>NC_042618.1:322248512-322576085 GCF_901001135.1 Rhinatrema bivittatum
CTTATGCTGGATAGCATTCCATTAACAAGCAGCAGCCAGTCCTGCTAAGCCCTTGGGACAAATATGCAGGACCTTGGGAAATTTTTCATAACTTCTTCTTTTTCTTAGCAATGCTTAATAATTTAGATTATACCTGTGCTTTGGCCCAGTCTAGTGATGCTACGCTGCCCTCTTCACCGGTTGCTAGCAAAATTGTTTCTATGTAACCCCCGGATACAGCTTTGGAATTCCTTTGGTCGCCATTGTGCCCCTAACTTTTTCTAGGATGCTTCAGGATGGACCACTAACTTTAGAGGTGGAAGGATACTACCACTATTCATATCTCCGCAATGTTTTAAATTTAAAACTACTGCCAGTGCTCACAGAGGTTTCTTTTGGGCAGAAAAATTATTCTCCTTATCGTAGCCCATGCACACACGTTTCCACCAAATTCAAAGACCACTTTTCAGCATGTTGCAGGCATTTACGTTTGTCTCTCACCCTTTTTGACTCTCAGCTCACAAGTATTGCCTGAGCAAGGGTCTTCAGGGTCCCTTCTGATGCTCATTACTTGATCTCCAAGGACTTTAAATCATTTGGGGGGTTTTCAACCCCAAACTTTAGGAGAGCACAATTGGGGCAAATATCCATTTTCAAAACATACTCTGGAGGCCAGGAGATGGGGGTCAGTGGGATGGTCACGGTTCCCTTATCTGGCCACTACCTTTGTTTTATTTAGATTCTGCCTAGTTTGCCTTATTTTTAATTTAATTGACAGCCCCCCTCCCTCCTGAGCCTCAGGTCTCTGCTGATATCATCAGTGTCATCAACAAGCTGGGGCCTAGCCTGTCTTGCCACATCGGGGCTTCCTCAAGGCCCCAATGCCAATTACAGCAGTTTTTTAAAATTGAAAACGCGGTGGGAGCAAGCATCGGGCACTCACCCCCATTGGCCCTAGTTAGGTCGCTGCTCTCTTCCCCTCGTGTCATAATGCACTTGGGTTGCAGCTACCTAAGCTCCTGTGCTTCATTGCGCCCGCCTCAGATTGCGGCTTTGACTTCCGTGGCCCTGTGCGCCAGTGGTTCTCTCTCTTTTTTTTCTTTTTACTTTTCGTGGATTACCGCCACTCCTGCCACACGGGTTAAGAGTCAGAGGAACGAGGGATGGCCTCCTTAGTGGCCTGATGCCATCTCTGCCTCAGTGGCCGCCCCTCCTTGCAGCGGTTCTGGTGCCTCTCACCTACCGCGGCCCATCTCACAATCGCGGCACGACCACAGCCTCATTCATGGCTCCAGTCCAGCAATTTTCATAGCCTGCCACCACTCCTGCCTCCTTCCGATCACTCAAGTGGGCCTTTTCTTCTCTCAGTCGCAGCTTCCTGCCAATGCTGCAGGACCACTTTCACTGTACCTGTCCCTCTCCCGATCGGGCTTCTTCTGTCCTTCCAAGGTGAACTTTCTCCAGCCTCCAGCCCAGTACTTCACATGCTCTGCCTCCAGGGACCAGGGTAGCTTTTATTTTGTATTTATTTCATTTATTAATTTATTTAGCCCCTATTACACAAGGAGTAAGAATAGGGGGAGGGTGGTCTCTGCATGAAAGATCTGGTTGAAAATCCATGCCTTAGCTTTTTTGTTATGTCTGTCAGCCGCAGCTCCCCACGACCAGCCTCCTCCACTCTCCACTGCAGTGCTGCTCCTTCGGGGCCGGGCACGCTGGCAGCGGCCAGCCGCTCTCGGGTCGCTCCCTTGTGGCTTCTCCTGCCGCCGCACCGGTAGGACCTGCTGCCTGGGCCTTCCTGATGCACAGGCCGAGCTCAGCGTGGGCCCCTCCCCCACTGGGTCTCTCTAGGTCTGCATGCGCGTCTCTGCACAGAATTTAAAGGGACCGTGGCAGGAAATGGCCGTGGCTCCTCCTTGCTGCTCCACCCTCTCTTTTCCTATTTAGAGCAAGGTCTAGCCCGCAGACCTTGCCTTGGCTTCTTGCTTTCTAGGTTTTGTCTCCTGCTCCTCCCCGGAGGATCTCTCCAGTGTTCCTGTTCTGTCTGACATCTTCTGGAATTCAACCCTCGCTTGGAACCACGACTACGAGTTCTGCCGCCTGTCCTGACTTACTTACACCTGCCACTTGCCTATTCGGAAGTGTTTAATCAATAATCTTGCAAAGCCGTTTGTGAACCCATTTAGAGGGAGAGTACACATGTCTGGGAGTCTGACCGATGATTGGTTCCAAACAGGAGTAATGATGCAGTTTATTTACTGAAAAACAAAAACGTATGCAGCATGTATTGGGCATGAAGTATTTTAGCATACAGAAAAATGGATAATATTAACATTGCTATCAAGGTCTTAAATTGGTATTGCTGTTGGTTTATTCATTATCAGGTACATTTTAAAAGGACCACTCACGCGCCCATAAATACACCTCATTTTATAAAGTACATGCGTAGAATTTAAAATACTGTTGCTGCATGTACTTCTACAGCCCTTACATGCGTATCTGAGGGAGAGTGAGAGACTATGTATAGGGTCAGTCTATATATTGGTACCACTCTAGAGGGGCACTTTGAATCAGCATGGGTTTTCAGGAGGTGGGTTGGTTTGCGGGGGGGGGGGGGGGGTGTTGTTACAGACATTCAGAGGTATTCATAGTAAAATTGACATCAGTAAAGAATTATAGCCTTTATAATTGATGAAAAGTAATAGATTTGTACAATGCAGCTAGCATTGCAGTGTACAAATCAACTCCTTTTGTTAGACTTTTCATCACTTACAAGGGCTATAATTCTTTACTGATGTCAATTTTACTATGAATACTTCTGAATGTGTCTGTAACAACACCCCCCTAGCCCCAACCCACCTCCCGAAAACCCACCCTGATTCAAAGTGCCTCTCTAGAGTGGTACATATATAGAGAGTGTCAGAGTGACTCCATAGAGAGTCCCTCTCTCCCTCTCCCTCTCTCCCCATCCTGCCTTTGCAAAATTTGTGGTTATGAACATCAGCCTTGGACCTGCCTCCTTATTCTGTACATATGTCCTTCCCAGATTCTTAAAATTGATGTGGACATTTTTGCACAAATAACACTTTTAAAATCTACCTCTATGTTTCTAATATTTATTAATGCATTCACTGTAAATTTCTTCCAAAACTGTGCTCCTTCTCTGTAAGCAGGAAAAAATAAGCACAAATGCCAATTATTCCTTGTTTGGATTAAACACGTAAAACAAATGCTGATATTTTGTGATGCACACACAGACTTTGCTTGATCTGATCTAGGGCTTCCCTCTATCCCTATTCCCTTCTGCCAATGGCAATGTTTTGTTTCATGGGAAAAGAAGAGAGGGGTCACAAACAGGAGCGGAGGCAGTGGTAGTGGCTTCCAAGAAAGTCTGGAATGTGCCTGATGTGGCAATTCTCTTCTTGTCTCTGCAGCTAACCGTTCCTGCAGTGGGAGTGCATCAAAAATAGTTGGGCGCCGCTCCAAAACTATAAATGCTATGAATGTGTCCAGTCTGTCTTGAGGCCAGCCCCAGGGGTAGCGACTAATCCTGCATCACTATATCATTTTTTACCCACCTATTTACATAAAGCCTGCCCACAAGTACCGAAAGGAGAAGGCCTTCACTTTTCCGCAAGACATGAAGCAGCATGGCAGTACAAGTTTCCACTTCTGTTCCTCGCTTGCCTCAATACTGCTCTAGAGGAGGCCCTCTCTTGAATCAGGAGAGTTCCCATTCCATAATAAGCAACTCCTTGGCCTCTGAAATTAGGGTGCCAGTTGTTTTTGCATTGTGAATACCCTGTTCACTAGAAAATGAACTGAGCTCGCCAACTTATGTCACGTAGGTTATTGAGTAAAGCTAGCTTAAAATGGCAACCTGGAGGTAAAAATGGGTTATTGGGTTGATTGCAGAGGAGGGTTTTGCATTAATTCCGTGTCACATTGGGAATCCAGGATTCCATTAGAACTGGAGGATTCCTTCCTACATTTTCAACGGTGTATCAGGCCACAGACCTGCAGCCATGTGTCCTGCCAGACTCTGCTGCAACCCAAGCTTCCTGATTAATTCACCATCTAAAGAGCCAGCTAAACTTAAACAAGCTGGAACAAAATTCCATTCCCAGTGTTCTTTTATATTCCAAAAAACAGAGGTGACATGAACATCCTGTTCTGTGCTGCTCCCCCAAGGGGAGGGGCTAGCACTAGATGACACTCCGTAGGCAGAGTTAGTGATCTACTGTGGGTAGTTCCCACAGAGTGGCAGTTGATAATACCGTATTTAGTGTAAAGAATGAACACTCAGTACAATGGTGAATCCCTGGGCTGATGGCAGATGACAGCGCCCTCAAGTGGAGATCTTGAGAGGGACCATCAGCTAGGCTAGAGTATTGAAATAGACACAAATAGTTCTTTATTAGACTGGAAGCTGGACCACCAGTGGTGGCAGTAGTTAGTCGATGTTTCCGGCAAGGCTGACGTCCTTCTGATACTGTAATATAATCTCTGGGTCGCTGAGCTGTAGAGAGACTAGAAGTGGTGAGTAGACAGGGTATACTGAATACAAGATGGTACACTCATGATAGTAGGTGTCTGCAATGGTCTCTATGCCACAGAGAGTTTTCAGTACATTCAGGAATAGGAGTCGTAGGTGAGCACTGGTTCACACAAACAGTCTGTAATATGAACTCACAATTGCTGTATATGAAATGGCTTCTAGAGTAGAAGAGAGTCTGTAAAAGATTCTAGGAACATGGGCCCTCGTGAATCGAGTACCGGTTCCTATCTGCAATCTTGCCAATGTAACTCTTGATCTCTGTACCTGCAATAACATCTTAGACGGGAGGGAGTCTTCAGAGCTGTAGGAATGGAGGCCCTCGTGGAGCGAGTACCGATTCCTATGTAATAGAACTCACTGTGTTCACGTCCGCGATCGCTTCCAGGCAATGAGGAGTCTTCCGAGTGTTCTGGCAATCTGAAATCAAAAAGAGAGAGCGGAGACCCTGTGGAGCGGGTACTCCTGATAAGTTTGAAAGCAGAGTAGCTTGGCGAATCGTAACCAAGAAGTAAGATTCGAGTCCTTGCTAACTCATTAGAAGTTAGCAAACAAAGACCTTTTAAAGTGCGAATGGATGATGTCACTGTGGGGGAACGCCCCCGAGGTTCGCGCCCTTGCGGGTACAAAGTCTGGAGCGTGCGCACCCTTACGACCCTAGGAACATGGCGGTTTCGTAACATCAAGCCAGCTCGGAGGTTCTGACGAGATGATGCAGGAGAACTCCGTGTTCGCAACTGTTTGTCAGACCCGGATGGAGTCGCCACCGGAGTAGAGAGGGTGGAGCGAAGGCAAGAAACAGGCACAAACACAACACCTCCTAACTAGTCAGAAGAATCTTAACTGGACTCTCTCTGATCCAGATAAGCAAGGGCAGGGAAAGCAAACCAGGAGAGGAGAAAGGCAGCAGGGAGGGGAGGGAGCAGGCCCCACACAAATCCTCATAACCCAGAATTAGCTGCAGAACAATAAAATGGCATTGTGCTTCTCTAGTCACATACTTCCTCAGCATGAGACGGAGCAGCGCACAGAATCAGGACTTTTGATTATTCCCCACAACCAACAGGTGCATTAACCCTCCCCTACACTCCCCATAGTTGAAGAGTCTTGCAACCTCCATAGATTATGCCAGGTTAGTCATGCACCTCTTAAGGGGGAAAATCACCCAAAATTAAAGCAAGAAGAATTCCAGCAGCATAATTCAACCGAGGTAATGGGGGGGGGGGGGGGGAGGGCGGAGAGGGTGGTTGATTTTTATATCTACAGCATTCATTTTATTTGTTTGCCAATTGGTTGTTTTTTCCAAAAGTGAATATCCTTTTTTTTTTTTTTTTTACAAGAGATACTTGGCAAAACCAAATCCCTCCCCTTCCCGCAAAGATTGGGTGAATTAATGAATGAATGAACGAACCACTTTGTCTACAAAATATACGTTTGTCATGCCATGTGATAACTCTAGTTTGCCATTTTGATGTTTATGAGCTACTAGATAATTTAATCTCAAGTCAATCGGTGCTTTTGCTGGGTTGGAAAGATGCACATTAACTTGGCATAAAGTAAACAGAAGACGAAGCGACTTCTGTTTAGGATTCTCTGATGAACAGAAGTTCCTCTAGCCATAGACGTGTGGGTTGCAGCAGTTGCTGCAGCAGTACAGCCAGACATAGAACGTATTATGCATTACCAATGTTTCTGGGTTTTTCAGCTGAAAGAGCTCTGTGGGCTGCAGTTGGTATGCTAGCTCCTGACATGGCCAAAAGTTTGCATACAGTGCCATCTTTCAGGGTGAAATTTTGCAGACAGTAACAAAGCCTGCACAGTGAGATGTGCCAGTTTGCAAGCTCACATTTTCACATGAGGGGGCCTACGCAATAAAACTCGCAGTCAAAAAAAAAAAAATGACCATGCGAGTCAATGAGCAAGTGACATGCATGGTACAGCACCACTTAATGCGGTATGCAATACGTTTTACCAATTGCACATTAAATTGGTGCCATAGTTGCATGCTCTGCATACTGGCAACCAGTCAAAATCGCCCATGCTAACCGACCCAAAATTAAAAGGCCAGTTATCCTCCCTGGCCCTGCACAGTGTGCAATGGATCTCAAGTCCCAATCCCACCCTACCCCCGGCACCAAGAACAAGGAGCCTCTAAATCTCAAACCCCCCAAAGTCCTCCCCCCAAACAAATGGCCTCCGAGCCCCCATCCTCTCTTTCTCCCCCTGGTAACAAGAATAAGGAGCTTATGAGCCCCAATACCTCGCCCACACCCCATCAATAAGAATAAGGGACCTCAGTAGCCCTATTTCCAGGCCCCCGACCCTAGCACTAGGGACGTCCATGGCTTGTCGTCTCGTACCCCCCACCTCATGCCCCCTCCTGCTTTCCCTCTGGAAGATTTCCACAAGTCCTATTGCATCCGGTGTAGGTTTAATACAAATCAGAGTGGAGAACACTGGGTTCCCTTCTGCCCCACAGCTGGTGCCTGCTAACCTCTCCTTATCACCTGGTTCCTCTTCCCCCGTAACCCCACTTCTCAAACTGAAATCCGGCCTCCAGGCCTGTGACCCTCTCACCCTATCCCCAGCCCAAGATCTCCTATCTCCCACATCCCAAACTGAAATAAGGCCTCCAGGCCCACTAAACCCACACCAGATGGTGCCAGATCCCTGGTTCTGATTGAACTGGAAGCCCAAAGCGGCAGAGAAACTGCAGGGATAAAATAAAAATGTCATACAAATGACGACTGATTATAGCTCTATTTGTCTTTCACTTGTTTAAAATCTAAAACAGCCTTCCCTGAGTAACCTTTGTGCCCTCCTCAATCCCCCTTAACCCCCGTCCCTTCCCCCCATTATGCCAGCGTCCATAGCTTCCTCCCCTTCTTGTAAATATTAACTGCAATATCTGGGTCTACGTGTAAATATTAATCTGCAATGTTTGATTCTTCCAATGTTTTGATAACTTCCTTCTTCACCCCCCCCCCCCACCTCCAAGTTTGCCTTCGCCCTGTTCAATGTAATGTTCCCTTTGTGTTACAAGTTACATGTAAACCGATATGATGTTACGACGAATACCGGTATTAAAAAAAACGTTAAATAAATAAATAAAATAAATTTATTGATGTTTCCCCATTCTGCATATTTAAAAGCTATTAAAAATGTTGGATCTGCAAGGATCTTGCTTGTAGTCCAAGTGTCAAAGCAGAAGGAAGGAGAGGAGAAAATCATGATGGAGCAGTGAGGATTTTGCGATACTCAGAATTCTCTTCATGTTTCTCGCGCCTTAAAAATAATATTCACTGAGATTTGTTAATTTGGAAAACCTAGTTTAAAACTACTTATTCTGCACTACTTTAGTTCTCAGGAGCTGGTGAGATATATTTCTTTTTTAACAGGATATTTGGTCCCCCTATGTCTCTCCAGTGAGGTTGGCTGGAAGAGCGTTAACCTCCACCCACATTGTAACACGTTCTCAGTCTCAACCAACAGGACCAAGAAATGACTCAAACCTTACACTTAATCTTAGCCAAAAGGCCACAAAGTGATCAATATGCAGTGCTTCTAGGCTCCAGTGATTATGTGGTGATGGGAGAAACCACATAATTAGCTTGTTGCCACATAATTGACAACCTACTGCACAATCCACATTTCTTTAGCTTGTCCATCTCTTAATATAGTTTTTTGAAGAAAGCTGTGGGGTGACTGTCTGCCTTTAGTCTCTGCTCTCTCTGCTCCTGTTCTAACCCATCCCCTCCCAAAGAACTTGAAGGGAAGCCTCTCCATCTGTTGTTCCCTTCCCCAGAGCCATAGCCAGGCAATGTGGTGCCTATAGCCAAGTGGAAAACTGCGCCCTCACCCATTACCCAACACATGACACCATGAGTTGGGAGGCTTTGTTAAATGTTTGTTCAGCAATGCGCACAGCCAGTGCAAGGGTATTAGGTGCCCTCCATCCCATCACACAAAATTAAAATGTATGCATTTATAATACATTTTATATGAAAAAGGATGTTCAAAGCACAGTCTTCTGAGGTAAAAATATCACTTACAATAAGTATATTATATTTACAAACACTGCTGTGGTGCCAACCAGAAAACCCTGCAAAAAAAGCAAGAGGCACTTGGAACCCATATGGTATTAGGCCTACTGTTATGCGTTTTGGGCATGGGCATGACCCTCAAAGAACCACAAGAAAACAGAATTACAATGCAATAAACTTTCTTTAATCAAAACAACACTAACTGCCAGCACTCAAACAGCAATAACTCTACTTATGAAAGTTAACACTGCAAATATTACACCAGGCCTAAAACACCAATACACCCCCTATTAGGAAAACAGAACAAGCCAAGCTGCTATAGATCCCTACATACAAACTACACACTATTGGAATACCTCACTTCAGTCACTCATGCAAAACACAGATAGACCCTCAAATACAGAATAAAGATACCATAAAATAGAAATAGAAATGTACAGACAAAAACTGAACAGAAAACCACAACAAGCCAAATTCTATATGAACTGCAACAATGGAAAAACAGAAGCTTTACCATTCCTCATAAAACAATAAAGTTAGTAAAACCATGCCAATAAAAATAATAATTCAAAACTAATGAATAGAATAGGATTAAAAAATTAAAAACTCGCATACAAATTTTCCAAACATCAATAAAATATTTCAAATAACACCGCAAATACCCATTAAAACTAATAAGGATTTTAAAAATTCCCGTTATCCATATCTAGAACTTTTTGATTTCTAGAAGTCCTAAAATTGTCATGGATTATGAGGCAGAGAGGAAGTGGGGGTGAGTCTCCCACACACATGCTCTCTCTCTCCCACACACACATACATACAAGCATACTCGCTCACCCTCATACACAAGCTCTGTCTCCCACACACATACACGCATGCTCTGTCTTTCTCTCTCCCACACAGTCTTGCTCTCCCTCCCACCACTTCCTAGCACTCTTGATCCCAGCCCCCTCTCCCCTTTCAGACCCCCAACACCCCAACAGTTTTGCTCCGCTCTTCTCTCTCAGACACCCCACTCCCCAGGAGTCTTACTCCCTAGCCCCCTCTCCCCTTTCAGATCCCCCACTCCCCAGCAGTCTTGCTTTCCAGACCCCTCTCACATCCCAGAAATACCACTCCCCCGAAGTCTTACTCCACAGCCCCCTCTCCTCACCCAGACCCCCCACTCCCCAGTAGTCTTTCTCCCTAGCCTTTTTTCCCTCCAAGCCCTGCTACTGCCCAGAAATCTTGCTACCCCTCCCACACCTTCTCACCCACAATCCCCTCACTCACTGCAGGTGGCCAGTGCATGATTTCCTTACTGCTGCTCCCTGCCATGGTGCTACTGCAATCCCCTCATTCTCCCTCCCTCCTCCTGAAGAATGGAAGGATTGGGCCTTGCAGCACGGGCTGCTTCCTCACTCCCAGCTGCCGGTGCCTGCATGAAGTCATCAGGTGCCGACAGCTGAGGAGGAAGAAGCAGCCCATGCTGCAGGGAGGGGGAGTGAGGGGATCACAGTAGCATTCCTGAAATCATGCGCCGTCCCACTGACACCAATGATGCCTATGAGTGGAAAAGCAGCACAGCTCCACCAGAATCATCAGCATGGCCATTCTGCTTTCCCACTTACTGAGGCCCCACATGACATCGGAGCTATGGCGCCTTTTGGTTGCAGCGCCTATTGCTGTGCCCATATTGGCCATAGGCATGCTACGGCTCTCCCCCTCCCCCTTTCCTCCTATCCAGAAAGTGAACAGGAGAGGAACAGTGAAGTTGGCGTGGACAGAGAGCACAGTCAGAACGTTTGACCCCCTCAAAGATCTCTTAAATCATCAAACCAAAAAATGATTTTGATATAATTTTTGATATAATTTTGATATAAAGGCTTGGATGTGTTTTTTGGAAGTCTGCAACTGCTGGTGTCCCAGAGCTGGCAGAGAGGACATTCATTTCAGTTCATAGAAGGTTCGATGACTGGCATTACTGCTGACAAGTTTCAAGTGTGTGTTAATTCAACCCCTTTTTGTGTCTCTTACCCTGTGTAATTAACAGCAGGACAAACTGCTGATGCCGAGGCATTTTCATATACTTGGAAAGATGACGAAGACTAAATATAAAAAGGTCAATTGCACTGTATTGCAAAAATAGTGACATTTCACAGTTAAAAGTTTGTAACATGTCTTTGTTTGATAGCTGATTTTTGTAGCTGGTAAATTTTTGTATTTGTGTACAGTTTAAATATTGTTTAAAAACAAATTTCTTTCAATAAAAAATGTTTGCATAGTCAGAGGTGTGAATATGCAAAATTATGCAAATTTTCCATATAATTGCAATAGATTTTTGAAAACTCTGCCACAAAATGTGCTAATTCTTGCCGCACATGTTATGATTGTCCAATTTGGAAGTGGATCCTTGGGCTGACCGTCGCTGAGAGACGAACGGGAGGCAGAACTCGATGGTATCGATGAGTCTTCACCTGGAAACCCGTGACCCCTCCAGAGGAGCTGTAGAGGCCCGGGTTGCTAGGACTTAGGAGTCTTCGCCCTGGAAGCCCGAGGTCCCCCCAGGAGGAGCCCGTAGGGACCCGGACCGCTGGGACTTAGGTGAAGACCGAAGGATCCAAGAAGAAATATGAACCGGAGTATGGGCAGGCAGCGAACCGGGAGAGTGAAGACACGGACCGGATTCAGGGCAGGCGGCAATCAGGCAGAGTAGAGGTCACGAACTGAAGTCAAGGCAGGCGGCAAGCAGGCAGAGTAGTGGTCAGGCAGGCAGAGATCAGGAACCAGGCAGGCAGACGAAACCAGAGTCAGGCAGGCAGAGATCAGGAACCAGGCGAGCAAAGAGCAGGAATCAGACGATCCGACGGCAACTAGCACTCCGAAGAGAGACCTCGTTGCAAGGCAAGTTGAAGCTCAGAAGTCCCGATTTAAATCTCCTGCTCAGCGTCTGACGTCAGCGGAGGCGTGTCTGCACATCCGGGTGCAGACGCCTCAAAACGCGGCCCTTCGCACACGCGCGTTCCCCCATCGAGGGGAGGAGTCTCCGGCGGCGCCTCGCTGAACGACCTCCTGCAGTCGATCTCCTGCCGGCGCCATTTTCCGTACGAAAACGATTCGCGGCGGGAAATCGCTCCCTGACCCCCGCTGGACCTCCAGGAACTTTTGGCCAGCTTGTGGGGGGCCTCCTGACCCCCACGAGACTTGCCAAAAGTCCAGCGGGGGTCCGGAAGGACCTCCTGCCGTCCAATCTTTTTCGTCTATGGCCGCCGCCATTTTTCGGCGCCATTTTGGAAAATGGCGCCGGCTGAAGACGACAAGATTCAGAGCAGGAGCCCGTTCCGGACCGCTGCCGTTCCGGACCGCCGCTGGACCCGCAGGTTATTTAAGTTATTTGGGGGGGGGTTCGGGAGGGTGGGGGATTTAATTTAAAGGGTCGGGGTGGGTTTTAGGGGGTTTTAATGTGCCGGTTTTTCGATTTTTCGATTTTTCGATTTTTAACGATTTTTCACGATTTTTCACGATATTTTACCCCCCCAAACGGCAACAATACGATTCCCTCCCCTTCCCAGCCGAAATCGATCGTTAAGACGATCGAGGACACGATTCACATCCCTACTGTGTGGGCAGATTTTTCATGGAAAATAATGCGTGTAAACACGCTGCCTACCCCAAATGCGGCTAAAAATATGCACGGTATGCAACCTCGCTTGTACTTTTAGATGGATTGAGGGAGGGCAATTTTCAGGCTGATCATTTTCCTGGGTAAATTGTTATTCAGCTGCCTTAATGGCTTTGATTGTTGCGTCACATTTATGCACACCTCATGCTGGCATTGATGAGAAAGGCTCTTTGGTTCATGAAGATTTGAATTTGGACATTTAAAAAGAAGCTTGCAGGGGGAGTAAATGTGTTGTGGAGGAAGACTGGGGGAAACGTCATTCAGTAGCAAGGAAGCTAATTGGGGAGAGATGTAAAAAATACAAATATAAATATATATATATATATATGCAGAATCATACATCACCACAGATCCTTCCATGATCCTTTTCTTCTAGATATATATTTAACTAAATTCCTTCAGATTTAACTAACTTCCTCTAGAAATGCAGTTAACTAAATTAACATCATAATCATCTTCATCACTATCAAGTGCCATCCTTGACACAAAAATTGACAACTAAATTAGACAATCTAAAAACTTAAACAGAATTTCTGAATTTGACTAGTTTTCATTAGGATTTTATAATGCTCACTTTTGAATTTTCAAAGACTTATGCATGTAAAAACGAGCATATATGCATGTAAGTAGCATCTACTTGCATACATTCTATTTTATAAACATCAAACAGGCGCCTGTATTTTTGCCTTTGCATGCACATCATATACGCATGTAAAAAGGGGGTGGTCCAGGGGAGTTCTGGGGCAGGGCCTGCATTTACACATGTAAGATTTAAAATGACCCTTACGCACGTAGATTTGCTAACTTACTAGTGTAATTGTTGTACACCTGCTTATTCTCTTGCATAAGTTGAGTTTATTGTGTGGTATCGGCCAGGTCTGGGTGAACGGGAGAGTTTAGGCTGAAGAACCAGGTGTGTCTCGATAACCGGGAGAAGAACTGGGCAAACTGGTAGAGTAATTGGTAAAACCGGTAATATCAATTTTACGCACATGTTTTCAAATATACTGATTTACACAAATAAGTCCTGCTTTATTTTCAGGTGTAAAATATACGTGCATATATTTTTAAAAAGATGGGAAAAGTATATGCCTGCTCAATGCATTGAAATGCTCTCTCTCAATGCACTGCATGTATTTGCTTGTAAGCATACATTTGTGCACATGTTGTGGGGTAGAGATATGTGTGTTTTATAATACACGTGCATGTGATATACGTAAGTTATAAAATACTATCGTAAATCTACACGAAGCCATATATGTGCGTATATACAGCCGCATGCAGTTCGAAAGTTATCCTGCCTAGTTATGTCTGCTACCATGTGTCTAGTGCAGTGGTTCTCGGTCTTTCATGACTACAGTACCCTTTTCAAGAGTGTAAGGTGTCTTGTGTACCCCCAAATATTCAAAATCTCCAAAAAATGCTACGTTTATATTTCTTTGTAATATTTGGGCCTCTTTTTCAATTGGCATTTAACTGCTAAATAACAAGCATGTACATTTGATGCTGACATTGCTAAATTTGAACCGAGTTTAGCAGGAAGTGACACTGGGGCACTGGAACCATGGAGCTGAGGTAACTGGACGGCACATTTTTCACAGTGCTTTGTCTCTTGATGACAAATTGGCACCAATTTGAAGTTTGGGGTTAAAATGGAGGAAACTGTAGAGGGGGAACAGTGTGTCAGATAACCTAAGTTTACATTGTTCCTTTTAGAGGTGGGGGAATCAATGTTACAAATGGACACTTCTTTATCTATCTTGTGGGGAATAGGGGAACAACAAGTGACATGATCAAATTTGCCAATAACATTGCTTTCCTAATAATCCCTAGCATTTTATTTGCTTTCATAGCAGCTGCTGAATACTGAGCAGATTTGAACATATTTTCAATGATGACACCTAGATCCTTTTCCTGAGTGGTGGAACCTTGCATTGTATAGCTATGATTTGTGTAACTCTTCCCTAAATCACATTGCTCTTGTCTACATTAAATTTCATTTATTTATTTATTTATTTATTTATGGTTTTTATATACCGGAGTTCCTGTATACAATACATATCACTCCGGTTCACAGTTAACAGTAATAACTACTGCCGGGTGGCAGTTTTCATGGAACATTTGACATTTGCATGCCCATTCTCCAAGTTTTGCAATGTCCTCTTGCAATTTCTCACAATCCTCTTATGATTTGACAACTTTGAATAATTTTGTGTTATTGGCAAATTTGATCACATCACTTGTTGTTCCCCTATCCAGGTCATTTACAAATATATTAAAAAGCATCGGTCCCAGAACTAATCCCTGGGGCATGCTATTATTCACCTTTTTCCATTGGGAAAATTTACCATATAGCCCTATTCTCTGTTTTCTATCTTTTAACCAGTTGGCAATCCACAATAGGACACTGCCACCTATTTCATGATTTTTAATTTCCTAAGATGTTTCTCATGAGGGACTTTGTCAAATGCTTTCTGGAAATCCAGATACACTATATCAACTGACTCACCTTTATCCACATGCTTATTTATGCCTTCAAAAAAATGTCAACCCACACCCTATATGAATATTATGAGACACAAGGCCAAAGTCTGTCTGAATAGCTTCAATCATCAATAGCAATTTCAAAATGGTACAATAAAACACACCTTCTTGTACCTCAATGCCACACAGAAATGAGTCAAGGCAAGATAAATTAGATACAGGCTTGAGCCTATTCTATGTATTTTATGGGGATTTTTCAAGTAATGATAGCATCAGCAAAAGCACACTGACCACTAATTAAGGGCCTTATTCACTAAAGCTTCTCTTTCACTCTGTATCTATGGAAAGTATTATTATATCATCATTTTATTTAATTCTTACTGTTCTGCACTAACTTAGAATGGTCTCTTAAGTGCACATAATAAGGTTTGGGTCGTGAAAGTTCATACCTGACTCCACCTCTATCCAACGTGAATCATATAAAGTAGACATCATACTTGGCTTCAAACATTTTTGGAGGTTCTAAGTTGCAAAGTATCTTGTCAATTAACATGTTAAATAATATCATAACAATATATTGAGTTATTTACAAATATCATAAGACTGATGTCTGTGCCCCATGAACTCATTGACTTTTGTATTGCCCTGCCTATACTCGGAAAGAGTCTTGAAGGCAATAGTGATTATTTATGAAAAAAAGTACCAGGTCCTGAAGGCCCGAACAGACTCTTCCCAGCCCCCCCCCCCCCCTACCCACTGGCTTCCATCACTCAGACTATGTTTCATCTCCTTCCAATCCCCTGCCCACCCTGCCTTACTGCAGGTGTTGGACAGGTAGAGGCCTTCTTCAGTGCCTGGTGGGATGAACTCCATCCGCCACTACAGCTGAGGACAGGTGGGCAGTGGCCTGATATCAGCTGGTAAGTTTTTTTAAATTCCTGGGCCAGTTGTCGGTACTTCCTGGCTGCTGATCATGTGAGATCAACAGCCAGGAAGTGCCGGTGTCCTGCCTCCAGAGTTTCAAAAATGCTGACATCTTTTAAGTATTTGGACCTATCCTCTGTCCTCAGAACCTTGATCTACAGCAAATTTATGAAAAGCGAATTTGCTGCAGTTCACAATGCTCCCGTTTCAGTGATCCGGCATAAAATCATCACTGCTTGAAGGGGACGAGTGCTAACCCTAATCCAGTCAGCCCCATCCCTACCCACCAAAACTGGTCAGGAATGGATTGTGATAGACCTGGTAGCCATTTTTTGAGCCTCACATCCTAAAATTAAGTTCAGCTGACACTTTTTACTGTATGTGAGAGCACTGAAAGGGTTACCTCCCAGATGCACAGTAAATTAACTTATTATTATTTCACACTGCAAACACTGAACACTTTATGAAGCATGAAAGTCAGTTCCTATGAAAACATGATTTATAGCAAAGTCAATGACCAGTATCTACATGTTTACTCGGTGCACAGGTTGTCAGTTGTTAATTTACAGGTTGATATTCCAAAGGGTTTGTCTGACCAACTTTTAAGGTACACACCGAATGTCAACAGCTGACCCTGAGAAACCTTCCCAAAAAAAAAAAGCCATTCAAAGACAAAAAGAAGGAATCGGATCTCTAAACAAATGAAGTAACTTGTATATGTAACCCCCACCCCAACTTTGAGGCAGACTACTCACCGATGGGGCCATAAAAGAATTTGATAGTCTCTTCAGGGCTGGAACCTCAGGCTAGCTCGAACACAGTCTCTTACTTCCAAGGCCTGAATCTTTTGTTGGATGGGTGGGGGCAGGGAAGGCTTCCTTTTCAAGGTCCTGACTGCTAAGGGTGACTCATTTTTATTTTATGACCCTTGGACGAAGGAGTGCTTGCTTCCCACTGTGCGCTTATGGCAAATAACCACGCTGGAGTCACTGGTTTAGTGTCGAAAATTAAAGTCTTTACTGATAGAACATTTAGTTAAGATATGGCACAATTAACTGAATCCTCAGCAACACTGAATTACGCTTATGTAACAGTTCTTCTCCCTCTATCTGTGCAGGAATCTCCATACCAGGGCAAGGGAAAGCATCCACCCTCCGGGGCTCTGTTAAGTGGAGTTCCCAGGTGGTCAGAGTATCCTTGTTTGGGCAGGATAAAAAGTTAAAAATACTGTCTCTGCACAGAGAGCCATAAACCTCTCTCTCTACTGACGGGTGTCCCCAGTGCTCTCAAATGTTCTTTACTCACAATTTGTTGATCTTCAGTACCCTGTCTCAGACGAATCCCTGATGGGAGGGACCCACTCTGGAGCAAGCAGCTCTAGTGGCTCCTTCTAATGGTCAGGAAGCGGGGCAACGAAAACTTCCGCCCAGATCTTCTTACAAAAATCATCTTTTCCCAAACTGAGAAAAAAAATGGCGCCGGCTGAAGACAACACAATTCAATTGCAGGAGGCCGTTCCAGACCGCTGCCGTTCCGGACCGCCGCTGGACCCCCAGGTAATTTAAGGCATTTGGGGGGGGGGTTCGGGAGGGTGGGGGATTTAATTTAAAGGGTCGGGGGTGGGTTTTAGGGGGTTTTAGTGTGCCGGCTCACGATTTTCACGATATTTCAAACACCCAAACGGCAACAATACGATTCCCTCCCCCTCCCAGCCGAAATCGATCGTTAAGATGATCGAGGACACGATTCACATCTCTACTCTTAAGTAATAGTCCACGCAATAGACAGTTTTACTGCCAGGTAATATGCCAACAATTGTGGCTAGCGAGAAAAATTTATCAGAAAATTAGAACACTATCAAGTTAGAATCTATTAGTAAGGATGCTACGGCTTTTACAAAATGTCAAAAGTTGCAAGGGGAGGGAGGGTTGATATGGTAGTGTCCTCGTATTCCTTTACAATTTCAGTTCAATCTGAACCAGGGCTGGGATCCAGCAGCATGAGCCTTCCTTCACAACTATGGTTATTTCATATTCTCTGTCCCTCATTTTTAACTGGCCATTGCGATGATGGTGTTTGTTTAGGGGTCATGCACCACAGCTCTTTCCAGAAAGTATAATTGCAGTACTGGAATCTGGTCACTAGATGTCGCTGTTGAGCGATGGTCAAAGCTTTCTTCCCCCAGGCGGGGTGACTGCTGCTTCTGTATCCATCCCTATCCCCCAGCCAGGCTGGGGAACAGAAACCTGACCCGGAAACCCGAATCCAGGCCCTGCTGTCACCGAATCACCAGGACTGATAATAGTTACTTTTTTAATCAACTGCTGATTTTTCTTTGTGTTCTAGTAGCTTTCTCCTGTCTGACAGTTCCCTGCTGGCAGTTTCCTCTGATTGACTGGAGGAATCATTCCATTTACCAATGCAATCCTAATACCCAATACAGAGCATTCATTAAGATTATTCAAATAAACCAAAGTGATTTTTCAGGAAGTCATCATTTTATTTCAAACAGCAGCTTTCATGCTGCTGGTACTCCCACCATCTTTAATAAACATTCTGAATACATTTAAAGTTGAATTTTTAAAGTTGTGCACATACAATAGCATATACGCGAGTATATATTTTAAAAACCACAATATACATTTGTAAATCAATGTCTACGAGTAAATTTGCACATGTAATAAAGGGATAGGATGGGGTGCTCTGGAAAGGGGGGGAGGGGCAACATTTACACACATAAGTTGCTATTTCACAACCTGCCAAAGTAATGCACCTAAGTCTTTTACTTGCATATATTTACTCCTGCTCAATATCTGGCATAAGTGCTCATAAACATCTTAAAAGTGAAAAAAAAATGACTGGGTGGGGGGTCTGGGTGAATTGGGAGGACTTCAGACTGAAGAGTGAGGAGTGAGGAGTGAGGAGGGTCTTCACGAGCTGGAGATGGATGAACATAAGAAATTGCCATGCTGGGTCAGACCAAGGGTCCACAAAGCCTATCATCCTGTTTCCAACAGAGGCCAAAACCAGGCCACAAGAACCTGGCAATTACCCAAACACCAAGAAGATCCCATGCTACTGATGCAATTAATAGCAGTGGCTATTCCCTAAGTCAGCTTGATTAATAGCAGTTAATGGATTTCTCCTCCAAGAACTTATCCAAACCTTTTTTGAACCCAGCTACACTAACTGCGCTAACCACATCCTTTGGCAACAAATTCCAGAGCTTAATTGTGCGTTGAGTGAAAAAGAATTTTCTCTGATTAGTCTTAAATGTGCTACTTGCTAACTTCATGGAATGCCCCCTAGTCCTTCTATTATCTGAAAGTGTAAATAACCGATTCATATCTACTTGTTCAAGACTTCTCATGATTTTAAAGACCTCTATCATATCCCCCCTCAGCCATCTCTTCTCCAGGCTGAACAGCCCTAACCTCCTCAGCCTTTCCTCATAGGGGAGCTGTTCCATCCCCTTTATTTTGGTTGCCCTTCTCCGTACCTTCTCCATTGCAACTATATCTTTTTTGAGATGCAGCAACCAGAATTGTACACAGTATTCAAGGTGTGGTCTCACCATGGAGCAATACAGAGGCATTATGAACTGGTAAACTAATTTGTAAAACTGTTTATGTCATTGCCACACACATTTTAGAAAATCTCCTGACTTACGCATGTAAAATCTGACTTTTAAGGGTTGAATGTGCCTAAATAATGCAAGTAAATTCTTCTCGCATATCCCTTTAAAATTAGAAGTACAAATATGCAGTAGTATCATTTACGCACACATACGGTTAAATTCTGACATCCTGCTGGTAGCGCTTTTGCCGCTACTTAGACGGACAAGTTTGAATTTATCCAGATAAGTAGCATTTTTTTGACTTATCTGGCTATCTTACATACCCGGTTAAGTCCAAAAAGTGCAACTTAGATGGATAAGTCACAGACTTATCAGCTAAGTGCCTCTACTTAGCCAGATAAATCGGAACTTATTTGAATAAATACCGAATTTGCATGGCTCATGGTATTTACATGCGTGCTTGTGTACACATATGAATTCGTATTTGATAACTTCCACATATCGTATTCATGCAGGTTATAAAATTTGATAGCAAGTTTGCATGTACCCATATACATGCATAAATGGATTCACATGAGCAGTTTTTAACGTTAACCTACCTGGTTGAGATTAACCTGCTTCGTTAAGTGTAAGTAGATATGTGAATACAAGGACTATCTCCCTGGAAAATAAATGAAAGGTTCTGGAGAACTGAAATTATAAAGCCATCTTCTACAAAATGATGGGATTATCATTTACAGCACTCCATACTGTCAAAGGGGTCCCAAATTCAGTTTGACAAGTTAAATGATAAAGTGATTTAAACAATATTTTGTCTCTTGTTTTGACCATCAGCCAGCTTAGTGGACCAGCTTTGAGGACAGATTTATTTATTTATTTATTTAAAAATGTTTATATACCGCCTTTACAATTCAAAAGAATTAATCAAAACGGTTTACAACCAGACATACATACATAATAAATAAACTTAAAAATAAAAACAAATTAAAACTAACATTAAACATTCATGCCCTACAACTTTAAACAGCATCTCAAAGGGATCTAGCTGGGAGACTAATGAATTAGCCAGCGGGAACCTCTGGGGTGAAAACTGCGCCCTCATAGTGGCTGCATGCATTTTTTCACAATACGCATGCTTTTCGCTTGCCTTCCTTTTATTGTTTGGGATAGTTGTGGGTGGATCCTTGGGCCGGTGGCAGATGACCACGCCCCCGGGGGAAGATCTCGAGAGGGACCACCGGTCAGGCTCAGAGTTTGGAGACAGACACACACTAGTTCTTTTATTAAACAGTATATTGAACCACCAGAGGTGGCAGTAGTGAGCTGGAAGTGCCCGGCTGGGCTGTAGTCCCTCAAATACTGGAACAGCGATCCCAGGATGGCAGAGCTGCAGAGAAACTAAGTATAGTGAGTAGGCAGGGTATGCAGAGTTCAGGAATAGAACCTTGATGGTAACACTCACACAATAGTCTCTTGAAGCAGCCCAGGAGCTGGAATGGATTAGGCCCTCGAGGAGCAAGTACCTGTTCCAGGGAAAGCTCTGAGAGAAGGATGGTAACTCACTGGTGTTGTAGGCAGCGATGACTTCCTGGCAGAAGTGGTATTCAGAAGCAGGTCCGAGAACGTGGGCCCTTGAGGAGCGAGTACCGGTTCTAGACTGCGACCTGAAAGGCAAAAGAGAAATGAGGCCCCCGAAGAGCGGGTACCCCTGGTAAGTCCGAGGAGGCAGAGTAGCTAGCAGCGTAAGAAAACCTTCCCTTTCCTTTTCTTGCTAACTCGATTAGTTAGCGAATTCAGAGACCTTAAATATCCGGTGCGGATGATGTCATCTCAGGGGGACGCCCCTGAGGTTCGCGTCACTGCTGGTACTTGAGTTGGGGCGCGCCGCGCGTGCGCCCTTAGGCTTCTGGAAAACATGGCATAGTGCAGCGTCTTGCCGGTCTGGGGACGCCAGAGGAGGGTGGCAGCCAAACATCCAACACGCAAAGAGGGAGTCACCGCAGAGATAAGGTGGGCGGGGTGGAGACGTCGGGCAGCGAAGGTCACAACAGTACCCCCTTCAAAGGGCAATTTCCTCTTCGGGTACCAGGCTTGGGTTTTGAAGGATGCATGACGTGGAACTGACAAAGCATCTCTAGACCAGGATATTGGTCTGAGGCTCCCAAGAGTTTTCTTCGGGACCAAAACCTTCCCATTTCAGAAGGTATTCAAAAGTATTGCCTCTTTTATGAACATCCAGAATCTCTTCGACTTTGAATTCTAAGTCGTCTTCTGCATTGATGACAGGTGGGTCTTGAGATTTGGAAGAGAATTTGCTGAGTATGAGCGGTTTCAGAGTGAGACGTCGGGCAGTGACGGTCACAACACTTCTCAAACCTGTCCTGGGGATCCCCACAGCTAGTTGAGTTTTTGGGATCTCCACAATGAATATGCCTGGGTAAATGTGCAAGGACTGGAGACTCAATATAAAATATATTGCACATATATCTCGAATCTGTGCATATGTTAACATTCAATTTCAAAGCAGGAACTGGAACAGGAACACAGGACAAGGAGCTGGAAAGGACCGAGCAGGAACACAGCACAACTCAACTCACAAGGGAGCAGGACCTGTTGCTGAGGCAAGGGGGAAATGGCAAGGCAGGGTATTTATACCTGCCTTGCCTGATATCATTTTCCTGGGCCTTGGGGAACTCTCCCGCCGCTGGCCCTTTAAATAATAGGCAGTGTCGTGCACGCCTGGGGGGACCATGGAGAGCGGCCAGAGCAGCTAACACAAGTAACTAAGAGATAGCTAATGGGAATGCAAACCATACCTCTAGCTAACGAACTGCTCCCCAATTAACACTTTTTAACTTATTGGTAACATAGTTACTATAGTTAATGCGCACTAACTCCGAAATTAGGAAAATTATAGTTAGTGCGCACTAACGGAATTTAGTGCATGTTAACGGAACTTAGTGCATGTTAACGGAACTTAGTGCATGCTAACTGGATGTTAGCATGTACTAGGTCCTGTTAGTGTGCCCTAGGACCCGTTAATGCTCACTAACTCTGAAATTAGGGAAACCCTAAATAAACACCTCCAGAACCATTTTAAAACGAAATCAAACAGATAACAACTAGAGATGTGAATCGTGTGATCGATCGTCTTAACGATCGATTTCGGCTGGGGGGGAGGGAATCGTATCGTCGCGGTTTTGTTTTTTTAAATATCGTGTAAATCATAAATCGGGGGAGGGCGGGAAAACCGACACACTAAAACATCCCTAAAACCCACCCCGACCCTTTAAAATAAATCCCCCACCCTCCCGAATCCCCCAAAATGTCTTAAATTACCTGTGGTCCAGTGGGGGGGTCCCGTTGTGATCTTCCACTCTCGGGCCACGGGTGCGTTGATGGAAATGACAGGGCAAAGGTAGCGCCGGCGCCATTTTGGTTCCTGTCCCCCAACGTCACGCGCGTAGGAGATCGCTCCCAGACCCCTGCTGGACCCCCAGGGACTTTTGGCCAGCTTGGGGGGGCCTCCTGACCCCCACAAGACTTGCCAAAAGTCCAGCGGGGGTCCGGGAACGACCTCCTGCACTCGAATCGTGTTGCCATTTTGCAGTACGGCAATATGGCCATATGCAAAATGGCGCCGGCCATATGGCCATATTGCCGTACTGCCGGCGCCATTTTTCATTACGGCAACACGATTCGAGTGCAGGAGGTCGTTCCCGGACCCCCGCTGGACTTTTGGCAAGTCTTGTGGGGGTCAGGAGGCACTGGACCTGGGTGCACACGCAGGCTCCTAGGTACTTACGTGCACATTTCTAGGCCCCGCCCCGGAATGCCCACGCCATGCCCCTTTTTCTTCTGCTGCGAGATGTGAGTGCATCGGCACTTGTGCGCGCCTCTGCCCGCTCTATAAAATAGGGTGGACGCCCTAGTGCTAGATGCACGCCCAGTTCCCGATTTCGGAGCGCATCCAGCTTTTAAAATTCACCTCATGGAGGGCATATGCATTTGTTTACCCACTTATCAGACAGGCAATTTTATAACAGACCATTTCCATGGGTATAGCACCATTTTACCTGCAGAAACGCCTTTAAAACTTGACCTCCCTAATTTCAGTAGTTAAAATAGTTAACTTTTTAAACTATATTTACATCCTCCTTATCACAAACAAACCCATCTTCAAAAATGAGAAGCACTGAGCAAGGACTTGACTACTGTAGAAAGACAAGGAGAGGAGAACATAATACAATAATAATGAAAATGAAGTTTGGTGAATGTAACAGATCCAAGTAAATTGTTCTCACCTTCCAACCAGGATCACATGAAGAGCGCATATAGTGAGTTTCTCCCACTTTCCATGGATGCATAGTTCTGCTCTTCAGGCATGCATGAACGCATGCCAGGAAACGATTTACTGTACTACAGCTATTTCTGGGCTGACTTATATTAACTTTTCAGTTTTCTTAGCTAGCAAATTCTTTATAACAGAATCACTGAGATGGATCTTTTGGTTATCTGGATGAATTTCTTTGCTTGAACAGGGCTTTAAATTTCTACTCTGTTTATTGCTATTAAAACAAACCCTGTTGTGGGAGGTCATCAGTTCAAATCTACCTCAAGTCAATAGTTCCTGAAAGTCATTGTCACCTGAAAGCTGGTGACCTAAGTGAAATGGGATGGCTGATCTTAGTTCAGTTCCCAGTGGTATGCACACTGAACAATTTTGTTTGGGGGGGGGAGGGTTTTGTGATTCTTTTTCATGTCATTTTGATTTTATTTCATTTTGTTTGGTTAAGAGCATACTATTTGCCAATAGCGAACTCTAAAAACTGGCAGCCAGCCAAGTACCCTACCAACTGTACACACTTCAAAATTGTTTTAAAAGTCCCCCCCACCCCCACCCCAGGTTTGTTGACAGCCCCTAACCCCTTCTTCCTTAGACCTTTCTCTTCCAGGATCTTCCCCATCTGTGGGGCCTAAAGCAGGCAGGAACAGTCCCCAGTTGCTCCCGTTTCCCTACTGAGTATTCCAAAATTGTGCTAGCTGACCTGAGACCAGTACCTTTTTTTTAATATGGGACTGTACTCCAAAATGGCATTGGCTTTGGCTTGCCTGGTGTCATTTTCAAATACAGTGCTCACTGGTAGGGCAGGAACAACTAGGAATTGTTCCTGCTTTCTTTGGGCCTCATGAAGCCAGGGATCTGGGAAGGAGGTTTTCAGCAAGCCCAGTGTATGCTTTGAGAAGGTTTTCTATGAAGCCAGACTAGTTTGGTGAAGGTGAAGAAATAGATAAAAACATAGGCCTAGATTTTCTAACCTACCGCGGTGTCGTGAATCACGCGGTACAGGGGGGCAGGGGCGAGCCTATGAAAGCCGGCAGCGATCGCACCTCTGTGGTGCGATCGCTACCAGCTTTCGCACCCAATAGCACCATCATAAAATGTGGTGCTATTGGGCGCGAAATAGGCAGCGAAAAGACTCCTTACCTTTTCACCGTCCACGCTGTCTTCGCGGCGTTCGCCTCATTGCCGCCCCAACTCCTCCTGTTCCAGTCTTGACGCCGTCCCTTTTTAGTGATCGCATGCGATCGCTTTAAAAACTTACCCCCATAATCATAGCATAATGAGATTACACTGATCCGGCTTGTAGAAATAGTCAAGGCTGCTGAAATGCAAAAGTAGATTAAAAGTTGATTATAATGTTAAAGGTCAGAATTAAGTTTTGTTTCTGCCTTCTGGGCTCAATTTACAAGAAATCATATGGCATACAAGAATCCAGTCTTATTAGCATATATGGGATAAAATTATAATACCAACTACTTGGAAAATGTTATGCCAATAAACTAACTCATTGGTGTGTAAGTGTAGATGTGGTGATATACTTAACTGTGTGTAACAACTCTGAAGAGTTGAGCTGGGATTTACACTACATTATTTGGTAAGCTGCACTGTTCCTATTATGAGATATCTTATAATAAAAGACTATATATTTTTCTCTTATTGGCTGTTGGTATTGTTTACTAGTGCTCCCATCAAGGAGAGCTTTTATAAAATATTTTAGGTTTATGTAGCCAGCAGAGGCAGGGTTTCCTTTTGTAAAATGAAACAAAAAATTAACACATTTTGTTTTTCTTTTATTTCATTTACAAAATGAACTAAAAAGAAATAGGAACTGTCAATGAGATTTCCTATCTCATTTAAACCTGTTATGAACCCTGCCCGCGGGTTGCTGCGAGCAGGCCCCTTAACTTCGTTGCTCTCCCGATGCAGCCAGATGCCGCCGACGTCGGGCCTTCCGCGCGGCCGGAGCCGTGGACTCTGTTGACCTTTTGCGGCCCGGAAGCCGCCCATCATGCCTTGCTTTGCCGCGACCGGAGCCGCGGACTTCTCTGCCTGTTTCACAGCTGAGCCACCGCCGATCCCAGTGCCATCTTCGCGGCCAGAGGCCGCAGTCCTCAAGCTTGCCTGGTGGCCGGAGCCGCCCCTGGATCCTCCGGCAGCGGCAGGAGCCGCTGCTGACGTCGGGACCTGCTCCTCTGTCCAGCCCTGCCTTGCCACGCTGACGTTGGTGCAGGGCCGCTGTCCACGGTCCTGCACAGCTTCTTGCTTTCTCCCTCTAGGCGCACGGCCATGCCTCTCTTTAGGATTTTAAGGGCCCACGGCCGGATATGCCCTGGGTTCCACCTATGGACTGTTTCCTGTATCAGCCCTATAAAAGGGCTGCTCCTGCATTCCATCTTTGCCTTGCATCAGAGTTACTTCACTCCTGGAGGCTCCGGCTCTCCAGCGCTCCGTCAGGTCCTTCTTGTTCCTTGTTGGAGCTCCATGTCTCGTCTGCTTTTTGTGCCATTTCTTCATCGCCTGAGGTCCTCGTCCAGGTCTCCTGATGTCTTGTCGTCCGATGCCTCGCTTCCTGATGTTCCAGGTTCCTTGATGTCCTTCTCCTGTGCTCTTGAGCCTTCTGTTCTGCCGGCTCTTTGGATCTCCAAGTGACACGCCTCTGTCATTGGAGTTGCCTGCAGTGGACTTGTGTCCTGCGCTCCTGAGCCTTCCTGTTCTGCCAGCCCTTGTGGTTTTCCGGATGACACCGGCTCCGTTGTCGGGGTCCTGCCTCGGCTGGATTCCTTCCTGCGCTCGCCCGCTCTCCTCGTGGTCCATGACCAGCCTCCTCGGGCTGTGTAGGGCGCGCAGTGGGATAGGGTGGTCCTCGACCAGCCCAATGGGTCCGCCCGTGAAGGTGGGCTGTGTAGGGCACCCTGAGAGACAGTGCCAATGTCTGACCTCCCCAGCTTTTTGTCTTGTCTTGACTCTGCCAAGTTCCTCGCCTCCTTTGCGATGCCGTTGCATCAGTCCTTCATCTGTGATGTCTTCGCATCAGCCCTCGTTTGTGATGTCTTCACCTCAGTCATAGTCTCAAGTCTTCGTGTCACAAGGCCTCCGTCTGCCCTCAGCCTCAGGCCGGCCTGCTGCTCCATGCCGATCCTAAGCGGCAGGTCCGAAAGGGCTTGGAACTGTCGGAGGACTGTTCATCTACCAACATCATCTGGTTGGTTCTGGGAGCATGCAGGCTCGGTGGAGGGTAAGACCGTGTCTCAGCCATGCTGGGACACGCCGCCGACCCTCGGTTCGGTCCTGGATCCATCTGGGGTCATGCCGAGGCCCAAGGGCACACGAAAAACCCTTCTGTAACAAAACCAAAAGCATACCCCTAGTTCTCACTGGACAGATGTCCACATCACATGAAAAAAGGATCATAATTTGGTACAGCTGTCAGTCTCTATAGAAAGGTCAAAGATTATATAGACATGCAGAGGTAATCCTTCCAGAGCAGGGGTGATGCACACTGGCACAGTAGTGTGGAAAAGCTTGTACTGTCACCGCCCTGTAGTATCCCTTCTATGGATAAATAGAAGATTTCAATTTCCAGTGCCATCAATCTGATACCTTTCACTAGCAATAAATTCACTAGAAAGCTTTTGCACTAAATACAAAAATATCCTATTACCATTTTCTCTTGATATGGCAGGGGATAAAGAAAAGTCATGACATATTGTGGCAAGTGCCCTCAAATCTATTTACAGTATCATGCACTTGAAAATACCTAGAGCCCAGATGAATGTGCACACACTGCTACCTGGAACATCTCCAAGACTGGTTACATACAGTTTCTCCATATTTTCCCTGCCAACACGTGATCACCACTTTTCAATGAACAGCTGCACTGTATTCCTTTCATGTCTCTCACTAATACCTCTCAGATCTCATTATAACCTAGGTGCTCTTTAAGTTGACATTTCTTAGTTAAAAAATTAAACAGTTGTTCAAACACACACCAAAACCAAAAAATTGCAATGGACTTTAACTTGCACTCTGTTGGGTATTATGAGAAGAAAAAACTATTACAGTAACTACAGAAACTGCTATTCTCACTCCAGCAGTTGATTTTTCTAGAGGTTATGGAACACTCGCTAAGAAAAAATGGCTTCTTGTTACATGATTGGGGCAAAGGCCAGTCAGCATCATAATAGGGATGATTTTTTCTATGTCAACCGGATTATTTTATTAGCATTTAATTAGGTATGGATTAGCTGCTTTGCATGGATTTACAAAATTTGTGCATGCAAAGCAGCTAATTGTAATTGTGGTATGTTTGGGGTCTAAATTCCAAGAGATATCATGAATATTGTGCGATATGGCTGCAATATGGCTGTATTGCATGATAAACAGCATTTATCACATGATAAATGCAGTTTCTTTATTTATTTAAATGTTTTATAGACCACCTAAACCAATCACATGTATTATAACCTTATCACAGCTAAATAAACCTAGGCCTTAAGCTGTGAGCCCGCCATCTGGGGATTGGGAAATACCTACAGTATCTGAATATAATCCACTTTGAAGTATCTGAAAAGCAGACTATATATCAAATATTAAAATAATATTCGAAGTCCTCTTCTCCTGGCAGCTGTAGGCCTTCGGTTTTGTAGCCACCCCCGCTTGCTTTTGCATGTAGTAATTCCCCATTAAGCACAACATGACTTATTGCACAGGAGAGATCCCGCCGAGCACAGTTAATTTCTCTTTGGAATCTCAAAAGTCTAAATAGGGAGCAGTTAGTATCTCTAGGACGGTATAGTATGTGTCAAAGCATCGCTTGCAGCCTTCACGTACAGAGCGATAAAGAATGCCAGCTATTTGGCATCCAAGTCCTCTGTGCTCCTGTGCCCTCTGAAATAGAATCCTCAGCATTAGAACACTACTCTGTTCCTCGGTGAGGAATTTACAGGCCCAGCCCCTGTACCATTCGGCTTGCTTTACTCTATTTGGACGTGCTGTACTGTAGCAATGCTGCGGCGTTGCACAGCTGGTCCCCAAGACTCATGCCTTTGGCTAAGACGGGCTTGTCAGCACCATCTTACCAGCGCTGTGCCAGCTCTTTGAAACAGATCGAATACTGGAGCTGTAGTAAACAGGAGGGATGCAGGGTCCCTTTTTTTAGCCATGCTCTGAAAAGTGATAGCGTATATGCTCATCCAGACCAGGGCGTGGGAGAGGGGAGGGAGTATTTCCCTCATACACTCGACTGGAAATTGGGGATACCTAACAAATTACGCTGAACAACTTACTGACATGCTGCTATTTAAGGATGAATGCTAGCGTTCTTTGGAATGCATGAATGAAGGCTGTGGACTCCTCATGAGAATGTCATGTTTCGTGGCTTGCACACGTATGTACATGGATTAGCTGTGACTTGGTTAGAAAATAGAACTACTGCATGACCTGAGAACCCCCAAAGAATCTGGAATTTGACTCCCTCCCTATTCTGTCTTTAGCTTTCTGTGTGACCTTGGGCCAAGTCCCTTACCCTCTTTCCCCTTACTTTAATTGGGCATTGATAATAATAATGCTATTTTTACTTTCTCCTGTTGAGAAGGTTTTACACAGTACAGCTGCCCAAAATAAGTCAGACATCCTCTCCAGAGCTATCTGGATGCATATTTCCAAACTATTTAAATTGTAAAACATGCTGCAGTTTGATTTAAAAATTCTATACAAATATAAAACATTATTATTACAGTAAAGATGTTGTGCTATATACAAAAGAATTGCATAACTAAATTAAGGGAATTGTAGCCTATAAAAGCTGTCGTAGGTACCGACAGCAGTCAACTGGTGCATTCAACAATGAGGAACAAGTTCTAGGTACTGGTTGGAGCAGAGTTTGCTGATTAGAAACATAGAGACAGAGAACATGATAGGGGTGAGCATTCGGATTGACCGCATTAGTAAAACGCAACTCATATTTTTTTTTTACTTAAAAAATTGATTCGACATAAACGATCGGATTTCCCACATATCGAACATAGATATGTTCGATATGTGGGAAATCGCGATTGTTGAGCCAAAATAAAAATATAAACCCCCTCACCCTCCTTAATCCCCCCCCCGACTTACCACAACTCCCTGGTGATGGAGCGAGGAGTGAGGACGCCATTTCTGCAATCCTTGGCGAGAAGCATGTGATGTCGGCGGCACGTCGAGTGACGCCGGCGTCACGTGATTCCCGGCTCGTTCGCGCCGGACGGCTCGTTCGGCCCAAAAAGAACTTTTGGCCAGCTTGGGGGGCCTCCTGACCCCCCCAAGCTGGCCAAAAGTTCTTTTTGGGCCGAACGAGCCGTCCGGCGCGAACTCGCCGGGAATCACGTGGCGCCGCGTCACTCAGACGCGACGTCACGTGACCCCCCAAGCTGGCCAGTTCTTTTTGGGCCGAACGAGCCATCTGGCGCGAACGAGCCGGGAATCACGTGACGCCGCGTCACTCGACGTGCCACCGACGTCACATGCTTCTCGCCAAGGATTGCAGAAATGACGTCCTCACTCCTCGCTCGATCACCAGGGAGTTGTGGTAAGTCTGGGGGGGGGATTAAGGAGGGTGAGGGGGTTTAAATTTTTTTTTTGCACATATGTACATATACCCAACTCATTGGATTTTTTTTATGTCCATATTGGCCGCAAGTGGGACCCCCTTTCGGACATAAAAAATATGAACATAAAATTTTGCTCTGCACATCCCTAGAACATGATAGCAAAGACCAATTTGACCCATCCAGTCTGCTCATCCACATTTTCTTCACCTTCCTGTCCCTCCTCTGTGTTTGTCCCATATTTTCTTGAATTCTGATACTGTCCTTGTCTCCAATGCCTCTACAGGGAGGCTGTTCTATACATTCAATACCCTGTAAATAAATATTTCCTTTGTTTACGCCTGAGTCTACTTCCTTTCACTCTCATCCCATGACTCCTCTTTCTAGAGCCTCCTTTCTGTTGAAAGAGGCCTGCCTTTTGTGCATTTATTGCTTGGAGGTATTTAAATGTCTCTATGAAATGTCTCCTTTCCCTCCTTTCATCAATGTTTAGATCTGCAAATCTGTCCCAATATGCTTTATGATGAAGACCATTTTAGTAGCTGCCCTCTGGGAGCACTGAGAGGAGAGGATCACCTTGCTGGTGGCTGAAAGGAATCAGTAAGTTTTGCTTGGGAAATTTTTTTTTTTAAATATTGGGGAGAAGTAAACTATTGGGGTATATTATTTAGTGTGTTTGTGTGTTTGTGCTTTTAATAGTCAGTAAGGCAGCTAATAAGCAGACGTTAGTGTGTTTGTATTTCCCAACCTTCCTGCCCCTCTCCCACCCACTCCTAGCTCATCCTTTAATTTATAGGCAGGTGCCACTTTCACACTAAAAAAAGAAATCAGCCTTTTAACTTCACTTCATGAATTCCCCACACCTTATTGAGCATTCCCCTGTAGGCCACTACCAGATATATAGGGGTAGATTTTAAAAGAAGCGTGTGCAGCGTACATGTGCGCGCGCTACCTGGTGCATGCACATGTACACCCGATTTTATAACTTACGCACACAGACGCACACAAGTTATAAAATCAGGGGTCGGCGAGCGCAAAGGGGTGCACAATTGTACACCATGCGCATGCCAAGCTGAGCTGCCATCCCCCGTTCCCTTCCCCCTAATCTGACCTTCCAATCCCTTCCCCTAACCTTTCCTCCCCCTAGCCCTACTCTACCCCCCAAAAAAGTTTTATGTTACCTTTTAAGTTGCATGTGCTGGCAACCTGCCGGCACGCGATCCTCCAACACAGCGGCAATGGCCGCTCTGTCGGAGACCTCTGGACCTGCCCCACCTCCGGACCGGCAGCAGTCCAGCAGCAAGAGGAGGACTTCCCAGTCTTTTGTATCAAGTATCACATGTATGATTTTTTACCCGCCGATGAGAAGTTGTACGTGTGCATCCAATGCAAAGAGCTCCTGTCTCTCAGAGAACAAGTCCAATCTCTGGAGGCTAGAGTGGCAGACCTGGAGGAGCTGAGGCAGGCAGAGAGGTATATAGATGAGACCTTCAGGGACATAGTAGCCAAGTCTCAACTTCAGATTGGCAGCCCAGGTGCTGCATTGGAGGAAGAAGATCTCATGACTGGAGAGCATCAACCTGGTGCAGCAGGAAAGGATCCTGTAGCAAGGACCTGCTCTCCAGGTGGTGCATTGTCTTTCACACCAAGGATGTGTCTCCCAGGGCTACTGCCCAGGAGGGAAGGGTTAGGTCAGCTGTCATAGTTGGTGATTCGATTATTAGGAATATAGACAGCCAGGTGGCTGGAGGGCTTGAGGATCACCTCAAGCCCTCCAGCCAGGTGGAGGGCTTGAGGGCTTGAGGATCACCTCAAGCTTGAGGATTTTAGACAGTGATCCACTGTCTAAAATCCTATCTAGGTGACCTCACACGTCACCTAGATAGGATTTTAGACAGTGCTGGGGAGGAGCTATCATGATACATGTGGGCACCAACAACATAGGAAAATGTGGGAGGGAGGTTCTGGAAGCCAAATTTAGGCTCTTAGGTAGACAGCTGAAATCCAGAACCTCCAGGGTAGCATCCTCTGAAATGCTCCCTGTTCCACATGCACGTCCCCAGAGGCAGGCAGAGCTCCAGAGTCTCAATGCGTGGATGAGACAATGGTTCAAGGAAGAGGGATTCAGTTTTGAAAGAAACTGGGGAACCTTTTGGGAAAGGGGGAGTCTTTTCCGAAGGGATGGGCTCCACCTTAACTAGAGATGTGAATCGGAACCGGAATCTGATCGGTTCCGGTTCCGATTCAAATCTTACAATTTTTATCGTCCGGCCCGATTGGGTTTTTGTTTATCGGCTGCGCTCGAGCCGATAAACAAAAAACCCACCCAACCCTTAAAAATCGACCCCTTAGCTTCCCCCACCCTCCCGACCCCCTCAAAAACGTTTTAAAATTACCTGGTGGTCCAATGGGGGTGTGGGGAGCGATCTCCCGCTCTCAGGCCATCGACTGCGCTAATAAAAATGGCGCCGATGGCCCTTTGCCCTTACCATGTGACAGGGTATCTGTGCCATTGGCCGGCCCCTGTCACATGGTAGGAGCACTGGATTCTGGCCGGATTTACACGCGCAGGGCATTTAAAATCCGGCCCTATGTGAATATGAGAGAGAGAGCATATGTGAAAGTTGGTGAGCATGCGTGTGTATGGGCGTGAGAGCATGTGTGCAAGCAGTGAGTGTATGTGTGTGAACAAGTCAGTGAGTCAGCATGCGTGAGTGTTTGTGAATTAGCACATGAGAAAGTGTGTGTAAGAATGAACATGTGTCTTACAGAGTGATATATGAAAGAGAGAAGAAAGTTTGTGCAGGTCACCACCTCTGACTAATTCACAACAATCTGGCTCTTAGGTCTCCCAACAAACACAACAAGACCATTACAACTCCTGCAGAACTCAGCAGCCAGACTTCTGACAGGATCCAATCGATCAGATCATACAACCCCAATATTCTGCCTCTTAAATACAGGGCCCAACATAAAATTCTTACCCTAATTCATAAAACGCTATACAATGACAAAATTGAATGGCTAACATCCTCCCTTCATTTCCATACTCCCTCAAGAAATACTAGATCAACATGTACAGGAATGTTACCCATTCCTTCCCCTAAAATTGCTCATCTAAATGGTGTCAGAGATAGAGCCATTTCTATTGCTGGGCCCCAACTATGGAACTCTATACCAAAAGAACTACGATTGGAACCTGACATCAAATTTTTTAAAAAGGGCATCAAAACCTGGCTTTTCAAACAAGCCTTCCAAGAACTATTAAATTAATGTTTTAAGAATACCGGGCATATATCAAGGTAATGTATACTTTTAAATTTATTATCTCTGCACTCACTATCCTGCCTCTCTAATAACTTAAACTTTATTAACAATTAGTTTACTATGCTAATTAGTTAGTATTTTAGTCTATTTAATTATATTATGAAACCATATGTTTACTTCCTTTTCCTTTTGGAAATGCAAATATTATTAAATTAATATTTGTTACCTACTGTAAACCAGTTTGATATGTTCGCATGAAAAATTCGGTATATAAAAAATTATAAATAAATAACTAAATAAATAAATCTCAGTGTGACTGAAATCAACAGTTCCTAGGTATAGAAAGCAGGATAATTTCTTAAAATCCTTTATTCTTTTTAACTATTGGATGGTATTTCATGTGTCTGCTGTTTTAAAATATTTTATAGGTATTAGGGAAATTTTTTAAACTTTTTTTCAGTTTTTGATTTGATTCATCAGCTGTTTTGAAATCCCAGGCTCATGAAGGATATAAACTTTTGTGAGTTCTTAAGAACAAAATGGAAAGAATACTGTCAGTTTAATGATACCCCAGAAATTACTCCTACAATATTATGGGGGCAGGGAAAACAGTAATGAGGGGGGACATGTTGTTAAAAAAAAAAAAAGAAACAGTAGGATGCAGAAATACTTTGCCTTACGAGTCTGCTAAAAGACCAAAAGAGAGACAACATATTTCTTCGATGTCGGAGAGCCATAAGAAGGACATGGATACAACTAGGGCTTCTTTAAACCACCTGCTCTATCTTAGAGCTAGCTGATCCCTCAATTTCTTTAAATTTCAATCCTATAAATTCGGCAATAAAGCAGGGAAAATGGCTTTGTTGCGGTTGCCAGTTCAGTTTTGTCTGCATGTTTCTATTTATAGTTTGACTTCCTTATTCTGTATTTGGTGAGGATCTGTCTATTTTCTGCATGTGTGACTGAAATGAAGTATTCTGCTAGCGTGTACTTTCTGTGTAGGGATCTATTAATTTATAAATGATCTAGAAAGGGGAACAATGATTGAAATGGTCAAATTTGCAGATGACACAAAAATATTCAGGGTAGTTAAATCACAAGTGGATTGTGTTAAATTGCAGGAGGACCTTGCGAGACTGGACGATTGGGCATCCAAGTGGCAGATAAATTTAATATGGACAAGTGAAGGTAATACATATAGGATAAATAACTCATGTAATTACATGATTTTGGGTTTCTTGTTAGGAGTTATCACTCAGGAAACAGATGTAGGTGTCATAGTGGACAATAAATTGAAAGTTTTGGCTCAATTTGCTGTGGTGGGCAAAAAAGCAAACAGAATGTTAGGGATTATTAGGAAGGGAATGGTGAATAAAACAGAAAATATCATAATGCCGCTAAATTACACCATTGTGAGACCGCATCTTGAGTACTGTGTTCACTTCTGGTTGCCGCATCTTGTTAGGATAATAAGACTTTGTTGTTGTTATGATGTAAAGATAATAAGACTCTATTGTTCTGGTGTCAAATTATCCCCTGAGTTACTATGTAAACCGATGTGATATTCCTTATTGAGTGTCGGTATAGAAAAAACAAATACATAGATAAATAATAAATAAAAACGATCTAATTGCATCAAAATGATAAAGGGGATGGGACGCCTCCCCTATCAGGAAAGGCTAAAGAGGTTAGGGCTGTTCAGCTTGGAGAAGAGATGGCTAAGCAGGGAAATGATGGAGGTCTTTAAGATCATGAGAGGTCTTGAACAGGTAAATGTGAATCGGTTGTTTACTATTTCAGATAATACAAGGACTAGGGAGCATTCTGTGAAGTTAGCAAGTAGCATAATTACAAACTGGAGAAAATTCTTTTTCACTCAACGCACAGTTAAGCTCTGGAATTTGTTGCCAGAGGATGTGGTTACTGCAGTTAGTATAGCTGGGTTTAAAAAAGGTTTGGATAAGTTCCATTAAATGCTATTAATCAAGATGACTTAGGGGCGGATTTTCAAAGGGTTACGCGCGTTAGTTATGTGCATAACCCCGAAAACTCGCACCTGCACGCGCCAAGCCTATTTTGCATAGGCTCGGCGACACGCACAAGCCCCGGGACGCGCGTATGTCCCGGGGCTTGAAAAAAGGGGCAGGGCGGGGTGGGGGCATGGCCCGGAGGCAGGTGCAACTTAAATAATAAAGGTAGGGGGGAGATTTAGGTAGGGCTGGGGGGCGGGTTAGATAGGGGAAGGGAGAGGAAGGTGCGGGGAGCGAAAGGTAAGTTCCCTCCGAGGCCGCTCCGATTTCGGAGCGGCCTTGGAGGGAACTGGGAAAGCCATCGGGGCTCCCCTAGGCCTCGGCGCACGCAAGGTGCACAAGTGTGCACCCCCTTGCGCGTGCCGACCCTGGATTTTATAACATGCGCGCGGCTGCGTGCGCATGTTATAAAATCGGGCTTGGATTTGTGCAGGTCGGGTTGTGCGCACAAATCTACACCCGTGCGAATGTTAGAAAATCTGGCCCTTAGGGAATAGCCACTGATATTACTGGCATCAGTAGCATGGGAAGTACTTAATGTTTGGGTACTTGCCAGGTACTTGTAACCTGGATTGGCCACTATTGGAAACAGGATGCTGGACTTGATGGATCCTCAGTCTGACCCAGTATGACAACTTCATATGTTCCTGGCTTGTTCTGCTTTCCTAATAGGAGGTGTATTGGTGTTTTAGGGCCTGATGTAATATTTGCAGTGTTGTTTTTCATGGGTAGGGTTGATACTGTTTGAGCTCTGACAGTTAGTGCTGTTTTGGTATGGGAGATTTACTGATTTGTAATTTGTAATTCAGTTTATTCATAGCTTTCTGAGGACCAAGCTCACATCTAACGCACTTTACAATAGGCCTAATACCAAATGGGTTGCTAGTATCTTGCTTTTTTGCGGGATTTTTCCTGAAATATCTCTAATACTCTATTTGCCACTCCTCTGAGAACGCTGACCCTTGCATCCCCCTTCCCCAGAATTTCAAATCACCAAGAGGGCTAGACTCCAAGTGGGATAACCCCTCCCCGCGCTCTCTCTGTGATTTGACCTGCACCATGCTTTGGGGGGTGGGGAGCATTTTTTTTTCCTCACCTCAGGCAGCAGATTGCCTTGAGCAGCCCTGCTATACCTACCTAGGCAAATTGTCAACTATCATGTGCAGATGGTAGGGACCTGTTGGGATGTCATGTTGGTTAGGTTAGTTTCTCAGGGAGATGACACAAAGATGCTGGTTAGACTGTGTAAAGGCAGGATTGGGAATCAGATTGTATCATGCCTTTACTTGCATTTTCAAATCACCTCAGACATGTCAATGTCACAGTACAGTTTCTAATGACTCTAAGAGCACCCACATGTCTCCTAACAAAAGATTAATGCCATTGAACTCAGTGCAAAGGTGAGTTAGAAGCTATCTACCTCTCTTGACCTGTCTTGGTCAGATATGGAGATATCACAGTGCTGCAAGGTCCTTGACCGGTCTAGCTCAGGGCTAGTCATGTGGTGCTCTGTGTGTATGTATGTACCTAGAAAATATGCAGAGTAGTTTGTTTGTTGCGATAGCTAGTGGAGATGTGCATTCGTTTTTTCCAAATTAGACAATTTCAATGAAATTGTCTAATGCGGCATGGTTCGGGGGCAATGAAAACCGAAAATAATTTTTCCGAAATTTCGGAAAAATTCATATTTTGGGTTAGTGCGCGCTAAGGGGAGTTAGCGCGCAGTAACCCGAAAATCGGGGGCCCACGAAAAAAAAAACCCCTGAATCACAGGAAAATCAGTTTCCCACAGGAGCCTGAAAACAAAGCCCAAAACGAAAAAAAAAAAACAAAAACCCAGTGCACATCTCTAATAGCAGGTATGAGTTACATTCCTTATGCTCTCTGTGGCCACCCTTAAAGCGCATAGGCTGAGGGCTCCTGGGGCGAAGAGCTTGCAGAATGGTACATTTCCAAGGTCAGTCTCCATCTTTCAGGTGTTTTATGGTTGCAGGCTCTTGCTGATCCATATGGCTGGCAGGAATTCTGGCCAAGCTGGGAGAGTTGCTGTCTTCTAGGCTGTGCCTCATGTGGTATTTGTCACTTTTACAGTTAGTGGTGAGCACTGAGCAGGGCAGATGTGCTGACAGTGTCTCAAACATCAGCTCTGTGTATACGTTAAAGGCTAGAGAAGCTGTTATGAGCTGATGACCTGCCTCATTGGGAAACCTATCACTGTGCTGAATATATGGGGCAACTGCTCCCAAAGCTCCCATGTATTTGGCATGATGGCTTATGCACTTTTTGTGTTAATCTCTTTCAAGACAAGCATTTCCTACTCTGAGGGATTGAAGGTCCATGTCAGTATCTGTGACAAAGTACTTATCATATTTGCTTCTCACAGATGTTTGTCATGCTGGCAGGTGTACCTAATTTTCTGTGCGTACTTTGGACTCTGACTCTCTTATTATCACGTAGGGACCAAGCAGCCAGAGAGACATCAATGATGTAGGATTGCAGACATGCCAGGAACATAGTCATTGGCCATGTGTAGGTGCACAAACTGGTGAAGGTAGTCTGTCCCTGCCTTCCTCCTCTTTGTGTCACCCTCCCAACCCCGAAAAGACTCACAAAAACCCCTGGTGGTCCAGTGGGGAACCTGGGAGCAATCTGCCACTCCTGGGCCATCAGCTTCCACTAACCAAAATGGTGCAAGTGGCCTTTAGACCCTACCATGTGACAGGGGCTACCAGTATCATTGGATGGCCCCTGTCACATGGTAGGGACAATGATGGCCCACAACATTAATTTAAATTTTGTGGGGGAAGCAGTGCAGAGAGAAGGAGATCAGCAGCATATGGTCCCCACTCCTGGAGGTAGAGATCAGGGCTGCGACTGGGGGCAGGGCGGGGAGGGGGGGGTGTTGGCAGAACCGGGGGGGGGGGGGGAGGGAGCCAGTGCAAGGCAGAAGGTGCCTAGGGTGCCTAATCCCCTTGCACTGGCTCTGTTGCCAACTGCCTGGTTTTGGACCGGACAACCGGACAACCAGGTTTTTAGAGTTGATTCTGTGGTTGGAAAAGCTTTAGTGAAGATTTCGATTAGAGGTAAGAAATCTATTTGGAGTGTTCTCTTCCCTGTCCCTACTCTTACTCCTCCTCCTTCCCCTAGCACTCCTGCTCTTGTCCTCCCTCCTTCTCTTCTCCCCCTCCTCTCCTCATGCCTCTCCTCTTCTCTATCCCCCTGCCTCTCATGCTCTATTCTCTCCACTCAACATCACCACACCTCACCATGCCTCCTCCTCCTCACTACCACGCCTCCCACCATGACTCACCACTCCTCCTCCTGACACAAACACAAAATAACAAAGGTCAAACTGACAAAAACTTTCACTCAAACAAAGAAGATAAAAGACCAAGGTAAAGAGAAATAGATAAGAACAAAATAACAAGAAAACACACTCAGGAAATTGAAATCTATAGTTTCTACTCCCTCTAATCCACTCACCAACTCTCCTCTCTCCAATATCTGACACACCCTCAAAGAGGCAGCTGCTGGAAACCAGTATATAAACAAAAAAATAACATGCCATGCACAGCATGTGCTGAATAAAATGACATGTGATGCGCTGATGCAATGTGCTACATGCTGTCACAGCGTTCAACATGCTGATGCAATGTGCGATGCGATAATTTTCTTTGCCATGCAATACACAGGAAATTAGCCTAACCATGTCCATTTTTTTTATCTCGAGTGCTATTTCTGCTAGAATTATAGCAATTTGATTAATCTAAGCCTAAGTCCTCTAAGGCAGGGAATGACTGAACATAATTCACCTTGAGCTTGGTTTTGGATAGGTAAGGAATTAAATCTAAAATCCAAATCCATGAAGCTTCACAAACAATTCAATCCCAGAGTCCCCTTTGCCTACGTCAAAGACCTCATGCAACCCACTCGCAAGTCACCGCCTCACACTAAACAAGCAAATATATGTGAAGAATTTGCAAAATATTTCAGTGATAACAAACCTAAACATAATGAATACAACTTCAATTGAGGAAACCATCCAACTACCAAGCAAACCGAATCTTAAATGGGCCCACTTTGAAAATGTAGCCTCAACCGAAATTGAAATAATCATTTGAAAAATGAATCTTGCCTCACATCCCCTTGATGCCATTCCAATCTAAATTTTGAAACAAACATCTAACATCATTGCTAGACCCATAGCCGACATAGTGAATCTCTCTCTAGACCAAGGCATTTTCCCAGAAAAGTTGACATGTGCTGTAGTCAAACCAATCCTTAAAAAACCACAACTAGATGAGTCCATTCTTGAAAATTTCAGACCCTTTTCTAACCTTCCATTCTTGGCCAAAATCTTAGAAAAAGTGGTTAATAGACAACTATCTGAACACCTAGAAAACCATAATATACTTTTCCCAGTACAACATGGATTTAAGAAATTCTTCAGCACTGAAACATTACTACTCTCCCTCTCCGACACTATCTTCAGAGGCCTTGACATTGGCCAATCCTACCTTCTAATCCTACTAGACATCTCTGCAGCGTTCGACACCATCAATCATAAACGTCTGCTGAACGGATTAAGAGAAATTGGACTAAGCGACATCACTATTAACTGGTTTAAATCTTACCTGTCAGACAGATCATATAAAGTTAGGATTGACCACACAGAATCTAAGCAAATACCCCTGCCATCTGGCGTCCCACAGGGCTCATCTTTATCATCCACACTGTTTAACATTTACATGTTACCCCTCTGTAACTGGACTAGGCCTCTCTCACTACATCTATGTTGATGACGTACAAATTTTGCTCCCTATAATGGACACTCTTGAAAATACTTTAAAATGTCGGAGTACCCACTTAACAGCAATAAAACAGCAACTAACATAGATGTCCCTTTCGTTAAACCATAACACAACGGAAATATTATATATAAGTAATAAACTTACAGCAGCACCCAACCCCGATTGCAAAACATATCCAATACAGAACCAAATTGTTTCATCAGTAAAAGACCTAGGAATTGACCTAGACAGCGAGTTTAATTTAAAAAAATACATTAACACCGTGATAAAAGATGGTTACTACAAACTTCAAGTACTAAAAAAACTTAAACCACTCCTTTACAATCAGGATTACCGTACCGTACTCCAGGCAGTGCTTTGCCCTAAACTAGACTACTGCAATGCTATTCTTCTAGGCCTCCCAGCATCCACCTTATGACCAATGCAACTACTACAAAATACAGCTGCAAGAATGATCACAAACAGTAAAAGATCGGATCATATAACCCCAATACTCAGCTACATTGGCTACCGATCCTATACCGAATCCAATACAAAGCCCTGACTCTCATCCATAAAACACTTTACAACAAGAATATAGACTGGTTCAATGCTACTTTGCACTTTCAGACACCTCAAAGGAGCCTACGGTCCTCGAACACCAGTCGTCTTCCAACCCCCTCCCCAAAATCATCAAAGCTGATCACAATCTGGGAGTGTGCACTATCTTTGGCAGGACCCATCCTATGGAACAATTTACCAACTGAGCTAAGAATGGAACCCCTGATACAAACTTTTAAGAAAAAACTAAAGACATAGCTTTTTGGAAAAGCCTTTGGGTGAACACAGCCAGGCCTACAATAACCGCCATATCCCCTCTCTAAAACAATCATGCTCCCATACTGTATTCTGTTAGCAAATGTTACACTTGTCTTTGCCCAGTACTTGACTATCCTGACAAAATTGATATTATGTGACTAGATCTAATGTGAATATCTCCTATATATTGATAAGTTAACATGTTATTTTCCTTTCCACCTAAGACTACTCAAGTCAAAAATGTTTGTCGCACCATATGATTTCCCCCTCCACCTATTTTTCCAACTATGCTGTCTTTATGCCCTATCATAGGAAACTCTATTAAGATACCTTTTGTAAGCAATCCTGTTTATTTTTTGTAAACCGATGTGATATACTAGTTCGAATGTCGGTAAATAAAAATAAATAAATAGTAAATAAACAAGTTAAAAAAATATGAATGTTAACTGTAAATGGAGAATAAGGAATGATAGAGGAACTGGGCACTAGGATAGGCCAATGTGAAGAAAGACTGGAAAATCACAAGGGAAGCATTGAATATCAGCTGAAGAGTGTCCCATAGAATAGGAGCAAGAAGCGAGCACATGCACAGGATGCTGAATGAGGCATGTAGCCACAGACATCCTGGTTTTGATAATTCCTCATGTAAGCTTGTGAGTCACTGCAATCATATGGTCGACAACCACATGATTGGCCTGGCATGACCAGCAAACTAACAAAAATAGCTATTTCTTTCTCTTTATACATCGTCATTCTCTGTTCAGGAAATTTTATAAATGTACCATACATGTTACTTGGGCAAAACTAAAAAAAAAAAAAAAAACAGGCAGAAAAACAAAATAATTTCTAAGCAATTTTTTATAACCATGTGAACAAAAGCATGGTTGGACAGCATGTGCCCTGCCAGTCCTGCAGCTTCTCATGAAAGGCAAATGTTCTCCAGACACAATTTTGCTTAGAAAGCCCTGCTAAAATGTGAAGGCTGATGCTTCTGGTGGGAGTGAGATTGTGTGGACTTGAGCGAGTCTTGCTTGAGATGAGGGACACTTTGTCGGTCCAACCTGGGAATCTGGGGGTGCTCTTGGAAACTCAGGTCCTTGGTGCACTGTCCTCCTCTTGCCATTCTCTTAATCAAGATGTTCAGTGATATGCTATTCATGGGCCTCTAACCGACTCTTCTCTACTTGACAAGGCACATTTTCTTTTCACACAGTACTCTTGAAGGCCTCTATTTACAGAAATGTGACTGTGGTGGTTCTTTATGTAATAGAAAGGAAAGTTGATTGATAATTTAGCACTGTTTGATACCACTAGTACTGAATTAAATTAATTTTCATACTTTTTGAAATGCTATTTTTAGGATTTTTCTATCATATAAAATAAGAATAATATAAGATTAACATTGTTTAATGTTAAGATATCAGTTGAGAAATACGATGTGGCATAGGAGTACTGCACTTTGGCTTGTTATCCCATTTCAGGGGCAATGTGTCTTGTTAGTCTGAAGAATGTGCAAAAGGACAGTCTGATCACTTTTAGATAATAGGATGGTCCTTATATGGAGTCCCTCTTTTCCATTGGCCAGATGTGGATTAGTAACAGCACCTCAAATTAAAAGAAAAAATCTTGCAGAGTTTCCATTGGCTCCTACATGCACCAGTGAAACTTAAAATAAAATAGGACTGACTTAAACAAATAATTTACTAACCAAACACAGTGCCACTTAAGCTGCATGCACAAAGAACATTTGTGTTTGTAGCTATAAATATTCTCTTTCAAACAAGAAGAGATGAAAAATGCCTTAATATCTATTTTTGCCTCCCACGTGTCACCTACTCAAAACATTGACATCATACCAAGCTCCTACTGAGACAATATAATGCCTGAAATGTTTTGAAGCAGTGCTAGCATGGAAGGGGAAAAAAAGCAGCACTCTCTGGCTACCAAGCAGTAATCCAGTCTTTTTTGTCTTACGTCTGAGCCATAAATCTTACCTAATGAGTAACATTTCTTTCCTTCAGCCTTATAGCCACATCTGAAGAAGGTTGATCCGGGTGGTCTCAGTAGTTCTTGTCACTGCAACGTTTTTAAATAACTAATTTGCTGGACCAAAGAAAAGCGTCACCCTCTACTAAGATTCCACCTAGGGAGCCAAAAATCAGTTATTTACTGAATTTGAGCACTTGTTTCTGTATGTTAAAATATCTTCCGCATGATAAAAAATCAGTGTGGAAAAAGATAGTATGATTGCTGCCTAGTAAACTTCTTTTAAAATCCTTTTACAAGCTCAGTTGCTGCAAAGTGAAAGCAGAATGCAAAGTTCAAGGTGTGTTGTCTTTGTAGCTGATGCCATCACAGGCCTAGCTAAGAATTATCTCGCGATCCGCTCTGAGCTTCCCACGCCCACAATCATCTGCCATACACTGTGGCAGATGCTTTGACTCAAAGTAAGTTTTACTTGAAAAGGCACTGCAGTGATATTGGGCTATAAAGATGTCCAAAGTCGGTCTTTCGGTGTCATGACTCACTCTTCTGAGGGCAGGGAAAAGATTCTGCGCCTGGACAGAGGGCACACCTCAGAGAGGCCAGGCACCCTGGAGCAGGTGATCTTCTGCCTCAAGCAGCTACTGTTCCCCAGTGGGTTGGAAACTTGGGCGCAGGCAATCGCTAGGGCTTACCAGGCAGGAAGCACAAAACAGGGAGCCAGGAACAGAGCAGTAACAAAGCAGGCTGGATGGTTTCTTAGAACTCCATGACGACTGTAAGACCAGTAAAGTTGTGTCAGGCTAGGGCATTTTATATCTAGCCCTCAGTTTGGGATACACCCAATGCTAGCCCGATTGGGAGACTCTGGAGGCAGGCCTCTCTAACTCTGCTTTGATGGTTCTGACACGATTCTTGATGAACCAGAGTCCTTGTAGCTCCACTGCAGGATCCCCTGGGCTTGAACACCTGGAGCTACAGGTGCGATGCCCTGACATTCAGTCGCTGTTGAAAACCTTTGTGCTACCTTGCAGATATAAGTAACGCACAAATATTCAAAAGAAGATCTAGAACAAGAGAGTATATGTATGACATGAAGCTCAGAGGAAGCAGCATCAGCAACTACACTGGGAAATATTTCTTCCCAGAAAGGGTGGGGGATGCATAGATGAGTCTCCCAGCAACGGTTGTGAAGGCAAATACTACTCAGAATTCATGAAAACATGGATATGCATAGAAGATCTTTAGTTGCCAAGAAGTGAAGAGAAAGCCAGAGATAGGAAATAAAATGGGCAAATGAGATGGACCTCAAGTCCTCACTTGCCACCATATTCTGTGTTTCCAAGCAGTTGTTGTGGATGGGCAGACTAGATAGGGCCATTTGGTCTTTTTCTGCCACTATGGTTCTAAGTAAGGCAAAACACAGTAACAAAATTACCCAGTGTTCAACTGTTCATCCACTGCTAGCTACAGCTTTACAAATTATGTTTAGAAAGGAGAGATAAGTGCAGGCCTTGGATGTGTGCATAAGCAACTGCCTACAGTGCCAGATTTTGAAGACGTCATCAGGTCAGCCCAGCTCTGAAAGAAGCAGGCCAGTGGGAATCAAGGCAAAGCCACGCTCCAGGCAGCAGTAGAATGAAAATCAAGGTGGAGCCTGTGAATCAGCACATGCTCAGAGACCCTGCAGCAGCCCTGCCCCTTGCACAGGTTCCCTTAGCAACAGGAAGCCTCTATGGGAGGAGGAGATAGGGTCATCACAGGGCCCATGGGCATATGCTGGCTCCATACTCACTTTCTTTCTATTGCTGGCCAGGGTACAGCTTCACCCTGGATCCTCACCACTGTGCCTCTCTCGCTAATCTCTCTTGCTCGCTGCCACCTGAGGAGATTAAGGGAGGAGAGGACCCAGAAAGAGACCATCGAAGGGTACTGTGCAGAAGAAGGAGCAGAAGGGACACTATGGAGAGAAACCCTCACCACCCTTTAATTTATGAGCAGTAAACTTTGTAGAATTTAATGTAGTTATTTAATTAGTTATTATTATTATTATTATAAGTTGAGGATCTGAAGTGAGAGGTAAGATTAGACATAAATCAGATGCGCAAGTCGTGCTTTTTCTCCTCGTTGCCAAAAGCATATAAGATTTATCTATATCATACCTCCTGCTTGGTGGACCAGTTCCCTTTCCTGCTTCTTCACTTAGACCTTTGACTAGTGACTTAAACAAACTAAAATATCTGGAGAAAGGACCATTTTGTTCAGCTTTCACGTGCAACACCTGTTACCCAGCTAGCACGGCCATAGTGCCAGCCATCCTCTAGGTCTGGAGCAGTGGATCAGAAATTTGCTTCTCTAGGCCCATTCATTTTTTCTGGGCAATTTTTTTTCCCAGCCAGTAAAGTGCAGGAAGTGAAAGCTTCTGACAAAAGATACGTTATTAAAAAAAAAAAAAAACTGCTTGTGCTCTAGCATTTGGAGCTCAGTCGAACAATGGTATATAGCAAGGGGGCGATTTTCAAATTGCCGGTGTAGTTTACATTAATTTTTAGAGAAACTAGCCATGTTTTCATGTAAAAATGATCATAAAGCATGCATGTGATAGGATTTGGCTAGTTGGCATTAGGGACATTTATCTTGTGTGCTGATGCCATAAATCCAAATTGAATCCCTAATGCCTCTTTTGTACAACAGCAGTTCCAATATAGAGCACTGAGATTAGAATACTATAATGGTCATTTATTAACCCTACAGGCTCCATCTATCAAAACCTCTTTAAGAAAAAGAGCTCTTTCCACGGCCGGCCCTAAACAATGGAATTCGCTCCCACCGGACCTCAGGCTGGAACAATGTACAAACACGTTTAAAAAAAGACTAAAGACTTTTCTTTTCGGCCAAGCCTTCCCATAACATCACGGACCCTCCTCAGATTCTTGGACTGCCCTCACTCAGGGCCTTCCCCTAACTATACTTCCCTTTTTTAATAAATAGTTAGTTTCACATTTCCCTCATCCCCTCCCTCAGCCATCCCTCCCCTACCTGCAGGCTTGATACCCCTCAAGTCAAGCTACTATTATTCTTTATTTCTCTGGTTATGTTCATCTGGTTATGTTCATCCAAGTTGTTCGCTTCCCTGTTCAACGTAAGACAATTGTTGTCATTGTTCGCATATTTGTTGAATGTAAACCGAACTGATAAGTAACCCTGTTACTTGAAGTTCGGTATATAAAAGCTATAAATAAATAAATAAATAAATAAATAATGGTCATTTAAAGCAGCAATTTAATATTGACTTTCTACTTGCCCTTAGTGCTTGAGTCAGCTCAGTTCCTGTTCTGATTAGTAGTAACATAAATCCATTTCTTTACTTCATCTACTGAGTATTTTTTATATTGATTTTCCAATCTTTTTTGCATCTTTTTCCCCAAAGTAATTGATTTGTGGTTTACTCACTGAGTAATGTGCAAAATTTCAAGTCCATGGGGTAAGAGTTAAAACCTACCCTGAATCAATTAAAACTTTAGGGTTGAGCCATGTTTTTTACATGGTTAGTGACACAGATCAAATCACAGGCACATTGGTATCTGATTGGCCCATAATGGCTAGGAAGTCACAGCTGCATAATGAGAGGGTGGACAAGTCTAAAACACTCACTCACTATAGAAAATTAAAGGAAAAAGTGTGAGATAGTACATTGTAAAGATCAATCCAAAATAAACCAATTAATAGTATTCCAATAAATCTTTTATTTTAGAAGGAACTTCCTTCAAAATAGCAACATTCAAAGGTCAGATCACTGAAAAAACTGACATCTCTGTTGTGATGGAGAAAATCCGGATGTGGATCCTTAGGCCGACCGACCCGAGGGAACAGTCGGTAGGCAGAACTCCCACTGGGCAATAGGAGCTTCACCTGGAAACCCGTGACTCCTCCAGAGGAGCTGTGGGAGCCCGGGTTGCTAGGACTTAGGAGTCTTCGCCCTGGAAGCCCGAGGTCCCCCCAGGAGGAGCCCGTAGGGACCCGGGCCGCTGGGACTTAGGCGAGAACGAAGAAACCCAGGAGTGGAATCCGGACTGGAGTCTGGGCAGGCAGCGAGCAAGCAGGAGTCGGGGTCACGAACCGGAGTCAAGGCAGGCTGAAGACAAACAGGAGTCGAAGTCACGGACCGGAGTCAAGGCAGGCTGAAGACAAACAGGAGTCGAAGTCACGGACCGGAGTCAAGGCAGGCTGAAGACAAAACAGGAGTCGAAGTCACGGACCGGAGTCAAGGCAGGCTGAAGACAAGCGTGGTCAGGCTATCCGAGGTCAAGGCAGGAGACAGGCAAGCGAAGTCAGGCAAAGCGGGGTCAGGCAGGAAACAGGCAATTCAGGAACGCAACTCAGAGCTACCAGAAGTAGTGAACCTTGTTGCAAGGCAAGGAAGGTTCAGAACTGCAGGGCTTAAATAGCCCTGCAGCGTCTGACGTCAGAAGAGGGAGGAGCCGTGTTCCCGCGCTGGTCCCTTCAAAAACGGAGCTCAGCCGCGCGCGCGCGCCTGGGGGCGGGGCCAGCCGGGAGAGAACGCCGGCGGCAGAGAAGGAGCTGGCGCGTGGCGCCTGATGGCCCTGTAGGCCCGTGCCGAGCTGAAGCGGCAGGGGGAAGCTGCGGCCGAGGTCCCGGGTCCGCGGAACGCGGGAGCTCTCCGGGACCCGAAGAGAAGGTAAGGCCTCGGGCGCCAGCGTGGCGACCGAGACCGCAACAGTACCCCCCCTCTTACGCTCCCTCCGCCGAGGGCCAGGCTTCCCGGGATTGTCCAGATGAAACTGAGTTAGCAATGATTTGTCCAAGATGTTCCGAGCTGGCTCCCATGAGTCTTCCTCGGGACCGCACCCCTCCCATGCCAGCAGGTATTCCCAGCGACGGGCATGGAAGCGAACGTCCAAGATTTCTCGTACCTGATACGTATCTTCCGTAGACGAAGGAGATGATAGTGCATCAGTGGAAGGATGGTGGTACCGGGATAGTACCACCGGCTTCAGCAAGGATACGTGGAACACGTTATGGATGCGAAGTGAAGACGGAAGGCAAAGTCTGTAGGATACTGTACCAATACGCTCCGCAACTTGAAAAGGCCCGCAGTATCGAGGGGCCAACTTACGAGAGCGGTTAGGTAGTTGGAGGTTCCGAGTGCTTAACCACACCTTGGTACCTGGCAGAAAAACTGGCGCTGGTCGTCGATGACGGTTGGTATACTGCTGGGACTTTCTTGCTGCAGTGGTCAGTTTGAGTTGAATCCCCTTCCAGAGATGATGCACTTGACGTGCTGCGGTTAAGGCAGCAGGTGATGGAATGGAAATAGGAAGCGGCAAAGGAGGCCTTGGGTGACGTCCATACACGATCTGGAAAGGGGTTTGTCCTGTGGCAGCATGGGTATGATTGTTGTAGGCAAACTCTGCCCAAGGCAGGAGAGAAACCCAGTTATTTCCCTTTTCGGAGATGAAACTGCGGAGGAAAGTTTTAAGAGTGCGGTTCGTGCGCTCTGTCTGGCCATTAGTCTGGGGGTGAAAGGCCGTGGACAAATTTAATTGGACCCCAAATTTCCTACAAAGGGCACGCCAAAAACGAGCCGTAAACTGTGGCCCTCGATCCGATACGATACTCTGTGGTAGTCCATGAGCCCGGAAGATGTGTAGAATAAACAGAAGTGCGAGTTCAGGTGCAGAGGGCAGCTTAGGCAAAGGTACCAGGTGAATCATTTTAGAAAAACGGTCTACGGTTACCCAAATCACCGTATTACCTTCCGAGGGGGGCAGATCCACTACAAAGTCCGTGGCTATGTGGGACCATGGTTCCACGGGAATAGGCAGCGGCTGCAGGAGCCCCCAGGGCCGACCACTAGGCGGTTTTTGCCGGGCACATACTGGGCATGAGTCAACATATACTCGGACATCTTGTCGTATTCGAGGCCACCAGTAATAGCGACTAAGCAGATCGAGCGTCCTCTCCCTGCCGGCGTGACCCCCTGAAAGAGAGTCGTGGGCCCAAGCTAATACCCTTCTGCGGTCTTTGTGGGAAACCACCACTCGTCCTAGGGTGGAAACCGTGGTGCTGGCTAACTGGATCTTAGCGGGATCAATAATGTGTTGTTTGAGGTCTTCCTTCTCCTCCTGAATTTCATAACGGGAGAGCGCATCAGCCCGTACATTCTTCAAGGCGGGCCGGTACTTCAGTATGAAATTGAAACGGTTAAAGAAAAGGGACCAACGTGCTTGTCGACGATTAAGACGTTGGGCCTGGTTAAGGAACTCCAGGTTCTTATGATCAGTATAAATTGTAACCGGATGAAGGGAGCCCTCCAACCACTGTCTCCATTCCTCCAGCGCAAGTTTGACAGCTAGCAACTCCTTATCCCCAATGCCGTAGTTGCACTCGGCTGACGAGAATTTCTTGGAAAAATAGGAGCAGGGTAGGAGATGTCCGGAGGTAGAGACTTGCGAGAGGACCGCTCCCACAGCAATGTTAGAGGCATCGACCTCGACGAAGAATGGCCGCGTTGAATCCGGGTGACGTAAACAGGTATCCTGGAGAAACGCCTTCTTTAATTGTTCGAAAGCCTCAGTAGCTTCCTCAGGCCAAAGGCGAGTGTTTGCCCCTTTCCGAGTTAGCGCGGTTAAAGGTGCCACCAAGCGAGAGTACTGGGGAATAAAGTGTCTATAGAAGTTAGCAAACCCCAAAAAACGTTGCAAAGCTTTTAGCCCCTCAGGTCGGGGCCACTTCCTGATAGCGGATACCTTACTGGGGTCCATCCGGAAACCAGTAGAGGACACAATATACCCTAGGAAGGGTAACGACTCTTGCTCAAAGAGACATTTTTCGAACTTAGCATACAAATGGTGGTCTCGTAAGATCTGGAGTACTTGCCTCACATGTTGCCGATGGGAGGTAAGATCTGGGGAGTGTATGAGAACGTCATCCAAATAGACGATCACGCAGGAGTGCAATAAGTCTGGCAGAATCTCGTTCATCAAGTGCTGGAATACAGCGGGAGCATTGCACAGTCCGAACGGCATCACTAGATATTCATAATGGCCGTCCCGGGTGTTGAACGCCGTCTTCCATTCATCCCCGGGGCGGATTCGAACCAGATTGTATGCGCCGCGGAGGTCCAATTTAGTGAAGACTTGGGCTCCTTGGAGTCTGTCCAGCAATTCCGGAATGAGGGGAAGTGGATACCGGTTCTTCTTGGTGATAGCATTGAGCCCACGGTAATCAATGCAAGGCCGCAAAGCCCCATCCTTTTTTGCAACAAAAAAGAAACCTGCTCCGGCGGGAGACTTGGAAGGGCGTATGAAGCCCTTAGCCAGATTCTCGGTGATGTAATCGGACATAGCCCAGGTCTCTGGCTGAGACAAAGGATAAACTCGTCCTCGGGGGGGAGTAGTACCTGGAAGCAACTCTATCGCACAGTCAAAAGGTCGGTGTTGCGGTAACAATTCCGCTTTTTCCTTGGAAAAGATGTCCTGGAAGTCAGCATACGGAGCCGGTAATACCGGCGAGGTGTGAGCCAGCGGAATCCGTTGGAATCTTTTCACTTGGAGGCAGGATTGGAAACACTCGGAACTCCACTGGGTAATCTGAAAATCCTTCCAGCGAATCACAGGAGAGTGTTTCTGAAGCCAGGGTAACCCAAGAACCACCGGATGTACAGCTTTCTCCAACACTAGCAACGAAATCTCCTCTGAGTGTAATAAGCCCGTCTGCAAAATCAACGGTACGGTCTCGGTGGAGATGCACCCTGACAAAGGAGTACCCTGAATAGAGGTTACCCGTAAGGCAGGAGTCCTGGGTCGCGTAGGGAGATTCAGCTGTTGCACCGAATCCTTAGTAATGAAATTGCCACCAGCCCCGGAATCAACTAGGGCTTGCTTGAGGAAGGAACCACCAGGATACTCCAAGGTTACCGGTATAGTACATTGAGGAGCAGGACTAAGGCAGCCTAGGGGACACTCCTCCCTTACACCTAGGCGCGGGAGTTTTCCGCCCGTTCTTTACACTGTGCAAGGTAGTGGCCCTTCCCGCCACAGTACAGGCACAGCCTCAAGTCACGGCGTCGCTGTCTTTCTTCGGGTGACAAAGACGAACGGCCCACTTGCATGGGCTCGTCAGAGGCAGTTGCTGGTGAAGGTGCGGTTCCCCGTGACCCCGAATCTGAATTCGAGAACCTGGGAGTCACGGACATCGAACGTCGGAAAGGGCGCCCCTCTTTCGCCCTCTGCTGCAAACGCCGATCAATTCGACCCGCTAAGTCAATCAGGGAACTCAGGGTCTCCGGTAGGTCCCGAGCCGCTAGCTCGTCCTTAATACGACCGGCTAAACCCTCCAGGAACACGCCCCGAAGAGCCTCATCCTGCCAGCCTACCTCGTGGGCGAGGGTGCGAAATTCCAACGCGTAGTCTGCCAAAGTCCGCGATCCTTGCCGGAGCTGGAGTAACTCTGAAGTAGCGGAAGCCTGGCGTGCTGGCTCATCAAAGGCCGCTTTGAACTCTTCCACAAAACGGTTCAAATCCCCCAGTGCAGGATCGTTATTCTCCCACATGGGGGAAGCCCAATTCAGGGCCCGTCCGTCCAGAAGGGCAAAAATGTACGCCACCTTAGTACCATCAGTAGGAAACTGGTTCGGCAGTAGTGCAAAGCGCACATAACATTGGTTTAAGAACCCTCGACACGCCTTGGCATCCCCGGCATAGCGAGAGGGTGCTGGGAGCTGCGTAGGGGACTGGAGGGTTACCAGTGGTGCAGGAACGGGTGCTGGTACTGGAACAGGCGCGGGCGGCTCGGTATCCATGCGAGACGCCAGCCGCTCCACTGTAGCAGCCAGAGAATCCAGGACTTGCTGTTGCTGAACTAACCGCTGGGCCAAACCCGGAATGGACTGTAGCCCGGCGAGGTCTGCCGGATCCATGGCTTTGCAAACTGTTGTGATGGAGAAAATCCGGATGTGGATCCTTAGGCCGACCGACCCGAGGGAACAGTCGGTAGGCAGAACTCCCACTGGGCAATAGGAGCTTCACCTGGAAACCCGTGACTCCTCCAGAGGAGCTGTGGGAGCCCGGGTTGCTAGGACTTAGGAGTCTTCGCCCTGGAAGCCCGAGGTCCCCCCAGGAGGAGCCCATAGGGACCCGGGCCGCTGGGACTTAGGCGAGAACGAAGAAACCCAGGAGTGGAATCCGGACTGGAGTCTGGCCAGGCGGCGAGCAAGCAGGAGTCGGGGTCACGAACCGGAGTCAAGGCAGGCTGAAGACAAACAGGACTCGAAGTCACGGACCGGAGTCAAGGCAGGCTGAAGACAAACAGGAGTCGAAGTCACGGACCGGAGTCAAGGCAGGCTGAAGACAAAACAGGAGTCGAAGTCACGGACCGGAGTCAAGGCAGGCTGAAGACAAACAGGAGTCGAAGTCACGGACCGGAGTCAAGGCAGGCTGAAGACAAAACAGGAGTCGAAGTCACGGACCGGAGTCAAGGCAGGCTGAAGACAAGCGTGGTCAGGCTATCCGAGGTCAAGGCAGGAGACAGGCAAGCGAAGTCAGGCAAAGCGGGGTCAGGCAGGAAACAGGCAATTCAGGAACGCAACTCAGAGCTACCAGAAGTAGTGAACCTCGTTGCAAGGCAAGGAAGGCTCAGAACTGCAGGGCTTAAATAGCCCTGCAGCGTCTGACGTCAGAAGAGGGAGGAGCCGTGTTCCCGCGCTGGTCCCTTTAAAAACGGAGCTCAGCCGCGCGCGCGCGCCTGGGGGCGGGGCCAGCCGGGAGAGAACGCCGGCGGCAGAGAAGGAGCTGGCGCGTGGCGCCTGATGGCCCTGTAGGCCCGCGCCGAGCTGAAGCGGCAGGGGGAAGCTGCGGCCGAGGTCCCGGGTCCGCGGAACGCGGGAGCTCTCCGGGACCCGAAGAGAAGGTAAGGGCTCGGGCGCCAGCGTGGCGACCGAGACCGCAACAATCTCACCCACAAAATTGAGATGTGTGTGTGTGTGTGTGTGTTGTAATCTGTGAGATTTTTTTCCAGGCACTGCTCCCAGTGGTTTAGAGGAATTGCAAACGAACTGCAGCAGCTTAGCTAGTTTTAATTGTAAGAACCAAACAATAAAATTTGTAATTGATAAATGTTGGATAGCATTTCTTGACATGTGAACATTAGCAGCACATGTTGGGTATGGGTTTATTTAAAAAATAAATAGCTTAGAAAAATGATGTTTAATTTGCTCTGCTCACCGAAAGCATTTATGAACAGAATAAAGAATGCCGTAGTCTTGCAGGATCTTATTCACTTTTTCATACTGATTCTTGTTAGTGTTATATGCTACTGCAGGTATGGAATTTGTGAATTTGAACTTTCACTTGTGTCTTCTGTCAGTAGAAAGATGACAAAGTAGCAGAAATATTAAACAATTACTTCAGTTCAGTGTTTACTAAAAGAGACCATGGAGAAGGACCTTTGCTGGTTGGCATGGGGCAGCTACAATCCAATTTACAAAAAAAAGTGAACAAGGCTGTGGGACCGGATGAGAAAGATCCCAGGATACTAAAGAAATTAAGAGAGGAACTGGCAGGTTTGCTGACAGACCTGTTTAGTAGATCCTTAGAAACAAGAGTTCTGCCGCAAGATTGTTATTTAGCTTTTTGCTTTGTTTAAAATTATTTCATTATTGACGTTTAAATGTATTAGACTAAGGAATTTTGCTTCCTGCTTATTCTGTTTCATTGTAAACCGGTTTGATATGCATTTTATGCAGGAAAATCGGTATAAAAAAAACTATAAATAAATAAATAAATAAATAAGATTGTACAAGGGCAGCGGCACTTCTGTTTCACAAAAATGATAGCACAGAGGAGGCAGGAAACTACAGGCCGATTAGCCATACCTCAGCCATGGGTAAATTAATGGAGACTCTGCTTAAGGAAAGAAGAGTGAACTATCTACAGTCCAGTAGGTTGCAAGATCTGAGCCAACATGGTTTTACCAGAGAAAGGTGATGTCAAACAAACCTGAGTGATTTTTTTTTATTAGGTAACTGGAGAATTAGATTAAGGAAGAGCACTCAGTGTTTACTTGGATTTCAGCAACGTTTTTGATATGATCCCATATAGGAGGCTCATGAATAAAATGAGAAATATAGAAACATAAAAATGACGGCAGAAAAGGACCAAACGATCCATCCAGTCTGCCCAGCAAGCTTATGGTAGTATCTGCCGCGCCGTACAGGTCGCCCCCATAGTTATCAGTTTCTGAGAATGTAAAAGTCAGGGCCCTTGTTTATTGCTGTCTGTCCAATTCCCCGTAATCTCTTGCATTGAAGCAGAGAGCAATGCTGGAACTGCGTCAAAAGTATCAGGCTTATTAGTTAAGGGTAGTAACAGATGCATCAGCAAGTTACCCCCATGCTTATTGTTTCCTCGGACCGGAAAAGTCAGGGTGCTTATTGGTTGCTGTCTGAATCCAGTTTCCTTTTTCCTCTTTTCCCCTGCCAAAAAGCAGAGAACAATGGTGGATTTGCCTCAACAGTATGAAGGCTTATTGGTTAAGGGTAGTAACCGCCGTACCAGAAAGTTACCCCCATGCATTTTTTTCTTCATTTCCATTCTCTAGCCTTTAGGGATCCACAGTGTTTATTCATTGCCCCTTTGAATTCTTTCATTGTTTTTGTCTTCACCACCTCCTCCAGAAGGGCATTCCAGGCATCCACGACCCTCTCTGTGAAGAAATATTTCCTGACATTGGTTCTGAGTCATCCTCTCTGGATTTTCATTTCATGACTCCTAGCTCTACTGATTTCTTTCAAACAGAAAATATTTGTCAATTGTGCATCATTAAAACCTTTCAGGTTCTGAAAATCTATATCATATCTCCCCTGTACCTCCTCTTTTCTGGGGTATTAATATTTAGATCCTTCAGCTTCTACTCATAAGTCATTTGATGGAGACCCTTCACCATTTTGGTTGCCCTTCTTTGGACCGCCTCCATCTTGTCTCTGTCCCTTTTGAGATACTGTCTCCAGAACTAAATACAATTCTCCTGGTGAGGCCTCAGTAAGGACCTGTAGAAGGGGATTATCATCTTTTTCTTACTAGTTATCCCTCTTTCTATGCAGCCCAGCATTCTTCTGGCTTTAGCTATCACCTTGTCACATTGTTTTGCCATCTTCAGATCGTAGACACTATCGTCTCAAGGTCCCTCTCTTGGTCCGTGCACAACAGCTTTTCATCCCCTTCACACACAGCTCTTTTGGATTATCGCACCCCAGATGCATGACTCTGCACATCTTGGCACTGAATCCCAGCTACCATATTTTCGACCACTGTTCAAGCTTCCTTAAATCACTTCTCATTCCTTCTATTCCTTCTGGCGTGTCCTCTCTGTTGCAGATCTTTTATCATCTGCAAATAGACAAACTTTACCTTCTATCCCTTCCATAATGTTACTCACAAAGATATTGAACAGAACTGGTTCCAACAACGATTCTTATGGCACTCCGCTTAACCCTGTACTCTCTTCAGAGTAGGTTCCATTTACCATTATATGCTGTCTTCTATCCATCAACTAGATGGAATCCATGCCACCACCTTTGCGCTTGCTCCCAAGCTTCTCATTTTATTCACAAGTCTCCTATGCGGGACTGTATCAAAAGCTTTGCTGAAATCCAAATAGACCACATAGAGTGCTCTTCCTCAATCCAATTCTTTAGTTACCCAATCAAAAAAATCAATCAGATTTGTCTGACAAGACCATCCCTTGGTGAATCCATGCTGCCTTGGGTCCAGAAATCCTCCTGACTAGATAGTTCACTATCCTTTCCTTTAGCAGAGTCTCCATTAATGTTCCCACCACCGAGGTGAGGCTAACCAGCCTGTAGTTTCCAGCCTCCTCTCTGCTACCACTCTTGTGAAGCTGGACCACCAACACTCTTCTCCAATCACTCAGCACCACTCCCATTTCCAGGGATCGAACAGGTCATGCAGCAGACCCGCCAGCACATCTCTGAGCTCCCTCAGTATCCTGGGACGAACCTCATCTGGCCTCATGGCCTTGCCTCTTTGTTTTCCTAGCTCTTCCTACACATGCTCTTCTGTAAATGGAGTTTCATCTTCCCCATCTCCATCTATGGTCTTGTCAACCAGTAATGGTCCTTCTCCAGGGTCTTCTTTAGTGAACGCCGAACTGAAATATTTGTTTAATATTTCAGCCATTTCTTCATCTCTCTCCGCACAGTGCTCCTTATCATCTTTCAGTTTCACTATACCACATTGTCCCGCCAATCTTTCTCTACTATATCTGAAAAAATGTTTTGTCTCCTCTCTTTACCTATTTGGCAATCCTTTCTTCAGCTTGACTTTTTGCTTTCCTTATTTCTTTCTTCGTCTCCCTCAGTTCTGACAGATATTCTTCCCTGTGTTCCTTTTTTGGGATCCTTTATACTTCTTGAATGCTATTCTTTTAGCCTTTATTTTTTTCAGCCACCTCTTTAGAGAACCAGATCAGTTTCTTTTTCTCTTACTCTTCTTTACTTTCCTAACATATAGATTTGTTGCCTTTGTAATAGTTCCTTTTAATTTGGTCCACTGTTATTCCACCTTACCCATTTTCTCCCAGTCTTCCAGTTCTTCTTCCAGGTACATCCCCAGTTTGTCAAAAAACTCGGGTTTTTGTGTGACTTCTCTGTATCCTATTTGAAAGATTGAACCATACCAACTGATGATCACTAGTGCTTAGGTGAGTCCCTACCCGAACATCAGAGACATTATCCCCATTAATGAGCACTGGATCAAGGATCTCACCATCCCTTGTTTTAGCAGAGTATCTTGAAAGGCATCCACTATCTCTCTACTTTTTGTAGATTCCGCAGAATGGATGCTCCAATCCACATCCAGAAGATTAAAATCTCCAGCGATCAACACTTCTCCTTTCTTTCCCACCTTTTGGATATCCTCGATCAGGTCTCTGTCCAGTTCATCCATTTGGGTTGGAGGCCTATAGATCACACCAGTAAAAATGGAAGCACCATCTTCTCTTTTTAGGGTGGTCCATATTGCTTCTTCCTTATCCCACGTCCCTTGCAAATCAGTTGCTTGTATATTGTTTTTGACAAAGAGTTGCTCCTCCCCCTTTTCTGTCCACTCTATCCTTCCTTAACAAGTTATAGCCCAGGATGGCCTCATCCCAATCATGAGACTCAGTGAAGCATGTCTCTGTAATGGCAACAATGTCCAATTTCACTTCTACCATTAGGGCCTGCAGATCTGGGATTTTATTGCTCAAACTACAAGCATTTGTGGTCATAGCTTTCCAGCTGCTCTTCCTAGTTGCCTTTTCTGGGGTTTTTTTTAAACTGATTTTGTTAGTTTATCTTCCCACTTCCTGTATTGCTTGGGGGGTGATATTCCAAATTCACTGGCCACTCCCCCTAGTTTAAATGCCTGCTAATGTATGATCCAAATTTTTCACTTAGCATCCTCTTTCCTGCCACAGACATATTAATATAGGCCATCCATACCATATAATCTTTTATCGCTCCAAACATGGCCTCAGCCTCCAATGAATCCAAAACCATTTTCCTTATACCAGGTTTTGAGCCAGACATTGAAGTCATCTATATGGCATAGAGATGTGAATCGGAACCGGAATCGGTTCCGATTCCGGTTCCGATTCACAGGAAAAGAAAGAAGGAAAGGTTTGTGTTTTTGCTGGTGACACTAAGATCTGCTTCAGAGTGAACATTCCTGAAAGTGTAGAGTGAATGAGAAGTGATCTAAGAAAGCTTGAAGAATGGTCAAATGTTTGGCAGCTAGGATTCACTGACAAGAAGTGCAGAGAGTCATGTATTTGGCATGCAATAATCCAAAGGAGTGGTATCTAATGGTGGACAAGAGACTGATGTTCATGGACCAGGAGAGAGGCCTCAAGGTGATAACGTCCGACAAACTGAATATAGCAAAGCAATGCGACAAGGTGGTGGCTAAGACTAGAGGGATGCTGTGCTGCCTAAAAAAAGGCATAACCAGCAGGAAGAAAGAAGGGATAATCCTGGAACACAAATCGATACTGCTTCACACTCACAAGGAAGTACATGCTCCCTCTCTTCTAGGTCATTTGTGCTCCATTCTCACCCGGAATGGACTCTGCCATCTGGCTTGGTCTAGACTGAACATACTTTCTGACTTCCTTAATGCCTTATTATCATCGTATATTTATTCTCATTGCTTTAGTATATAATTTGATCTTACTATTTGTTTATCTTATAGGCTTTTTATCATTGCGTCTTTATTATCATATGTTTTTCTCTTGATTTGATATTGTTTAAGAGTCATTCTAATCCTTACGTGGCTCACACTTTTTCAGTTGTCATTATTTACCTTTGTTTTTGATCCCTTATTCCCAGTTCCATGTCACCCTGTTCTATGTAATGCTATTTGCAACTTTTGTGTTTTCACTGTAAACTGATATGATATGTAAATTTTCTACATGAATGTCGGTATATAAAAGTCCAAAATAAATAAATAAATAATGTCCCTGTACAGATCTTTGGTGAGGCCTCACCTGGATTACTGTGCTCAGTTCTGGAGATCATAATCTCAAAAAGGATAGAGATGACAGAAGTGGTCCAGAGGTGAGACTGGAAGACATGAATGTGCATACCCTGGAGGAGAGGAGAGACACAGGAGATATGGTGCAGACATTTAAATACCTTAATGGTATAAATGATGCATTTGAATCAGATCTTTTCCATTGGAGAGGAGGCTGTAGAACTAGGGGACATGATTTGAAACTAAAAGGGGGTAGGTTTAGGAACAATGTCAGGAAATATTTTTTCATGTCCTCCCAGAAGAAGTGGTGAAGTCAAACTTGGTAATGGAATTAAAAAAGGCATGGGATAAATACAGATGATCCCTTCTGGCTAAAGTATGGAAATGAAAAGAAGGGATAACCTATTGCTATCGTTTAGATATTATGGGGTAGATTTTAAAAGGTTGCGCACGGGCGTATATGTGTGCACGCTACCTGGTGCGTGCACATGTAGTCCCGATTTTATAACTTGCGCGCGCAGGCGCACGCAAGTTATAAAATCAGGGGTCGGCTCGCGCAAGGCGGGGCACAATTGTGCACCTTGCGCGCACCAAGCCGCACTGCCTTCCTACGATCCCTTCCCCCTAACCTGACCTTCCCACCCCTTCCCCTAACCTTTACCCCAGCCCTACTCTAAACCCTGCCCCCAATATTTTTGTTTTACCTTTTGCGCCTGCCTCCAGGCAGGCACAAGTTGCGTGCACCGGCCAACTGCCAGCGTACAATCCCCGCCCCGCCCCGCTCCCGCCCTGCCCCCTCCCCAGCCCTTTTTCCAAGCTCCGTGAATTACACGCGACCCGGGGCTTTACGTGCGTCGCTGGGCCTTTTTAAAATAGGCCCGGCATGCGCATGGCCGGTTACCCTTTTAAAATCCGGCCTTATGTTTCTGAATGGGGGTAACCTGCAGAGAGTGTCAGTTACTGCTCTTAACAAGAGGCCTGGCATACATAGAGCTGCAGTTATCACTCAAGAACTTGCTGGGCAGATTGGATGTACCTTTTGGGTCTTTATCTGCTATCATTTGCTGTTACTTCATTGCAATCAGGGGTTTAAGCGCCAGCTCGCTAGTGAGATTAGCATGATAGACGGATGGATAGACAAATTAAATACACAAGCACTTTTTATAATTAAAAGCATGCTAAAAACAAATCAGCCATTGTCTCCCAATTAGCTACAGCATTCCTCCAAATAAATTATGTTAAAACAGTCAAGCTGTGTGTTCTTCCCTCATAATATTCTGCTAAACTGCTGACTATTGTCCTTTTATGTTCTTCCAGCAGCAAGATACTTTTCTTTTGAGAAGAGTTTGTAGACTTTTCCTGCAAGAAGGGCAAATCTTCTGTCTGCTTGGAGATCCTTTGCTCTCAAATGCTCCCCTGTAAGCTGGTCCCTCTCCACTGGCGCACAGAGCCCATGAGGGTAGTAAGGTCATCCAGCATGGAGGAAGCTGGCATGGAAACCCCCCTAAAGAAACATGAAAGTCAGAAGGCGTAGTTAATTTTAATTTTTTTTTTTTTTTTGCATTACTGCATCTGCGATTCATTTTTTTGTATTTTAACACTCATTCTTTATTTGCTTACTCTTGCATCTAATTATCTCATTAGGACAGATTGTGCATTGGCATTATTGCAAAATAGCATTTACAACACGCTTAATGTACATTAACCGCCTGGGTTAAATGCGGGCGTTTAACACACTTGAGGCCTGATTTTTAATCCTCTGCGTGTGGGGAAAGCAGGGGTTACGCGCGTGGCCGGGCCTTGCGCGTGCATTTTAGAAGAGGCCCGGCCACGCGCGTAACCCCTGTTATGCACACAAGAGCCAGGCCTCTTCTAAGGGACGGTCCCAGGGTTGGGGAAGGGCGGTCTGGGGGCAGGGAGGGGCAGAGCTGGAGGCCTCCGGTACAGCGGCCATTTGCTGCTGTGCTGGAGGATCGCGTGCCGGCAGCCTGCCGGCGCACACAACTTTCACCAGCTCAGGAGCTGGCGTAAGTTCGAAAACAAGGAAAAAACAAAAAGGTAGGGCCTTCAAAGGGGTCAGGGAGGAGAGGGGAAGAGGGAGGGAAGGGTAGGGGGGTAGGAAAGTTCCCTCCCAGTCCGCTCCTTAATTGGAGTAGACTGGTAGGGAATTGGAGGAGGCCTGAGCTCGCCGCCGCGCATAAATTGCTATTTTCAACCCCTCTTTGCGCGCGCGCCGCCTTGAATTTTATAACAAGCGCGTGCTAGTGTGCGCATGCTATAACATCACACATTTTTTAAAAATCTACCCATAAGGCTTTCTTCCCATTCTGTGCCTATGGGAAAATAGCTTAGTGAATCAGGCCTATGATTACTTATGTTAGTGCTAACGTATTTTAGTGCATTAGCCCCTAATTGCTGTAGGAAATAATGATGCTGGATGTCATGCATATTCCTAATGAATATGCATGACATTTGCATGCCCTACCTCCAGTGTATGTAAATATTTCTCATGCATATTCATTAGGGATACCCTGGAAACCCAACTGGCTGGGGAGGCCTGTAGGACCGGTTTGAGCACCCCTGCTGTATGCTGTCAGCAGCGGCCTCTTTTGGAGGAAATATTAAATTGAAACCCAGTTTACTCTCTGCAACACTGAAGAACTCATTGGATACTTTGCAAGACTTGGAATTTTAATTCCTGTGCCAAAGAGAAATTCCAACACAGTCTGGCCTGTTGAAATTCCACTGTGTAAAGAACCTAATTAGCTGCAGAGAAACCTCTGCCCCCATTCTATTGCACGCATTCCTTATTATCTCAGCTCTGCAGTGTTTTGGGGCAGACTGGTGGCTCAGGGCTTGTGCTGTTGTGCAGGAGGATCCAGGTTCAATTCCCTGATCAGGAGTCTTCTCCTGGGCTGGCCAGAGCTAGAGATGCTGTGGAGGCAGCATTCAACAGTCCTATGGGAGGGGGGTGCAATTAAAGCCCAAGCCATTATTCAACAGTGACACCCAGCAGCCAGACTCAAGGTCCATGTTACTGCATTGTGAACCCTGACCAAACACTGCAAAGCCTGGGCTAAGTGAGATGGGAGGAGATATAAATAGTAAGGACCCCCCCAGCTAGTTGCAAAGGAAAGCTCCTGGTGATGTAGCCCAAAATAAGCCAGTTCCAATCAAGCTGGAAGCCTAAAGCAGAAAGAGGAATCTGCCAGGCCAAAACAAAAAATCTACAAGTTACAGTGCTTTGCATAACACTAAATAAACAAATGCATGATAACTTATTTTGTTTTCTCAAAATAAAGATTCAATATGATTAGAACTCATTTTATGAACTGCATTGCTTGACTTCTCTCATTGGGGTTTGTCTCACCACACAAACTTCCTAACCTCCAGCTCACTGAGCACGTTTGTTAAAATGCTCCTGCTAAAGGCTGTAATAAAATGATGCAGGAGGAAGTTAATAGAATCCAGACGGAGATGGTGAACAGAGTACTGGCAACCTCTTGTTCTAACTTTCCCTCCTGACCCTTGAACTTCCCTCGCTGGGAGTTGTCTGGAAGCCACATGGCAGTCTGTTAAGGGTTTCTTTTCTGCTGAAAAGACTCTTCTGATGTTTAATTGAGGGAGTCTTCCAAAGGACTTCCCTAGGAAAACAAGTCCTTCGTATTTTTATTTTTCCTGTTGCCTGTAGCAGTCAAGCGACTCCTGGGCTACACCTGGTTTCAGGAGCCCTGTCCTTTTTTTCCTGTCTGCTAAACTTACTTGCCCTTCAGTTTTGCTATACTTGACGAGCTTTCCTGGCCTCATGTTCCCAGCCTGTGTGCTACCTGGTTGTTGTTGGGCATTTATCACCCTGTCTTCATGAACCAACAAGTGCACGGCCTCTGACATGGAAGTCTCCTCGGTTGCCTATGATGGTCAAACTAGGTGATCTGGGAGGCCAGTATTTCACATATATTAGGAGAATGGCTCTAGGGAGAAACAAAAAGCAAAGCACAGGGGAGTTCACTGAAAAATATATTCAGGGCCCTGTTTTCATCTGAGTTTTGCCATGAGCATAGAATGGCAAACCTCCTTTTGAAAACATGTAATGGTGACACAGGCATCTGACAAAATTATCCAGCACTGTTTCAGCCATGAATTCTATAAATCTGAATGTTCTTGAAAGGTCCCTTAGGATCACAATAATAATAAAAAAAAAGTCATATGTGTGTGTGTCAAAACATGGTACCTGATTCACACAAAGGTTTATAGCCCATCTAGGTAGTTGTATGCATCAGAAAAGTGAATTACCCAATCTGGTTGACTACTTGGATTATTTTTTTTTTGGATGGAACATTTTTTTTGTTGTTGTTGTTTTGACCAGTAGTTTTCTTCTGCTCCTTTTAGTTTTCCAGCTTAATCAGAACTGACTGCCATTCATATTCTGCATTCTGAGCCCTTGTTTCGCAACTATCTGGTGATTTTCTCCTATTTTACCTGATACCTCGCGTAGCCCAGGCATTGCAGCAACGAATGTCATGGGGGACCCACAAAACCAGGGCGCCCTCCAGGGCAATCGACCATTGTGGAATGACTGGGGCTCCCTCCCCACCGAGGGCTGTGAACACACTCTCTCTGCAGCATCCCCAGCTAGCCCAGCTGGCCCAGAGAACAGAAGTCAGTTCAAGACTCAAAGCCAGGCCCCTCTGCATGCCACTGGCCTGGCCCAAGGAAGGAACATCCTTCTAAATGGGCAATACTCACCACAGGCATGCCACTGCTTTTCCCACTGCATCTAAATGAGTTTCATTAATATAGTTGCTGATTATGTATCATTCCAGATGTACTGAGCAACCATTTTGGAGGGATATATAACAGTGAAACCACTTATGGAGTCCTTTAGGTCTACCAGCCAAGGTTTTGTTTTTTTTTTTTTTTGTTTATTATTAAAGAAACAATTGTAGCTAGAAATAATCTGTTATTATAAAAGGTAAAAGCAGATTAGAAATAATGATACCAAGCTAGAGCAGGCAGTGAGAAGAGCAGGAAAGAATGATGGCAGGCTATACATGTGACCCAGATTAATTGCAAATTTGTCACAATACTTTTGTGATAGAGTCATCGTGGCAGAGTGTCATCTGCTAAAATATGATAAAAATCCACAAGGCAGTCCTCAGACTCACGGAGTCCTGACAGTGGATTCTTGCTGAAACTCCTATGATCTCCCTGGAGCTGTTAATAGAGTTGTTAGACCAATCACAGCAAACCAGCTGGTTTCTGTAGTCTCTTAATAGATTGCATTGCCCAGCTCAAGTCAACATGACAAAATACCATTGCCCCTTGAAGTTCAGAGCTGGTCTTGGAGAAAACTAGATCCTTTGTAGGTTGCAGTTCCTCTTATTGGACCAACATAGAAATAATCTGTTCCATTTTTCTGATGTGAAAACATATATAGGTCCCGTGGCTGGGAGTCAGGCCATGGCGCTCTGCAGTGTAGGTGATCCAGGTTCTCATTCTCAGTCTCTGTTTCATCAGGGGGCTGCCAGTCAGACATGGGCATGCCATAGAGGTGATATGTACAGATCTAGGGAAGGAGGGTGAGCTGCTGCTACAGTGGCAGCTCCTACCAACCAGGCAGAGACTCTGAGAAGGAACCCATCCATCTCTGAGAACAGCATGGGTCCAAAATACCACCTAGGCATCCCACCGGGAGATGAATAGACCACTGAAGAATTTCAAGGGGGAGGGAGATGAGAACAAATTTAAAAAAGCAGATACATACTGTGTAACGGCCATTGCAGACATAACCTGAAGAGGGTTTCTTACTGATTGAGCCATTAATGCAAATACAAAGAACATGCCCCACAAATATTCTTCTGTGATTATCATTTACACACTAAAAATATTTGTGCTACATTTGTAAGCCTTTTCAGCAAAGGTGACATTACTCCTGGGATATTCTTGCAGAAATAAAGTTTGCGGTTCAGCTGTGAGTTGGTACTTACACCCGTTTCTATGAATTAAGTATATCTGCATTTTCTAAAAGCATAACATTAAAAGCTAATGTAAACTCTTGTGAACCTGCTGCCTATTCAGGAAGCTTAGTGTTAATCTATTCCTCGTTGTTCTGACTTCAACATGAAAAACGCATAGCCATTGGCCAAGGCAGGTGCTCAGTGCCTCGGGAAAACAAGTCCGTCAGGAACCCTTCCTGGAGAAGGAGAAAGGCACAGATAGATGGGAAATAGATCAGCTGGACTCCGGTGGACTCTGCCTCACTGCTATGCACATCCTGACATCTGGAGCTGGAGATTACATCATGTCTGGGAGAAGTTGCAAGTGGTGTGGAGTTTGTTCTTACATAATTTTCCATCCCACCTCCCTGCGAGAGCACATAGGGTGCCAACAGAACTGGCAGCCTCCGATGTGCTTTGTGTCATTTTAATCCGCTTATCTGGGGTTGTCAACAATCCCAAATTGCCTGAGATAAAATCATTGCAGTAATGCCAAAAAGGGAAAACAAAAACCCTTCTGACAATCAAGGGAGATACTTTGAAATGTCTTCGGCTCTGCGCAGGAGTCTGAATCTATTGAGAAATTGCTACAGATATCTTACAGTGGTGAATCTCTCTCTCTTTTACTGCCCCAATGAAATTGCTCTTAACATTTTCTCCTTACAGATCAAAGCTTGATAATACTTTGAATAGGGTTGCTGACCGTCATAGACAGAAGAGGATTTATCATGATCATTAAAATAGACATGCGGTAAAAACAAGAAACACTTTGTGATGGCAATTGTAAATTCCACTAGGGTATTTAGAGGGCGTGTGATGGTTTCCCATGAGTCGTTCACTCTTTAGCATGGGTGGGCAATTCTGGCCCACAAACCAGTCAGGTTTTCAGGCTATCCCTAATGAATATGCATGGGAGAGATTTACATGCATACTGCCTCAGTTGTATGCAAATTGCTTCCTGCATATTCATTAGGGATAGCCCAAAAACCCAACCAGTTTGCGTCCCTCAAGGAGCGGAATTGCTCACCCCCTGCTCTATAGTATGACAGTCTAGGTCTCCACTACAACCTTACAGCTCCAAATCAGGGCCTTTACCAACAAGCTAAAGAAGCAGCTCCCTCAACTGAGCTAGCAGGAAGGATTCCCATCTTCTTGAGCTTGATCTCATATCCTATCTCTTCTCTTATTTCTCTATGCTGTCACAGCAGGGTTTGCCAGTCACAATCAGGAATCAAAAAAAGATGATCTGGGGACTTTGTTAAATTTACTGAGATTCTCTTGGATTTTGGTTTTCAATTTCTGGTCATTATTGGTTAAATCTCGTTCATTGGGAATGACCCAGACAAGGGGCAGGATTTGCAATCACAATTTAAAATTATTTATTATCTGCCTTTTCAAGGTCCAAGGCAAGTCACATCAAAACTTCCATAATACAACATATATAATATAAAAAACAAATACAACATAAATTTCTATGTTAAAAAACATATATATGAGACAAAAATACCACAGAAATTAGAATAAAACACCTCCTATTTACATAATGTCAGCATATTCCATACATTTGTTCAATCAGGAAAACCTGGGGAAAGAGTGCACTAAACTTACAGAGAGATGCATCAAGCCACAGTACTGTTCTAGCGCCTCTTCAACAGCGTAGATTGCACGATATACGGAATATTTTGCATCTCTCTGCCCAGGTTCACTCCTCTATTACAATGACCTTCTTTTCATATGATTTGCATACATGAATAATGAAATTCATGCAAAGAAGGTCATTAATAGTTTATTGCAACAGGCTCAGAAGGTGGTCAGCGCTGACCCCCGCTCAACTTTCCCATTTTGGAGGCACATTTTTTGGGGGGACAATAGCTCTTTAAGTGGGACTCCTCCCGTGATAAAATATTGCGGCTTGATGCATCTAGAGATTAGGGCCCTATTTACTAAGCATTTTTCCCATAGACACAAAATGGGTGAAAATCTTTAATAAAAAGGCCCCTTAGTTTCAAATTGCAAAGGCCTACCTAAATAAAAAGGCCTTTAGATGTCAGAGCACCCAAACTTTCAGGCAGGGAATTCTGATAATGGGCCCTGGCTTTGTCCAGCAAGTGTGTCACAAAGAGGGGTATCTCTAACAAACTACGCTGTGCTGATCTTATTGCCCACAAGGGTTTTTCAATTTGGAGGACTGAACTATTCCAAGGTGATGAACCATGACTTATCAACTTACAGTTCTCCAATACATAGCATTCACCACTCTCTAAACGTATTTTCATACATGAAATCAATAAACAAATTGCTATTAATGCAAAAGACCTTCATCCTACCTATGTACCTTTGTAAAGTCAACCTTGATAGTACCACAGTCCACATATAATCATTGGTCTTGTTAATTTTTAAAGAAACATTTAAATTGCAGGCAAAGTATAAAAGGAAAAAAAACTTCTCTTCATTTCTTACCATGAGGAGCATAAGCTTAAGCAGATAAGTAGTTTGGTTTGTTTTTTTTTGGGGGGGCTCCTGTTTCACTTCAAGCAGGCAGAAAGTTTTCCATTTAAACAGGAGTGCTGACTTGATATCATGTTTCGCTGACTTGCTGCTTCAGCGGCACGTGGCGCAGACTGCCAAGATCTTTATCTACAATTTACTAAAATGAGAAAGAAAATAAACTAATGGGAGGAAAAAGATGTTAACGCTCACTCTTATATGAAGAAAGATTTCTCCAGTGCCTTACATTCTAAGAAATGGACTTGTCTCTTCATTTAAGCCGCCATTTTGAATTGCCCCGTGAGCTCACAGGCTATGTCACATAGAGGCCGAATCTGATGTCACCATGTATACAGATGAATGTGACTTCAAGTGCCTAGAGCATTAAAAAACTTAATCAGGTATCCTCTTGGTGCAGAAAGCTATTTCCACTTTACCACCAATTTAGTTTGAAACTTTGGAAAGTTAGTTTGATCCAACCATACTTGAGTTCTAACAACTAATACATAGATCTCAACCAGGAGAGGAGGTAAACTTATCGACCACTTTTCCATGAAATTGATGCTCAGACTTACACCCACAAACATCAAATATAATCACGTAAGAACACAAAACAGTAATCAGAGGGTAATTTTAAAAGGCATTTTCATGGATAAAGCTGTACTTTACCTGTGGAAATGATATTTTATAAAATTGTTCGCCTAATATGCGGGTAAAAGTATGTGATTAAGATCTGTATGTGTGCAATTTTGCAATGTTTGCAATTTTTAATTTAAAAAAATATGCATGTAAATGTCCATGGCGAAACTGCCCGCACTAAATAGCAAATGTCGTTGAGTGCAGGTAGCTTTGCCTGGATAACTTGTGTGTGTTAAGTTAGCTTTGAAAATTGGTGTGACTTACGCATGCAGCAACCCGCACATTTATAACTGGCTGTTACAAAATCACCCCCTTAAACCGCAGCTTAATAATAATAAGCAGAATGGAACAACCAAGCCTTTGTCAGCTTACGGAAAAGTAAATAATCATCAGATAAACAGGCTTCATGAGGTAAAGTATTCTATAGTTTCAGAACTTCATGAGAATAAGCCTTTTTTTTCAACTTCCTATCAGTCTTACTTCCCTCAAACAGGAAGTCTGGGGATAAGCTTCCCCAGCCAACTGAATGGCTCTCTTTGGAATATATAGCAGGAAGCAAGTATAAGCAGGATCACAACTACGTAATGTTCTAAAAATCAAGCTTAAACCTTTAAACTGAATAAAAGATACGACAGTGGTTTGCCTTGGCTGCCATTTCAGTTATGGATAAGAGTTAAGATCCTGACTCTTGTGCACAAAGCCCAGAGTGGTGACACCACTATCTGTTTGAATGCTGTGTTAAAGATCTATAAGCTGCTCTGAGCATTGAAATCCTTCAGGAAATATTTACTTCATGTGCCATTTATATGACTTTTTCGGCTAATGGAGTCTCGTGATGGCAGGGCCACTACTGTGGAACTCTCTGCAGTAACCTGCACCCAGACTTTTAAGAAACAGTTGAAGGCACTACTTTGGGCCAGATTTTAAAATCTACGCCCGATTTTATAATATGCGCACGCAGCCTGGAGGCTCTGGCCCCGCTCCCTTCCCGCCCCTTTTTCAAAGCCCCTGGGGCATACACGTGTCCCGGGGCTTGCGCGCATCGCCGAGCTTATGCAAAATAGGCTCGGCGGGTGCAGGAGCGGGTTTTTGGGGTTACGCGCGTAATATACGTGCGTATCCCTTTGAAAATCCGCCCCTTTTCTTTTAGGAATTTGGATCAATTGACAAATAGTATTATGCTTTTCCATGTCTGTAAGCCTCTAGATACATGCATTGTTAAAAAGAGGATCTTTCTCTGTTTTTCACAGAGATGGTTCAGCTTTTAGAGACTTATGAGCTTTAATGAGAGGCCAGTTTTGTTTAATTTATTTTACTATATTATTAGTTTGTGAGCATTTTTTTAATATGTTTTATGAATGTGAATATGTTACTTGCCTAGAAATGTGGCTAGCATGGACTATGTAAATAATCAATAATCCCCAGAGTGGATCAGAGTGTGATCACATGACAAGGGAGAGCCACTCTCCTGTGTGCGTGATTCAGTATTCAAATGAGGGCCCGCGGTAAAAAGAGGCACTAGGGACACTAGCGCGTCCCTAGCACCTCTTTTTTGACAGGAGTGGCGGCTGACAGCCACAGGTTCGGAAACCGGACGCGGGCTGATTTTAAATTTTTTAAATTTTTTTAAAATTTTTTATTTTTGGGACCTCCGACTTAATATCGCCATGATATTAAGTTGGAGGGTGTACAGAAAAGCAGTTTTTACAGCTTTTCTGTACACTTTCCCAGTGCCGGCAGAAATTAATGCCTACCTTTGGGTAGGCGCTAATTTCTGAAAGTAAAATGTGTGGCTTGGCTGCACATTTTACTTACTGAATCGCGCGGGAATAACTAATAGGGCCATCAACATGCATTTGCATGTTGCGGGCGCTATTAGTTTTGGGGGGGTTGGCCGCACTTTTTCGACACGCTATTACCTCTTACTGAATAAGGGTAAAGCTAGCGCATTGAAAACGCGCATCCAAACGTACTGTAGCGGCCTGAAAGAAAATCCATAGGGATGTGCAAGCAAAAAATATGTTGTAAATGTTTTCTTGGTTTGTCATTCATCTTTTTTGTTTTAGTATACACTAAATCCCATTTATTGTGTACTTATATTTTAATGCATGCTATTTTTTAATGTGCACTAATCAAAATGAAATAAAATAAAAACAACAGCACATGTCTAAAAATAAAATACCACAAAATAATGAGCATAAAAAATGGGGGAAATCAGGGAGCAGCTTTAGTAGCAGCAAAATATGTGGTATCCTGCCATCAGACTATCAATGTAATCTAACAAAGGGCAATATTGATCAATAGCAGAACCTGAGAATTGTCCTTGTTATGCTGCGCCATGAACCTGGAAGATGTGGTAGGACATATTGATAAACTGAAAAGTAGAAAATCACCTGGACCAGATGGTATACAGCCCAGAGTTCTGAAAGAACTAAAAAATGAAATTTCAGATCAACTATGAGTAGTTTGTAACCTATCATTAATATCGTCCATTGTACCTGAAGACTGGTGGGTGGCCAATGTAACTCCAATATTTAAAAAGGACTCTGGAGTGACCTGAAAATCTATAGACATGTGACATCATGGAAACTGTTCTAAAGAACAAAATCACAGAACATATAGATATTCATGGTTTAATGGGGACACAGCTAGCATGGAATTACCCATGGTAAGTCTTGCCTCACAAATCTGCTACATTTTTTGAAGGGGTAAATAAACATATGCATAAAGGTGAGCCGGTACGATTAATGTATTTGGATTTTCAGAAGGTATTTGACAAAATCCCTAATGAGAGACTCCTAGGAAAATTAAAAAGTCATGGGATAGGAGGTGGCAATGTCCTTTTGTGGACAGCAAACTGGCCAAAAGATCAGAAACAGGGGGTATGATTAAATGGTCAGTTTTCTCAGTGGAGAAAGATAAGCAGTGGAATGCCTCAGGGGTCTTAACTGCTGTCCATGCTTTTTAGTATATTTATAAATGATCTGTAAAGGAATATGACGAGTGAGGTGATCAGATTTGCAGATGACACAAAATTATTCAGAGTTGTTATATCACAAGTGGATTGTGATAAGTTGCAGGAAAATCTTGCAAGACTGGATGACTGGGAATCCAAATTGCAGATGAAAGTTAATGTGGACAAGTGCAAACTGATGCACATAGGGGAATGTAACCCCCATTGTAGTTACAATAAGGAGTTACCACCCAGGAAAATCTTTAGCTCAGTGTGCTACAGCAATGAAAAAAGCAAACAGAATGTTAGGAATTATTAGGAAAGGAATAGTGAATAAAACATTGAATGATATAGTACCTCTGTATCACTTGATGGTGAGTCCACACCTTGAGTATTGTGTACAATTCTGGTTGCTGCATCTTAAAAAAGATATAATTGCACTGGAAAAGGTTCAGAGAAGGGCAACCAAAATGATAAAGGGACTGGAATGGCTGCCCTATGAGGAAAAGTTTAAAAAGGATAGGGCTGTTCATCTTGGAGAAAAAATGGCTGAGGGAGCATATGTTAGAGGTCTATAAAATAAGAGGACTAGAATGAGTAAATGTGAATTGATTATTTGTTCTTTCTGATAATACAAGAACTCCATGAAGTTAGCAAGTAGCACATTTAAAACGAATCAGAGAAAATTATTTTTCACTCAACACACAATTAAGCTCTGGAATTCATTGCCAGAGGATGTGGTTAAGGCAATTACCACAGCTGGGTTCAGAAAAGGTTTGGACAAGTTCCTGGAGAAGTCCATAACTGCTATTAATCAAGGTTGACTTAGGGAACAACACTGTTAATTACTGGCATTTATTTACTGTACTTGTCAGATACCTGTATCCTGGATTGGCCACTATTGGAAACAGAAAGCTCGGCTTGATGAACCCTCAGTCTGACCCAGCATGGCAACTTTCTATGCTCATATGTTCTTATGTCCTACAATTTTTATTTTTACAGTTTTTATTATTTTGTAAATGTTTTTCCTTTTTGTTTTAAATCACATTATATATTACTTTGACAACGCATATGAAATTGTCATGTCAATAAAGATATCTGAATCTGACAGCAAGGCCCTCTCTTTCCTCCTCCTCCGTGTCTGATGAAGGAGAGGGAAACTGAGGGCCACCGGGGGTGCTGCTCACTCCTCCCTGTCCACAGGCCACAGAGGTGAGGAGTTGGAAACCAGTAGCACCATCTACCTCTCCTTCCCCTCCCCACCACTGCTGAAGGAGAGAGGAGCCAGAGAGAAAAGGAACCAAAGGAACCTTCCTCATTTACATAATGAAATTTACATTTTGCAAAACAAAGTGTGGGACGGGGGGGAGGGGTTCAAAGTTCTCAGGCTATTGGGGAGGAGGGTTCAAGGCGATAAAAGTTGAGAACAAATGAACGAAGATCATTGTGCTTATTTCAGCCTGTACACTGTCATGCAGTATAGGGGCCAAAAATCTGTTGGCAGGATATCCTCTCCCGCTGCTTACTGCATATTTCTGAAGTGATGTAAAGCACGCTGGAATCCCGTCTGAGTACAAGCTGCTCTAGAAATACGGATTATTATTGTGATTATTGTCATTATGTTGTAGTACTACATTAACCAATAAACTTTTATGACATCCAACATTACAACCTGTAGGCTAATAATGGTGCATGTGGACCCGGGAGCAGTTTGCTGAGCATTTCTCTGGCGTCTCCCGGTTGAGGATCTCTGAGCAGAAACATTACTCATGTAAAGTATTTATTTGGCTTTCCAGAATGTGGTTCCTCTGCTTGTTTGTTTTGGATTAACCGATCCGGAAGGAGCTCTTTTCTCTAGAGATTAGACTAAGGGAATGGGTGGAGTGAGAAACTCAGTGTTGGAGGTCATCTGCGTTTGGGAACCAGAAAGGCTAAACGGTTTTCTTTTATTATTCCAACAGCTTTGATGGCTTTTGCAGTACATACCTGTTTTTTCCCCTAGAAAAAGTAGAATTACTGGAAAGCTGCTGGACTGACTGGAATGAAAATGTGGCAGGTGGCAGCAGAAGCAGCATGGCAAGGCATCTCTAAGATGAGTACTCTCCTTCAGTCCTGTCCTGTAGAGGTCACCACAAGGTCAAAGAGGGCCCATCTCAAAGAAGGAGGTATGGTCTGACACATACCTGGGAAACTTTCCATTTACAGTCACCCTGAGATTCCCATTAATTAGCAGGGGGAACAGAGAGTGTGTGTGTGTGTGAGTGTGAGGGGACAGGTCAGGTGGTATGCACACAAGCCTTCTCCACTTTCATATACACACGCACACGTTCACTCTCATGCTCTCACACACACATACATGCTCATTTTCACATACATGCTTGCTCATATTCTCTTCATTCTCACACATACACACACACACACACACTCCTCCCCTACATACATTGCCTCCCCCCAACACACAAATGCCAACTCATATACACAAATGCCCCCCCCACACACACACATATTCCCTCTCCCAACTCGCCCTATGTTAGTTCCCATCACATGTGCAAGAGTGATCTGGAAGAGTTTTATGGCCAGGGGACAGCCCCTGTGCTGAGATTCCAGTCTAGACAAGAATCCATGCCAGGTTTTGCCTTGTGGCTTTTGGAGGTGATTTGCCAAGGGGCCTTGGCCCCCCCCTCACCCCTCCTGGAGACGGTCACCAACAGAGGAAGACCCGATGACAAAGACCTCAGGGTCCATCTCTGGAGGAGAAGTAATCACGCCTAAGACATAATCACGCCTAAGACAGAGCTTGGACCCAAGTCCTCAGGACCTCAGATATGCGTGTGAAACATATCTGAGGGACAACCTATTACTGGCCAGATTAATCACTGAGCTCAGTAAGAAAGTGACAGAAAAGACAGACAACACAGAGAAGACAAACACAGCCAAGCAAGACAAATATACTTACCATAAGAGAGATTCTGTTTCAGCAGAGCCTGGAAGAGAAAATATAACCCACAAAGACTCAATTTCTTAAAATATAAATTTAAACTGGATACAAGGTTGGGACGCAGCTAGAGTAAATTAAAAGTGATACTTAGCTTACTCTGACTTGAATCCAGCTTGATGTTCTGCAATAAAGCGTAATAGAATTATTAATATTTGTTTAGCACTGCTATATACAGTACCTCAATGTAACTCGCCTTAAGCTACAATGAAAAGGCATGAGCTAAATATACTAAATAAAATAAAAAATAAAAATGTAAAAGAACAGTTTAAAAGCATTTACATTCTAAATTAATTATCGATTACCATAAAAGAAGAAAACAAGGAATTTTCCAAGAAATATTGTTCACCAGTACCTATCTAGACAACTTGAATATTTGTTATTGTTTCTTGCAATGCCTAATCCTTTTCTTTTTACAAATATAAGATTTGTTAAACCTTGCAACACAGAAAGATTTAAGATCTAGTACCCCACCAACTGCAGCCACAACAGCAGGAGAAGGTTTCTGCCACAGGGAAGCACTGTTTAGATTAGGGCATGGCTGGTAGATGGGACCCCTCAATCTACCAGCCATGCCATACCCTGCTCCTGCCATGGACCGATGGGACTCTCCCTTTTTCCAGCCCCCCCCCCCCCTCCCCACAGAACAATCAGAAGGGCATCAAGAAGAAAGGAGGCATCCAATTGGCCCGCGGGAGCATGAGAAAGGGAGGAGGCATCCATTGGCCCATGCAAGCCAATGGGACGCTTTCTAGTCTGTGCAGGTACAGAGGCTGCAGCAGCAGCAGGGCACTCTTGAGTTTTTAGATGCTGGCCCGGAGATCTGGCAGTTCCCATACCTGGGAACTTTTGACTTCTAGTCATCCTCAGATTAGCATGGATTAGCGGGGGGGGGGGAGGGCAACTGCACAGTGGGCCGGGATGCTCACAAATTTGCTCTCATAAACACTCTTACATATTCACGCTTACTTTCACTGCTCATTCTCTCACATTCTCACACTCACTCACTCTTGTCTCTCCTTCTTCCATACACACTCACTTTCACACCCATGCTCACTTGCACTCAGCTCTCTCCTATTCACCTACATACACTCTCAGATCTCTTCTTCCTACACAAATACACACTCACTCACTCTCATAGACATCATTCATTCTCTCTTCCCCCCCTTTCAAAACACACTAGCAACAGCAGACTCTAACTTGGGCGCCTGGATCAGCAGCAGCCTCTTACTTCTCCTCCTGTGCTGCAGAAGTGGACGCTGCCTGTTTCTTACTCCTCGTTTGATGCACGGGCAGGAAATTGCAATGTCGATTGGTCAAGGCAAACAGGATGGGGCGGGCAAGTGGCTGGATACAGGAAACAGGCTGTGCAGGAGCAGGTGGTGTCACGAGGAAGCAAAGTTAAGAGTTAAAAAGGTCCGGAGATGTACTAGAAATCACTGTCAAGTTCCTCCTTTTTCAGCCACGCAAGACCAATGACATTCCTTTCTTCTATCCAGGTCCAAGCAGATTGATATTGCTGCAGCACCTGGAGATTTCTGTATTGGCCCGGAGACCTGGTAATTCTTTTAGAATTCTGGAGTCTCTGGGCCAGATCCGGAGAGTTCCCAGGTATGGCAATTCCATTAGAATACTGGAGTCTCCAGGTCAGATCCAGACAATTCCCAGGTATGGAAGGACAAGATATCAAGAAGTTTGCATGTATGGTCACATCACACACATGCAGAACATAAGCAGACCTCCATCAAATACAGAGTAAGTGACCACAAACTAGAAATATGCAGACAAAAATTGAACTGGAACCCCAAGAAGCCAGACTCTGCATACAATACAAAACCAAACAGATAGAAACAGATGTGTGTTTCCTCCTAAACAGTGCAAAATATAAAGATAACACACATGCACATTTCCCAGAGCTGACAGAAAATCAAAGACTTCTCACACAAGAACAAGCAGGAAAAACTCTATATAATCTTGGGGGACTCAGATTCAGATAATGTTATTGGCAGAACAATTTTGCATGTGTTGCCAGACAGGAGAAAGAGCAGCTACAGCAGCAAAATAGGTGGTATCCTGCCAACAGGCCAGAAATGTAATCTGACCAGGGACAGTATGGATCAAGGGATGTTAACTGTCCAGATTTTCTCCAGATGGCATGGATATTAGAAGGATTGTCTGGAAGCCAAGAAGAGGGCTAAAATGTCCAGAAATGTCCAGATTTTAGCCGTCATGATCCAATGGTGCTCTCCTATGCCCGTCATCTCATTTGTCCATGGAGTGCTGTTCATCCAGCCCAGCACCACAGTCTCTTTTGCCGTGCAAAACACTAATGTCTGCTGTTTGAACTGAGCAGGGATCCGTATCTTGCACGGTTCAATCAGCTGATATTTGCACCCACAAGAGGAGGCAGAGCATGGGAGCAGCAGTGGCTGGACCGTCCTGGCTGAAGAGAGGAGATGGCAAAGCAGTGGCTGGGCCCTCCCGGCTGAAGAGAGGAGGTAGGGAAGAGGTGGCTGGATCCTCCCGCTCGAAGAGTGGAGGCAGAGTATCAGTGGTGGTTGGCTCACATAGCCAAAAAGGAGAGCAGAGTCAGCCCCAGAAACAGGAGGCATTCCCATGCTGCTTGTGGGCCTGTGGAGAAGCCTGCTGCTGCTATCTGCATGTTCTGGAGAGAGGGTCTTTATCCCCCCCCACACACACACACACATACATACATGCTCTTTCACAGAAAAAGCATGTATATGTGCGTGTGGGAAGGAGTGGGGAGATAGAGCATATATGTGTATGTATGGGGGTAGAGAGAAAGAGACCATGTTTGTGTGTGTGCATGGGGGAGAGAGGAAACACATATGTGTTTGTATGGCAGGGAGACAAAGAGCATGTGTGTGTATATGGCAGTGAGAAAAAGAGCATGTGTGTATTTGTATGAAAAGGAGAAGGAGCATATGTGTGTGTGTATGTAAGATGGGAAAGAGAGAGAACGTGTGTGTGTATGAGAGAGAGATGCAGAAAGAGAGAGCATATATGTGTGTCTGTATGTGTATGGCATAGAAAGAGAGAGCATGTGTGTGTGTGTGTGTGTATCGCATAGAGAGAGAAAGCATGTGGTATGAGTATGTGTGTGTGTGTATGGTGGGAGAGAAAGAATTTGTGTGTTGGAAAGTGTGTGTATGTGGGAGAGAGAGAAGAAAGTTTATGTTCTCCAGGGACAAACAGGATGATAGTCCTCATACATGGATGACATCATCAGATGGAGCCCGACATGGAAAGCTTATGTCAAAGTTCCTAGAAACTTTGACTAGGCACGCTGAGCATGCCCAGCATTTCCTATACCACATGTCCATGCAGGGTCCCTCTTCAGTCTCTTTTTTTCTGCAGAGCTATCAGCATCGTGGTCAGATTAAGCTCTAAAAATGTTTGCAGTTTTTCACTGTCTCTCTTCAAAGTCCGTCGCTGGGTCGCTCTTGGTGCCTCCCTGTAGTGTCCCCAGTTTCGATGTTTGGGTAAGTTTTCTTTCGCTGTCAGTACCCCCACCCGGTGGCAGTGCCTCAGTGGCCATTTTCCATCGATGCCCACAGCCATCAATCATTTCTCCTTATCGATTGTTTCTCTCTGCCATGGCCTCATCTGGCTTCCGCCGATGCCCCTCATGCCCGAGGACTATGTTGATCACCATTCCTCATGAGGTTGGCATCCTCTGCCTGGGGGCATCGCATGACATCTGGGGTTGCTGCTTGTGCGCCTAGATGACCCTGAAGGGAAGTCGGCATCAACTCAATAAGTTGGAAAACCTCTTAGGCATTGACATTGGCAGCATCAGAGGACCTCAAGCCGCACCAATGGACACCATGCCATCGATATTGGCGGGACCATCAGTTCCATGAAGATCGCTGGTGGATAGGGGTGCTGGAGACAGACCATTGTCGATCTCCTCCAGATCGAGGACATCAGGTTCATCATCCTCGGACTCAGCACCGGAGAAAGACAGGGCCGAGCATCGTGGGAAGACCAAGAAGCAACTGCACCAGTCACCATTGATACTCGGTGCCAGGCACCTGAAGCAGCCCCATGGTGAGTAGTGCCAAACCTCCATCGATGCTGGAGTCCGCGACTGTCTCCACCAGTCCTGGTACTAATCTCTGATCCCCTCGCAGGTCTGAGGAAGATCTGGCTACCCCTCCTGCCTCCGATGTGGTGTTGCATCGACAACATTTGAGGAGGAGCTGGAACATTGAGTCCAGCTGGCAGTGGAGCAAGCACTGCAGACCTTCGGCCCCATGGCATTGACAGCACCGGAACTGGTGACTCCCGTGCTCATACCACGTCTGGAGAAACTCAATGTGCTTATCAGTGCCTTATCGACCCGACTGGTGTCGGTTCCCGGGACAGCATCAATGCCTGGCGGGGGGCATCAAGGTGCTTGTCACTGATTCCTCCAAGGAGGAAGCACTGTGGAGGCCAGCGGACACACCAAGACTGGTGATCTCCCACCAGTTCCATCGGTACCTGGACCTAGGACCCCATCCTCTGTGGTATACAGTAATCCTTATGACCCCTGGTGGGAGGGGGATGACCAGACAGAGTCCTCATCCAAGGATTTGGATGGTCTCCCATCAGACCCTTCTCCTCCAGAGGAGTGCAGGAAGTCCCCGCCTGAGGACTTGACCTTCGCAGGGTTTGTCAGGTTGATGGCAGAGGCCATCCCATTCCAGCTTTTGACTGAAAAAAATGCCAGGCACAAAATGCTTGAGGTTCTTCAGTTCGTGGAGCCTCCTAAGGAGATCATGACGGTCCCGGTACACAAGATCCTTATGGAGCTGCTGCTGAGGATTTGGAAACACCCCCTCACAATGCCTCTCATGAATAGGAAAGCAGAAGGGGTTTACCTCATCCAGAAGGCAGCCTGATTCGATAAACATCCGCTGCCCCACCAATCGGTAGTGGTCGAATCCGGCAACACTCTCAGACCCACTCCTTGGTGCCCCCAAGGAAGGACCACAGAGCATTGGATGCTCTTGGGAGGACGGTGTTCCAAGGATCTATGCTTATTGCCCACATCACTGCCTAGCAGCTCTGCATGAGCCAATACTCACGGGACATCTGGAAGCAAGTGCAGGAAGTGGCTGAGCAGCTGCCTCAACAGCAGCAAGACACCCTCAAGTCGCTGGTGAACAAGAGTTTGGAGTGTGGAAAACATGAGTTCCATGCATCCTACGATATTTTCAAAATGGCACTGAGAGTCTCTGCTGTGGGAATTGGTACCCGCAAGCTGGCATGGCTGCGGGCCTCGAATCTCAGACCTGAGGTACAGGAACGACTTGCTAATGTGCCGTGCACTGGAAAGAATCTCTTTGGAGATAGAGTGAAAGATGCTGTGGTCCAACTACAGGACCATCATGAAACCCTCCAGCAACTCTCCACCAGCACTCCTGACCCATCTTCCTCATCTAGGAGGCCATCGAAGCAGGGGCCCAGGAAGTCTTTCTTTCACCAGAGGAAGTTCTATGCTCCACCTCCTCAATCCTGTGTACACCATCAGAGCTCCCGTGGCTGTTCCAGGTAGCAGAGAGTTCCCAAGCCCCAGCTAGCTCCTCAGTCAACTCTGGGGACAGGATTTTGACTGAGCTGCAGGGAACGTAAGCCAGTTGCCCGTACCAAGGATGATGGCTCCTCCGGTTGGGGGCAGGCTGTGGTTCTTTGCAAATTGGTGGCCCAGTATAACCTCAGACAATTGGGTTTTGTACATTGTCCGCCAGAGGTACCAATTAAATCTATTGGGTGTCCTGCCAAATTGCACTCCGTTCACGTTTTTGGGGCAGTACCACTTCAGGAGGTACTACAGTCGGAACTCTCCTCCCTCTTAATGGCCAGAGCTGTTGAGCCCGTACCACAAGGGCAAAGAGTGCAGGGATTCTACTCCAGGTACTTCCTGATGGAGGAGGGTTCAGACATCCAGCAACCTTGGCAACCTTTCTTCTGAACACCTGGACTCCTCATTGCTGTGAAATGGAGGAGAAGGGGGTGGGGAATCCTTCCCATGCCTGGAACTGCTTTCTCAGCTGCTATTCAAACACTTCATTTACCCCTGTTTCTTCCTCTCCAGCTCTGTTTTTCTTTTTTTTTTTTTTACTTTCCCTTAATTCTCACAGGTCTCTAGAAACCTGCAAGCTTCTCTGTCCTCAGCCAGAACTCTTTCCCTGGATTCTTCCCCAGGGACACTGTCCTTCCTTTATTTCCCCTTTGCAGCTCTTGGCAGACACAGAACCAGGGGAAAAACAAACATAACGCGGTTTTATTTTCAGCTGGCTCTCACTGGCTAGGCTCCTCTTGATTCTACTTCCTAGATCTCTGTTGAGCTCCCATTTTCTGACTCAAGATATGGGACTTCCTGGGTTATGTCAGTCTCAGGAAGAGAGGGGGAAGCTTCTTGCTCCTTAGGCCCTATACTGAAGCATATAGTTGTGAAAAAGCACAACTGCTGCAGTGAAACAAGTCTGTTAGCATCTACAGTCAGTTTTTTTTTCTGGTTTCCGTAATTATTTTTCTTTCTTTTTAGCAGTGGATGGCTAAAAATTGTGAGTGCCTCCCTTTATTAGGCAACCAAGATTCAGTACAGCAATTCAATAGGGCTCGTTGTCCATACCCTTCCCAAGCCTCACACAAATACACGCTCATGGGGCCAGGGACCTGTATTGTAGTACTCTGCCACATATACAAATTGTCATACCAATAAAGTTTCCTGAATCTGAATCAGGAGTGCCTCTGAGGCTTGAGTGCTTTGCATCCCTGCTCTACTGAATTAATTCAGACAATGAGACACTCATTTATCTCCCACTGCTTCAGACTACCCAACTATTCTGCTCATTCCAACAGGCTCTTCTGTCCTCCCTTCACAGACTTCAGTTAGACTAACACACACAAGACTTCACGCATGCAGATGCTCAGTGGGATGGACCTCACCTTAACCAGAGTGAAATCAGGCTGCTGGCACTAACATTTAAAATGTAGATAGAACACTTTATAAAATAGATGATGGGAGAAAGCCGACAGTCGCTCAGAAGCGCATCATTCAGAATCTTTGAAGAATACTAAAAAAAACAGGGGCGTTAGAGCATCCTGATAAAGAGATTGCAACAAATGCTAAAAAAGCTTATGTGCCTTTAAGTAAAGAACATACAGAGCAGAAAGATTCCAAATTACCCCTGTCCACTGATAAGCAGGTATGCTAGAAGTCTAAAAATAAGATGGGAGAGTTAGAATGCATAGCACTGAAGAGGTAGACATAATTAGACATCTCAGAGAACTGGTTGAAGGAGGATAACCAATGGGACACTGTGATACCAGGGTAGAAATTATATCGCAATGATAGCATGGTTCAGATTGGCTCACTGGTTCACTGTATATTGTATATTGGTTCACTGTATATTAAAGAGGACATTGAGTCAAATAGGATAAAACTTCTACAGGAAACAAAATGTAATATTGAATCTTTATGGATACAAAATTCCAGGTGAAAAGAGGAATAAAATAGCAGTGGGAGTGTTTTACCATACACCTGGCCAGAAAGAACAAACAGACAATGAAATTCTAACATAAATTAGGGAAGCTAACAAAATCAGCAGCACAGTACTAATGGGTGATTTCAATTATCCCCAGAATGACTGGGTGAATGTCACATCAGGACATGCTAGAGAGGTAAAGTTCCTAGATGAAATAAATGACTGCTTCATGGAGCAGCTGGTACAAGAACCAACAAGAGGGGAAACTATTTTAGACCTAGTCCTTAGTGGAACACAGGACTTGGTGCGAGAGCTAACAGTCAGGCCGATACAGTACAGTGCGCTCCAACGGAGCGCACTGTTAGCCTGCTCTTGGACGTGCGTTTTCCCTTACCCCTTATTCAGTAAGGGGAGGAAAACGCGCGTCCAATCCGTGGCACCTAATAGCACCCTCAACATGCAAATACATGTTGAGGGCCCTATTAGGTATGCGCGCGTGATACAGAAAGTAAATGTGCAGCCAAGCCGCACATTTTACTTTCAGAAATTAGCGCCTACCCAAAGGTAGGCGCTAATTTCTTCCGGCACCGGGAAAGTGCACAGAAAAGCAGTAAAAACTGCTTTTCTGTGCACCGTCCGACTTAATATCATGGCGATATTAAGTCGAAGATCCCGAAGAGTAAAAAAAGTTAAAAAAAAAAAAAACATTTGAATTCGGCCCGCGGGGGAGGGGACAATTTCCCAAATATTCACTTTTGCATGTAATCTGCGACACGTGGGTGATTGGTTGGGTGACCTGGGGTTTTTATACTGATTTGGAGCTGGAGAAGGTGATAGTTGCACCCCTTTCCTTGACATATATTCTCCATGCGCCACAAACCACTCTCCCTGTACATCTGGCTACATCTCTATGGATTACCGCGGCCCGAGTAGCATGGAAATCATTAAGAGTTCAGTTATCCTTACCCTGGGAGAAATCGTTTTTACTGCTGCTTCAGGGTAATTTGGACTTTCCCCCAGGGGATGAGTTAGCAATTTATAGGGAGTGGGAAAACACACTAAGGGGGACTTTTCGCGTGCGATTCCTAAATCGAGGCGGAGTCGGGAGTCGGGGTGGCGGTGGCACCAGAAGGGGAGGAGTCGGGGCGGCACCGGGGCAGATGCTGCGGAAACATCGCTGGCGGCGAAAAGGTAAGAACCCTTATCGCCACCAGTAACGCGCCCAATAGCACCACCTTTCACGGTGGCACTATTGGTTTGCGAAAGCAGGCAGTGATAACACCGCGGTGGTGCGATCGCTGCCAGCTTTCGCAGGCCCGCCCCCCGCTTCGCCCCCTGCCCCCAGGTACCATGCGATTCTGAAAGGCCTGCGATTTTAGAAAATCCAGGCCTAAGAGTGCTGATTCTACCATTTATTGATTTACAGTCTAGATCTGTGCGCTCCTTCACCTATTGCCTCTCCCATTTGGGGTTTCAATCACAACATTACCTTATATACTTCCAGATTAGGAGTTATATTATGGCTACTTTCCAACTCCAGATGGTTCAATATACTTCAGATCCATTTCAAAGATTTTATAGGTTATACCTGGGAGGTAAACATGCCTTATTGACTCTTTATAAATTCTTATCCATATAAACTTTTAGCATCTTTGGCTCAAGCTTGGGGTAAAGAATTGCTTATCATACTAGATGAAGATGATATGTTTGTATGTGTAAATCCTCTGTGTTGGTAATCTGAGTGAGTTCTTTACAGAGAATTGCAATTTAAAATATTGAATAGGATGCTTTACTCCCCTCAGCAAGCGTTTTGTGCCGGGATATCTGCACACACCATTGCCTTAAATGTGGCCATGTGGATGTGACACTGAGCCACTCTTTTTGGCAGGCAATTTTTCAATCAATAGGCTAATGGTGGTCAGAATCTCTCATGGGCTCAGCTGAGGTGTGTGTACTGGGCAAACCTCTGGACTCTCCCTCTATGGATAAGGAGGGTGCCCTTTTTGTATATAAATGTTGTTTGGTTGGGAAGCAATGTATACAGTTACATTGGTTGGAGTTATCTGCTCCCACCTTCGCCTTGTGGCATAAGAAATTGGTGGCCTTGCTGTGCCTGGAATCATGGTCTACTAAGTTGAAACCCCCCTGCTAGGGTGAAATTTTTTCTTACAGTTTGGAAACCTTTTATGTGGACTTTACTAGCCGAGCTTCATAAGGTGGCTCTTCGAAATGTGAAGGATTATACATCAAAGACTTAGATAGGTTATCCACCATTTCATGTACAATATTTTGTTTTATGTTTGGTATGTTATTTGTTCTTTGATATTGTATGTGGTTTGGGATCCATTCACACATTTGCGTAGAATTGATATAGCACTGAGAGACAAGGGAGAGGGGGGTATGGGGGAGGGGGGGGGAGGAGTATGGTAGAATCATTCTGTAATCATTATCTTACCAGGACGATATGTTATCTTGTACTTGAGGTCATATGAAAGTTCTAATAAGACAGGAGCAGCTACAGAGGTTCAGAGTTTAGTCAAGCATGGATCTTGTTTAAAAATACCATCTTGGAAGCCCTGATGTATTTCACGCCTTAGAAAAGGTGAAAGGAAGGATAAATGACTACCGGTATGATTAAAAGGTGAGGTGAAAGAATCTATAAAAGGCAAAAGAACATCTTTCAAGAAATGGAAAAGGGAAGGGATCCAAATGAAGAAACAGGAAACAGCCTAAGAATTGGCAAGTTAGATGCAACACATTGATAAGAAAGGCAAAGAGAGAATTTGAAAAGAAGTTTGCTGTGGAAGCAAAAGCTCATATAATACCTTTTTCAGATATATTCGAAGTAAAATGTTTGCGAGGGAGATGATTAAGGGGTATATCATTAAAACTAAATTAATTCTTTGCTTTGGTCTTCACTGAGGAAAATGTAAGGCAGATACCCTTGCCATAAGTGATATTTAAAGGTGAAGAGTCAGAGGAACTGAATCTTAGTGACCCTGGAAGATGTACTAAGGCAAATTAACAAACTAAAGTATAGCAAATTGTCTGGATCAGATGATATACATCCCATAGTCCTGAAAGAACCAAAAAAAATGAAATTGCAGACCTGCTTTTGCTAATTTGTAAACTCTCATTAAAATTATCTTTGGTACCTGAAGACTGGAAGGTTACCAATGTAACGCCAATTTTTTAAAAAGAGATCCCAGGGTGATCCAGGAAACTACAGACTAGCGAGTCTGATGTCTGTGCCAGCAAAATGGTAGAAACTATCATAAAGAACAAAATTACTGAACATATTGATAGACTTAGTTTAATGGGACAAAGTCATCATGGATTTAGCAAAGGGAAATCTTGCCTCATCAATCTTTTGCTACATGTTTTTGAGAGCGTAAATAAACAGGTGGATAAAGGTGAGCCAGTTGATATAGTGTATCTGGATTTCCAGAAAGCATTTGACAAAGTCCTTCATGAGAGACTTCTTAGGAAATTAAAAAGTCATGGGATAAGCGGTAGTATCCAATTGTGGACTGCAAACTGGTTAAAAAATAGAAAACAGAGAGTAGGGCTAAATGGAAATTTTCCCACTGGAGAAAGGTGAATAGTGGAGTGCCCCAGGGATTTGTTTTGGGACCACTACATTTTAATATATTTATAAATGACCTGAAAATGGGAACAACGAGTGAGGTGATCAAATTTGCCAAAAACACAAAATTATTCAAAGTTGTTAAATCACAAGAGGAGTATGAGAAATTACAAGAGGACCTTGCAAAATTGGGAAATTAGGCATGCAAATGGCAAATGATATTTAATGTAAACAATTGCAAAGTGATGCACTTAGGGGTAGATTTTCAGAGCCCTGCTCGCCTAAATCCGCCCAAAACCGGGCGGATTTAGGCGAGCAGGGCCCTGCGCGCCGGGAAGCCTATTTTACATAGGCCTCCCGGCGCGCGCAGAGCCCCGGGACTCGCGTAAGTCCCGGGGTTCTCGGAGGGGGGCGTGTCGGGGGGCGTGTCGGGGGGCGGGCCCGGTCGACGCGGCGTTTCGGGGGCGTGTCGGCCGCGTTTTGGGGGCGGGTACGGGGCGTGGCTACGGCCCGGGGGCGTGGCCGCGCCCTCCGTACCCGCCCCCAGGTCGCGGCCCGGCGCGCAGCAGGCCCGCTGGCGCGCGGGGATTTACGTCTCCCTCCGGGAGGCGTAAATCCCCCGACAAAGGTAAGGGGGGGGTGTAGACAGGGCCGGGTGGGTGGGTTAGGTAGGGGAAGGGAGGGTAAGGTGAGGGGAGGGCAAAGGAAAGTTCCCTCCGAGGCCGCTCCGCTTTCGGAACGGCCTTGGAGGGAACGGGGGGAGGCAGCGCGGCTCGGCGCGCGCAGGCTATACAAAATCGATAGCCTTGCGCGCGCCGATCCAGGATTTTAGTGGATACGCGCGGCTCCGCGCGTATCTACTAAAATCCAGCGTACTTTTGCTTGAGTCTGATGCGCAAGCAAAAGTAGGCTGATCGCGCTTCTTGTAAAATCTACCCCTTAGGCAAGAGTAACCCAAATTATGGCTACACAAAGCAAGGTTCCACATTAGGATTCACCACTCTGGAAACGGATCTAGACTACATTGTGGATAATATGTTGAAATATTCTGCTCAGTGTGTGCAGCAGCAGCCAAGAAAGCAAATATAATGCTAGGAATTATTAGAAAAGGAATGGAGAAAAAACAGAGAATACCATAATGCCTCTGTATCATTCCATGGTGCGACCTCCTCTTGAGTATTTTGTGCAGTTCTGGTAATCACATCTCAAAAAAGATATAGCAGAATTAGAAAAGGTACAGAGAAAGGCAACCAAAATGATAAAGGGGATGGAATGATTCTCCTATGAGGAAAGGCTAAAGAGATTAGGAGTCTTCTGCTTAAAGTACTCACCGTAATTCATAAATCCATTCACAATATCTCTCCTCTTCAATTATGTAACCAACTACGCCCTCACTCCTCCTCTAGACCCATCAGAGGAGCATATAAAGGCACACTCTATGTACCTTCAACAAAATCCTCGCATCATAAACGTGCCATATCTACAGCAGGCCCCATTCAATGGAATGCGCTCCCACCAGACATTCGGCTTGAGTTCTGCCACTCTTCATTCAAAAAAAAACTTAAAACCTGGCTCTTTAGCCAAGCTTTTCCAGGACCATGATCATCATTTTTTCCCCTCCAACCAGCAAGAACATATCTTCTTCACAAACCCCCATTTTCCATACCACTACCTACTTCGATATCTAATCTCTTGCTGCAGGACACTTGAGACTTTCTCACTTATACGTTATAATTTTTATGCTCAATAAGACCTGTCAACTTAATTGTTTAAGTCTTTTTTTTTTTTTTTTTCTCCTTTATCTTTTGGTCATCAATGTTACAACGTTATTGTTAAATTTTGAACTTATGTACACTGTTCCAAGTTTCATAACCTTGTTCTATGTAATGCCTTTTGGCAATTTTCATGTTCTGTTTCAATGTAAACCGATGTGATCTTTATTTCATATAGGAACACCGGTATATAAAAATCTAAAAATAAATAAATAAATAAATAAAGAAGAGACGGCTGAAGGGAGATATGTTAGAAATCTATAAAATAATGAATGGAGTAGAACAAGTAAATGTGAATCGATTGTTTACTCTTTCAAAAAGTACAAAGATTATATGACAAACAATGAAGTTACTAGGTTGTATATTTAAAACTAATAAGAGAACTTTTTTTTTTACTTAATGCATAATTAAGCTCTGGAATTCGTTGCCAGAGGATGTGGTGAAAGCTATTAGTATACCTGCTGTGGGAATGAACAATGATTCCCACAGGCCTTAAATCAGAATGCATTGTGACTCCAGTCTTCTTAAAACAGTAACTCTTTACTATAACTTCACACATACACAATATACTGTCTACTCCTCAGACAGTGTACTCTCTTACTTATAGTATGTTGCTTCGTCTCAGCTCAGTGTTTGGACAGTGTTGCATGCAGGAGCTGCCTTCCTCCCAGAGACCTGGCTTGGTCTAGTTATCCCTACCTGAATCCTAGCTCTTATTCCCCAGTCTCTGGTTACGCCCTCTGAGCCCCACCTGCCTCACAGGATCCTGCCCATAGAGCATACTCTCTTTAAGGCATTTAAGGTAGACCAAGCAACTAGCCCAGTGGTTCCCAACTCTGTCCTGGGGACTCCACAGACAGTCAGGTTTTCAGGATATCTACAATGAATATGCATGAGTGAAAATTTGCATGCACTGCCTCTAAAACATGCAAATTTTCTCTCATGCATATTCATTGTGGATATCCTGGAAACCTGAATGGTTCGGGGGTCCCCAGACAGGGTTAGGAACCACTGGTCTAGCCTGATCCTGCACAGGTAAATAGGGGAATACTAGGGGCACTGCCTCATATACCCCTCACCTCAACTTGGACCTGTAGGGCCAAGCATCCCTACTTCCTCCTGGATCCCTTCCAGGAGAGTCCAAGACTTCCCAGTCCCCTTCTCTTAGGGTTATCCTCAACTGCATCATGACTACCACCCCATGTACCATTTGCGCAGTGTACATCCCGAATCCTTTAATTAAGTCCTTTGCTGGCTATGGGTTCAAATTCCAACCGAGGGAGCTATAAGGAAGGACCGACTGGGAAACCACGAGTGCTGGTCCTCCAAATCCAGCTGTGCCCACTTCTTGGCTTCTGATATAGAACCCCTTCTTGGTTCCTCTGTATCCTCTGTTGCTGGAGTCTCCACAGCGCCTCCCTCTGAGCTCTCCATGGATTCTTCTTCCAGGTTCTCCACAGCACTCCCTCTGGGCTCTCTGTGGTCTCCTTTTCTGTACACTCTGTCCAATTACCCATGCCAGTCGCTGGCTTTTGGCTCATCATGGCATCTCTCGCTTTCCTTTCCATGCCCTCTCTCTCTGGGGTTCTCACAGGAGTTACCTCCGGACTACTGGTAGTGTTTAGGCACTCTATAGGGCCTTCATCTGGATTGCCTGAAGTGCTGATTTCCAACTTCTCGCCACTGCCTCCTCCTAGGCAGTCTGAGTTGCTCTCCTTGGGACTCTCTGTGACCCCTCTGTCAGGGTTCTTCACATCCCTCTTCTCTGAGCTATTCACAGGAGTTATTTCTGGCCTCCCAGTAGTGTTTGGGCACACTGTAGGGTCTTCAGCAGGACCCTCTGTAGCACCAATATCCAGCCTTGCTTCTGACAAGCTAGGAGTTTCTCTCAGCTCACTCACTAGCCTCTCTGGCAACTTGCTTGTGGTCTTCTTCCCACTGGGTCATCGTTGCTGAAATTTCTTGTAGTTGAGCAACCAGCTGCTTCCATTCTGTAGTACCTCCTCCTGGGCCCTCTGCGTCACCACTTCTGGACAAGGCTGCGAGGCCCCACTCCACATAGATGTTGACAATGGCCCAGGTCTGCTGACTCCTTGCTTGGCTTTCTTGTAATCTTTTATCTCCCTCCTGGAGAGTCTGGATCAAGGCCTACATCATACTCTCTGACTGTTGCATTCTGGTGTTGCTTTACCCTGACTTCTCCATTCCAGGTTTTCTTTCTGGATGTACACCTAGCACTGCAGAGTAGCTTGCTCACTTGTACAGGGACACACCCTGCCCTCTCACACAGCTCTCTTAGCCAACTCAGGCAGCTTCCCAGGGCTATACCCTGCTTAGCACAGCCTTGCTGCACCGGTGTTCTTTCACTTTTCTTTTCCAGGAAAAAAAAGTAAAAAAAAAAAAAAAAGCCTGCTTGACCAGCAATAACTTGCTTATTGTTAAATCCCTGTCTATCTCCTAGCAGGGCTTCTCCCTTTAGCCAGTTCAACCCTAAAACTTCCTGGCTGTCCCTGCAACCAGGCCCACACACTGTTTCCTCTGTACCTGAAACTTTAAACTTTCAGTGCAGCTTCTGCCACACCCTTTTCCAAACCACAGTGCTCTGTGCACTCCTGCACTGTACTTTGTTTAAAAGCCATAGGTCTCCTGGGCTCTGTACAGGATTTAGAACCACTGGTCCTCTTCACAACTGTCTGCATTCTACACAGAAACCTTTTGGGAGGCTGGGGGTTTTCTGTGCAAAGCTTAGAAAAATCCCATGCATGACAACATATGTGGGAACAAGCAGTGATTCCTAAATGCCTGGTGACAGAATGTAGTCTGACTCTAGTTTTCTTAAAACAGTAATTCTTTATTATAACTTCACACATGCACAAAAACATACTTTCTTTTCCTCAGTGTACTCTCTTACTTTCAGTGTATTACTTCATCTCAGCTCAGTGTTTGGACAGTAGAGATGTGAATCGTGTCCTCGATCGTCTTAACGATCGATTTCGGCTGGGAGGGGGAGGGAATCGTATCGTCGCCGTTTGGGTTTTTAAAATATCGTTAAAATCGTTAAAATCGTGAACCGGCACACTAAAACACGCTAAAACCCACCCCGACCCTTTAAAATAAATCCCCCACCCTCCCGAACCTCCCCAAAATGCCTTAAATTACCTGGGGGTCCAGCGGGGGTCCGGAACGACCTCCTGCAATCGAATCGTGTTGTCTTCAGCCGGCGCCATTTTGCGCCGCCATTTTGCAAAATTGTGCCGCCATTTTGCAAAATGGCGGCTCAATCTTGGAATCTATTTATCCCTTGGGATCCTGCCATGCACTTGTGACCTGGATTGACCACTATTGGAAACAGGATACTGGGCTTGATGGATCTTTGATCTGACCCAATATGGCAAATTTTATATTCTTATGTATCAATTACTTATGTACTCAGTGCCTTGTTACTTTATGTAATCCACCTTGAGCCTTGAGAAAAGGCATAATATCAAATGCTTATTAAAATCAATTAATAAATATAGTTGAATAATAACAATTATGGTATTACTACTCCTCACTTTCTGTCCTTTAGAAATACTGCAGTACATAGGCATTGTACGTGAGCTGCTAAAGTCATTCCTCCCAAATTTCATAAATATGCATTTAGGAAGTATATGTGTTTATATACACACTTCTTCTTATTAAGGAGATTTGGATCTCACCGTTACAAACCCATGCTGAAGGCAAGTTACAATTCAGGCACAGTTGGTAGGTTCTTGCCCCAGAAGGCTTATGATCTAAGCTTGTACCTGAGACAATGGTGTGTTAAGTAACTTGACCAAGGTCACAAGGAGCATCAGTAAGAGAACCACAATTAGATTTGGTTCAAGCCTCCCTGGTTCACAGCCGCTGCTCTAACCACTCTTCCACTCTTATGATTATTATTATTATTATTGTTATTATAAATTAAGTAAAGTGAACAGATAATTCAAGATAGTTAGAAATACGCTGATCCAGTCCCAATTTTACCCCAGGGCATCTACGGACTTGTAGCCTCTGCTTTCTTAGAGAAATAGGACTTGCAAATGGTCCAAACCAGGGCTAGCTCAGTATGCTTTGATCAACAGAGGATCCCTGGGAACGCTATCATACAGGTTAGCCTACCTTTATTTTTAATTGGTTTAGTACAACAAAAATAAAAAAAGAATTTCCATCCCAAAGTATCTCTGACAAAATATTGCTGCTGAAGATGATGGCTCGCTTCCATAAAGACTTACATAATTTTTGGTATGATAACGATGGTTTCCTTTCTCCATTTCTGATGTCATGGTACTGTGGGGGATGGGGAGTCTGTAATTTCTATAATAATTAAGAGTTTAGCGCCCTCTAGGTTAAGCCAAAATCACAAAGGGGACTGAGTCTGCATGTTTTGACATTCATGGGAGGAATGTGTTTATTTGGAAATAAGAATATAGTTGACATTAAGACCAGCTGTGGGACTGTGCTCTTTCTGCCAGCGTCTTCACAAAAAGCCCTTTTCAGTCTTGCTGTAAATGAGATACTAGATAAAGCCATGAACTGAAAGCAGATTGATGGAAGAGGGAGGTCAAATGGAATTTCTGTGGCTTTTATTTTCAGATTTCTCAGGGATCCTAAAGTCTTTGACCTGAACCAAGAGACAACGTAGGAAGTGAAGGCCGAGTTTTGCACGAGATGGCTCGCTAAACCTTTACAGCCACCTTTCCTGTTACTCCTCAGCACCCACCCCAGCTGTCCATGCTCCATTCCAGCCCCCAACAGTCGTGCCTCTACATTGGCTTGTGCTCCTCAGCTAACGTTGCCTTCCCACATGATCCCAACGCATTCAGTGCATAGGAAGGAGGAACATGCTTCTGCCAGATGTGTTCCATGTGCAAAGTGTTCTACACTTTAAACAGGCCAGGAATGAATGCAGTGGGACTTCAGTGCTCAAAATGGCATTTTCTGACTTGCATTTCCATCTAGGCAAAAAGACAGAGTAATATAAGAAATCTTTTGTTTTGTTTTTTTTAACAACATGAGAATTTTACCCATATCAAATACTGCCTCCTAGGTCAATAGTGCTGTTTTATCTTCAGTGGGCAAATGTGTTGGTCATACCAGAGAAATGTAAATAAGATTCCTGTATATAGGTCACATGTTTTATACTGTGGCAAAATGATTACTCTACTGATTAAAAGTTTACAGCAAATCTGTTGCCGGAGGATTGATTGAATATTTCTGGTTTTGCTTTGCATGAACTTTCCCAAACACAATGCCAGATTAAAACTTGATTTGCAAATATTTACTGCCAAACTATCAAAATTTGCTACAACCTCATTTCACTACTGCAACTGCAGGCTACCCGGTGGCTGTTGATGGCTGGTCAATCATCTACAGAGGAGATACTGATTATTCTCCTCACTGAGTATAGCACACACGTCTCAAGGTATAAATCGTTGCCAATTCCCTATCAGTCCTGGTGCTCTAATTCCTCCTGTTCCGGATTGTTCTATAGGCAATAAACCTCAGACCCTCTCATGACAGCAGTTCACTTATGGATTATATAATTGTAAAGCCCCCTTTGCCATAAAGCAGGAGAAATCCATTTCTCTAGATCAGGGAAATAGTATGATGATGATCCCATCACCCCTATGCTAGGACAGTACGTACTCCATTCCAATATGGGGTCGACTAGGAACCCCAAGAGAATTCCGCAGACTTCTTCAGGGGAGCGGTAGAGAGAGCCGCTCATAGCTCCCTGCAGAGAGAGCGTGAGTGTTGGTCTGCTTTCTGAGAGGAAGGATGCCAGAGGGACAGCTTCTCGTTCCTGCTGGGTGGCCATCTCCCACTTCCCACTGTGTATTGCTGTCTCGAAACACTGTACTCCAGATGCATAATTCTGCATTTATTAGTACTGGAACTTAAGCTGGAAAGCAGTCAACTGCTCCTCGAGCTTTCTTACATCACTTCTCACACCATCTGCTCCCTCAGGCATATCCAGTCTGTTGCAGCCCTGAGGCACTCCATTTCTCAGAGCAAATTCTGCCACCATGCTCCATAGTCCATCCCTCATCCGGTTTGTAATCCAGTCTACTTTAGGTCCTACTCCTAGGCTACTCAGTTTATTTATGACATCACATCCAGCACCCACTCCAGATCTAATTCTTTGGTCATTCAATCAAAGATATCCATCTTGTCTTCAGCTCATGCCTATGTCCTGTCAATTGCTTCCCTCTCCTCTTGAAGATCTGCCAGATGCTCTTCCTTGTGCTCCACTTCCTGTTATCCCTGTGCTAATCTCTTTGCCCTTACTTTTTCAGACACCTTGTATGAAAACCAAATTAGCCTCTTTTTTCCTCTTATTTACTTACTAAAAATAAATATGCATTGCTCTTCCTATAGCTCCTTTTAGTTTAGTCCACTGTTCTCCACTTCACCCTCTAATCCTGCCAGTGGTACTTTCCCCATATTACCAAAGTTGTTATTTTTGAAATTCAGGACTTTGAGCTTTCTGTGATTCTTCTCTGCCTTGGCTGTTACATCAAGCCGTACAATCTGATGTTTACTGGTACATAAGTGGTTGCCTACCTGGACCATTAGAAGCACTTCCACTGTTTGTAAGTTCACGGTCCAGTATCACCTCTTTCCTCATGGGTTCCATTACTATTTGAGGAGAATTCTTTAAAAGGAAGTTCAGGATCTCACTCCTAATTGAACCTGCTATCGGGATACTCTAATCCAGTGGTTCTCGACCTAGCGGTTTGTGTACCCATAGAGGGTACTTGAAAGCCTGTCAGAGGGTACACAGCCAGATCACCACCACACAGGAGAGAGGAGCCCAAACTGTGGAAACCAACCCAACTGCTGCTAATGCTCAAAGTAGTGACCTCAACTGGGAGATCCTGGTCTTCCCATCAGCTGCCATGGTCTGATCTAGAGAAGGCGAGCCTGCCAACACTAGTACAAGAGGAGCAGGAGAGGCAGCTGGCAGTGGAACTAAAGCAGAGCCAGCCTGCACTGTGGGGGACAGTGAAACTGCTGTGCTTCCTGCCCCCATTCCTCTTACGGGCCGAAAGCTTGAGGGCCTTTGGATTCTGTTACGAGCGCGAGGAGCGCGGTCGCCTCTAGAGCAGGTGGAGTGAGCCCTTGGGCCATGGCAAGACTCAGGGAGGAGCCCCAAGCCACACCGTGGGAGGTGAGCGGATGCAAGCATGGAGAGCCAGGCAGGTACTGAAGCAGGAATGAGGAACAGAGTCTGACCCTCAGCCGGACCTGCACACCCATGGCAAACCAACAACGCAATGTTGATTGATAAATGGTCCTCCGACTGTTCCAAGCCCTTTCGAACCTGCCGCTGGGTAATGACATTGGGCAGCAGGCCGGACAGAGGACGAGGGCAGACAGAGTCCTTAGAACACTGAAGACATCATAAATGAGGGCTGAAGCAAGACATCATAGACAAGGGCTGAAGCAAGACATTGGCACTGTCTCTCAGGGCACCCTACACAGCCAGCACGGCTGGACTGGTCACAGACCACCCTGTCCTACAGCCGCAGGAGCGGGACGAGCACAGGGAAGAGGAAGCGGTGGGTTACTGTACTCCTGGCAGTCTAAGGCAGGTTACTGTACTCCTGGCAGCCTAAAGCAGGTTGCTGCACTCCTGGCAGCCTAAAGCAAGCAGGAACATCTGGAACTGGATCAGGAACTGGGTCAGGAACAAACATCAAGGCAAGATCTGGAACCAACATCAAGGTAACAGGCAGAAACACTGGACAGGAAGCCGTCAAGACAAGCGAGACCACGGAGAACCTGGACTGGTCTGAAACCACAGGCAACTGTGGAACCCAGTCCAAAGCCAAACAGGAACTGAAGTGAAAGTCCTTTTATACTGCTGTATGCAGGCAACTCCCTGGGAGGAGTTCACCTGGACCGCCCCTCGCTGGCCCTATAACTGAGGTGGAGTGCCGTGGGCCGGCCCCTAGGGAGAAGGGCGTGGCCGGAACCAGGAAGTCCAAGCAAACACAAGCAAGCCACAGGCAGGCCTCAAGAATAGCTAGGCCTCCCAGGCCCTGAAGCAAATCCTGGATAGTACGCAGGCGAGGCCCTGGCTTCGGAGCAGCCTCCAGAGGAAAGGTGAGATACCTCCTGTAGCGCAGCAACAGGGGGGATCGTAACAATTCCTGCCTCTTTTTTCTCCTGTCTCCCTATCGCACAGACTTCCTGATTAGAAATGAAGCCTACACAGGGGTGGGAGGAAGAGGAGGCAATTGTGGGGACAGGAAGCTTAGCACTTTCACTGTCCTGCTGTCTATGCTTTAGTTCTGTGGCCAGCTGCCTTTCCTGAATGTCGCTGTTACCAGGGCTGTGGCGTTCACTCTGCTGAAGCTTTCCAGCTGGGCATGTGCGATACTAAGTAGGAGAAACCACAGAAAGCGGAATCATTTTTTAAAAAATGGTTCGCGAAAAAAAAAAATTCTGGCCTTGTAATTATTTTTTTTCGTGAACCATTTTTTAAAAAATGATTCCGCTTTCTGTGGTCCCTCCTACTTAGTTTCGTGATGATACTGGACCTGGTACTTACAAATCTGACATGATATAGGGGCGCACTGACCACGTGGGAAATTTTTTGCATCGGGGGGGATTAGCTATTAGCCTCGTATTGAGCGTCCGTTTCCTAATCCGCTGACAGCTATCTTTCCTGGGCGCTCAATGCCAAGGAATCCCTAGGGATGCACAATTTCCCCTAGCGCCTCCTTTTTACTGTGACACCTAATTTTAATATAAAATCGGGTGCCTGGGAGAGGAGGATTGGCCTAGGAGATATCGACAACCACAATCAGACATTCTTATAATACTGTAAATAATAGCTCTTACCGTTAAGTTCCTCCACCCAGTTTTAGCATCCTGTTTTATTGTAACTTCCGTTTTTCTTCATTACACTTGTTACAGTTCTGTTTAGTTATTTATATTAAACCCCTTTGTTTAATGTAAACCAGCATGAAGTGATACTAATCTTGAATGCTGGTATAGAAAAACGCCTAAATAAATAAGTAAATAAATAATTGCAACAGCCTGGTTTGTGTGCTTCAGGCTCAGCTCCTCGTCTTCTCTTCCTCACAGGCTGCCTGGAAAGGAAGGCCTGGAGCAGAACACCCCTTCTGCTCTGAAGCTTGAAAAGAAGTGCTAGAACTGCATCCCCCCCCCCCCCCCCCCCCCCCCCCCCCCCCCAAATTAAGTCCTGGAAAGGAGACCAAAGGAAAGAGAAAATGGAAAGGAGAACCAGGAAACAAAATAAGAAGACAAGATACAGAAAAGACAAAAGTTGATCTGTGGCAATAAAGTTTGAAATTTTGCAAACCAGGGGGTGTATAAGACAACCCAAACTCTTCAAAGGGGTACATTAGTAATGAAAGGTTAACTGTGCTCTAATCCACATCTGACAGATTAAAAAATCTGGCCAACCACATATTCCCCTTTAATTCCCTTTGTGAATGTGTTTGAGTTGACCAGGCTTTTACATTTCTTTCACCTGAGTTGGAGGTTACAGACCACACCAGTACAGATGAACATGCCATCTCCTCTTTCCAAGAAGGCTCGCAGTGCCACCTCTTCTCCCCATGAACCCTGCACTTCAGTTGCTTTGATATTATTTTTTGTATTTACATAAAGAGCTACTCCTCCCCTTGTGCTGCCATCCCTATAGCCTGGTATCTCAGTATCCCATTCATGGAACTGATTGAACCCATGTCTCCATGATAACAACAATATCAAAGTCTGCCTCTACTATTCCTTCTCTTAGATCTGGAATTTTATTGCTTAGCCTATCAGCCTTTGAGCTCATAATCTTCCATGTATTTTTCTTTGCTTTTTTTACACTCCTTATAGCCTCATGCTTGCTTCCCTTGTCTGCCCTGTTGCTTGAATAGTGAGCTTCTCAATTTTGTTTTACTCCACAATCTTACAGGCTGATGCAAAAAACGTGCACTCAGCACTGAGCTCGGTTTTATCCTCAGCTGTGGGCACATTTTATCAGGGATGTGTATTCGTTGCTCCATTCATTTCGGTGAGACGTGCATATCTCATGAATGGATAGTAGGTGTGCAAAATTGATGATGTGCGCATATGTGCATACCATCAGTTTTGCACGACTACCATCCATTCATTGAAATTGTCTAATTCGTGAAAAATGAATGCACATGCCTATAAATTATTTTATGCACCGGAAACGTTTATGTACGTAAATCATTTTCCACACATAGAATATGATTTCTACACACCAAAAAATGCTTTCTGCACCGAAAGCGGTATAGAAATGTTTTAAATAAATGTGTGGAATCTGTGATTTGTGCATGTAAGCTTGTTTTTCTGTGCGTTAAGCCTTTTCTGCATGCACATTTTCCGATTTGTGTTCATTTTTAAAACTCCCGCTGCATTCGCATGCCATCAGCTTACTGCACTGAGCATTAAAAAATTCAGCTTGTGCCTTAAGAAACTGAGTGCTGAATTTCTGCGTTGTTTTAACGCTCAGATTTTTGTATCGGCCCCTTTATTTGTTTACGGATGAAAGGCTGAATCAGTTAGCTCACATCTGCCACCCCCTGGTCCACTGTTATGAACGCCTGCCAACATACGTTCTTTTGTGTCGCTCACCTAGAATCTTGTCCCTTTCACAAAAATATTTAACAGGGATGGGCCCAAAAAGCAACAAGGTAGGCGATCCAATAAAGCCGTGAGGAAACAACAAAGAAGTGGATGCCACAGAAAAGTCTTTTTCAATTCTTTAATAATGGAGACGTATAGTTTTGGTAAAAAATGCCAAAACTATACGTCTCCATTATTAAAGAATTGAAAAAGTCTTTTCTGTGGCATCCACTTCTTTGTTGTTTCCTCACAAAAATATTTAAGCCATCGGTACCACATAATCTAATCTAACCTTTTGTTGTTCCATAGATGGCCTCAGCCCCCAATATATCTAAAACCCTCTTCTTTGCGTCAGGTTTACAGCCATGTATGGAAGTTGAAGATATGCCATAACTTTTCCTCTCCGGTACCATGAACAGGTGGTACCTCCCAAAAAATGTTATAGCCTTCTCCAGGTGCCTGAGCCCCTCTCCTAAATTCTTGAACTCCGCGTGTACTATACCCACTAGGGATGTGCAGACCAAAAGTTTAAGTTCATAAGTCCATAAGTCGAAAGGGGGGGTCATTTGCGGTCAATATGGACATATGGAGAATTCCATAAGTTGAGTCTATGTCCATATGTGCAAATAAAAATTTAAACCCCTCACCCACCTAAATCCCCCCCCCCCCCAGACTTACCAAAACTCCCTGGTGGTCCAGCGGGGTCAGGACGCCATTTCTGAACTCCTTTGCAAGGAGCACGTGAGGTCGGCGTCACGTCGGAGTGACGCGGCGTCACGTGATTCCCCGCGGGTCCGCTCCCGGACCCCTCGTTGGGCCCAAAAGGCACTTTTGGCCAGCTTGGGGGGGTCAGGAGGCCCCCCCAAGCTGGCCAAAAGTGCCTTTACCAAAACTCCCCAAGCTGGCCAAAAGTTCCGTGAGGGTCCGGGAGCGGACGCGTGGGGAATCACGTGAGGTCCGCGTCACTCCGACGTGACGCTGACGTCACGTGGTCCATCGCGGTTCTGCTCCCGGACCCCTCGTTGGGCCCAAAAGGCACTTTTGGCCAGCTTGGGGGGGCCTCCTGACCCCCCCAAGCTTGGGGGAGCCTCCTGACCCCCCCAAGCTGGCCAAAAGTGCCTTTTGGGCCTAACGAGGGGTCCGGGAGCAGAACCGCGATGGACCACATGACGTCAGCGTCACGTCGGAGTGACGCGGACCTCACGTGATTCCCCACGCGTCCGCTCCCGGACCCTCACGGAACTTTTGGCCAGCTTGGGGAGTTTTGGTAAAGGCACTTTTGGCCAGCTTGGGGGGGCCTCCTGACCCCCTCAAGCTGGCCAAAAGTGCCTTTTGGGCCCAACGAGGGGTCCGGGAGCGGACCCGCGGGGAATCACGTGACGCCGCATCACTCCGACGTGACGCCGACCTCACGTGCTCCTTGCAAAGGAGTTCAGAAATGGCGTCCTGACCCCGCTGGACCACCAGGGAGTTTTGGTAAGTCTGGGGGGTGGGGATTTAGGTGGGTGAGGGGTTTAAATTTTTATTTAGATCAACAATCGCGATTTCCAACGTATTCAACATAGCTATGTTGAATAAGTTGGAAATCCGATCGTTTACGCCTCATCACTTTTTTAAGTTAAAAAAAAAAAAAAGTTGCGTTTTCCATTTAAGTTCAAAACGAATGCACACCCCTAATACCCACTCCTTTTCTAGTCGGGACGTTTGTCCCCACGTGACAATAACATCAGAATCCCTTCTTTCTTCTCATTTCAAGAATTTGGTCTGCATACCTGCCAGCTGAGGATCCCAGCAGGTGTTTGATCTTTTTGTTTCCTTCTAAATATATTCCTAAGATAATGCCTTTGATAAAAGAGCCCCCCAGCAGAAAATGTTTTCTGTTGTTGCAAAAGCTTTTGCCATCAATAAAATAAACCGTGGGATGGGAGACCTTATTAACACGGAGCGGCAGTAGCCACAGAGGCATTCACGGAGCAGGATGCCAGTGGTTGGTGTTCCACCTTCACGGAGCGGAAGGATGGAGGGCTGCCATCTCCAAAAAACAAACAAACAGGGGTGGGTAAGAGTATGGGGCAAGGGTGTGGCCTGCTTGTTTGCAGCGGTTGCTACCCCTATTGAGCTGGATGTTCACTTGGATGCAGATCCGGCGCTGCTCTCTACATTGGTGGTGGGGTGGAGGGGAATTAGGGCTGGAGGGTACTGGAAGCCAATAGTAACAGGTGGGAGAGAGAAAAAGGAAAAAAAAAAGGATAAAGTGCGTAGCTTGCTGGGCAGACTGGATGGGCCGTTTGGTCTTCTTCTGCCGTCATTTCTATGTTTCTATGTTTCTATGAGAACCACAGTCTTAGTCAAAAAAGATCCTCCCCCCATTCAGCATGGAGAAAAAAAATTGCCAGTTTTCTTTTTCAGTTCAGTGCATGTGACCAGAACTTGTGATTTCTGTGCTGCAGAATTCAAGGGAGGACCCAGACCATGTCCTGTGTGTATCCTCTTCCACCCTCTGCTTCCTGCTCGGCTCCTTCACTCCCCTCAGGCTACTCCTTGTTTGTATTCGACTCTAGTGCAAAACTATGAAAATATTTCCTGAGCCGTTTATGCAGGAAGCCGCAGGCGTTGATACGGGGGCGACTTCCAACTCTGGCTGTCACTGATTATTTCGCTTCAACAGCGGATCCAGAGAAAACACAATTAGCATGTTACTGCTGCTCGCCAGCGGGTAGTTTAATGATGGGCTCAAAATACCACCCTTACGACAGGCTTGGCAAAGAGCGTGACACTGACATCACTTTCACCCAGCTGAGCCCCAAGGGATTTCATGGAAAGGTGTTTGACCTGAACTCTGAATACTCTGAACCTCCAGTGCGTACACGTGAATCATTCTCTCATGATTACTGCAGCCAAGGTTTTGCTACTTCAGCCTGGTTAATTCACTCCTCAGTTCCCCCCCCACCTCCCTTGCCCCTGCCCCTGTCCTCATCCCCGCCCACATAGTTTTCATATTTCCTTTGGTGAATAGTGCCACCTATTGGCGATTTTCTGAATAGCGACTCTCATATAGGCATATTCTGAAAATGTTCAGGTTAGATGAACATGTCTGTTCATTCAGCGCCAGGGCTCTAGGGTGACTGCTTAAGTTTGTGGTGCACCAGAAAATCTGCTGCTGCTTTGTAGCTCAAAAGCAAGAACTTTGAGATGCGCCAGCAGAATGAACCCTCAGATGCATACACCCCCTACTGCCCTTCCCTCTTTTCCCCCTGTTTTCTCTCATCCCCAGCCCTTATCTTTTGATACCTGCTGCTGTGGGAAATAGGGCAGGATGGACCTTGAGGAGGAGAAAGGTGCCAGACAGCCCAAATTTGAATTTCAGACGTTAGGGAAATGGTATTTGCCCACTACTCACTTCCCCTATTCCAGCTTCTCACCTCACCTGCTTTCAGTATTCAGTTCCTCCCCCACCCTCCCGCATCATTCACAGCTGTGCCTGCCTGGTACTGTCTGGTAGCTCCCCTCCTCTTCAGGCAGCCAGAGCCCTGGAAGCAGAAAAGAGCAGCCGCTGTGTCTGCCCCAGCCCCTCACCTCCGGTGCCTATGGCCACACAAGCAGCACTCGCAGGGGACGGGAGCAGGAGGAGGGGCTGCAGAGAGCAGAGCGGTTCTTTTCTGCTCCACTCTGTCAGCACAAAGAAAAGAGAGAAAAGAGGCGAGAGACTTGCCAGCACTGTGTGAAGCGCCCCCTTCTGCCTTCAAGGTGAGCCACTGGGGGGCCCAGGTACCCACTCTCTCTGTATCCCATGGGTTAGGCCTGCTGCCCCAGAGCAGCTGATCGCCTACCAAGTCCACTCTGGCTCTTTTTTTCTTTCCATTGAGGACGTGCTACAGGGAATTGGAGAGGCAGTGGGAAAATTGACAGTGTGGTGCAATGCTTTCCAACCATCTTCCACTCAGCCACTGCTGCCCTGCTGACCTCCAACTTTGTTTTTATTTATTTATTTATTTTATTTAATGAGTTTTATATGCCGTCATTCGGTAAAGCCATCACAACGGTTTACAAAAGCTCAAAATGCAGGATTTTTAACAATTGAGCAAAAAGGGATAACAGGAAGTATATTAGACAAAGGAGAGATATTCAATTGCAAAGATATTAACTGGCATTTGCACTAAGGGGTGCACAAAGGGGAGGGCCCCTTTGTCGCGCCCCTTCGGCGCCCGACGCACGGCGCGCAGCGCCTGGTGGCAGGGCGACTTTCAATGGTCGGAGCTGCCCCTGGTGACGTCGGGAGGGGGGGGGGCGGGGCTTCTGATCGGGTCTCTCCCTCACATTGCAGTTCTGTTTTTTTTCCTTTTTCAATTTCAAGTGATATTTCTTTCTTCTCTGTTCCCATGGCGAGCATCCAGAGAAAAATAGCTGGGTGGTGCTGAGGAAGGGACAGAGAGGATTTTGGGGGGAGATATTTACTAATAATTTTCAGGGCATGGGCTGGTTCACATAACTTTTGCAAATGTATTGTTAGTCCAATCAAAAGTACTCACCTTATACATCTCTCTCTTTCTCTTCTCTTTTTCTCTCTCTCTCTCTATATATTATTATTATTATTATTATTAACATTTTATTTCCATGCATAAATTTTGCAAGTCATTGGAGTGGGGAGTACCCCATCTTCTGCCTTTCAACACTCCACCATGAGCTCTTTCTATCACAGCACCAACTACCACTGCCAACTCTAGGGATCCGCGTTTGTGTTTTTCTCCCTCATTTTATTTATTCTTCTTTTCTCGGCTTCTGCCTCACTTCCCTTCATTACCATCTCATCTTTTCTCTTCTCGTTGTTCCCTCACCTTTGTTCACATATTTAAGTCCCTCTCACCTACCTCCTCTGTTCCGCTCCACTTTCCTCTACCCTGCCCTTCCTTTTCTTTGTCTCCGACCCCCTCCACCTACTTCTCCACATCAGCCCTCTCCCTTGTAATGCCTCCTCTCCCATTCTTACCCCTTGCTATCATCACCAATCCTCCATTTCTTCCTTCCCCAGCGTCTGCCTCCCTCCCCACTCCTTCCCCAGCATCTGCACCTGTGCCTTCCTCTCCTTCCAACCAAAGTGATTTCAAAAAATGTTTTGCTAAGGGCACACAGAGTGCGCATATACCTAATTAGGGCCTTCAAGGCAGGCATTAAACCAAATGAGCAATTCAGTAAATGTGAGCAAGAGAAGGGTAATTTTAGACACTGCCCATGGTCATGTGAAGTAACAGCTGAGTTTGGGAATCAGGTTGTGCAAGATATCGATGGTTTGACCAGAAAGGCTTTCCTTAAATCTGTAAAGCTCTGTATTCTTTACCAAACGGAGTGAGCATATATCTGGTATTTGACAGAAACTTTACCTAGTTCCTGCGGAAAGTGGTGCTTCTTGCTAAGAAGTGTATTCTGAAGCTATGACCTGATGTTACTTTCTGGAGGAATCAGATGATCTGCATGCTTACAGTGGAATGATATCTACCAAAATACAGAACCATAGAAAGCCAGACAGATTATTTCAAATCTGGAAGCCCTTCCCATCATTTTTACCATAGAAGGTTGAGGATACATTTCAAGTGCTTGATCCAGTGCTTAACCCTCGTGACTGATTTAAATATTCCCAACTGGTTATACTAAGAGAAGATAATCTTGCTTTCCATGTACTTTTTGGGCTTAATTTTCAAAGTGACATATGCACATGAAAAAACCCTGTTTCAGAGGATGGGGGTAGGAACAAAACGTCGAGCCAGGCAACAAATGCCAAATTAGCACTCGAGTTAGGTCAAAGCTAATGTGCCCAGCACTAGGCATAATGCAATACAACTGAAGGTTATTGTTTTCCAGGTCATGTTAACTTTTTCAGTTGCATTCATTGTGTCTGAATGTATCCAACAGCTAATGATGAAGTAGTATTTCTTTTGCCCTAACCCTTTTGCAAGCCATACTGGGGTACGTATAACAGTCACAGCCGAACCGTGGATTGATCAGATGATAGTTGCAATTTTTAAACAGATGCCATGCAGTAGGCAAACACTAACATCTGATGCTCTGAAATCCACCCCATTGGTGGCTGCATGCATGCATAGTATCTGTACAGAATGTCTATAAAGGGCACTGTAATCTAAGATAAAAGGTGCTGTGCTCAGTCAGCATCTCACCCCTTTCCAGGCAGTTATGGTATAGCAAAGTGCCGTAAAATTCAAGCAGGGTATCCCTTTCACCAGAGTCAGTGTAATAATTGATGGGCTGCAAGTTAGCAGGCAGTCTGGCAGGTTTTCTGCACAGTTTACAATTACGGTAACACTTGAAGCGTGCCGTTATCATTATAAATTAATTTGCTGTTGCTCAGTTTCCTGCTAGCCACAATAGTGGCTATATAGTGCTCAGGCAGTAGTTGCACTGAAGGTGAACTATTTTAATTGCTCATTGGTAAAGTTAGATTTCAGTTGCCCATGTACATCAGTGTGATTGCTTCTAAATGTAGAATTGTCAAAGGAGTAGAGGAGACTGAGATGGGGAGAATCTTGATGAGGAAGGATCTGAGTGAGATGGGTGATGAGGAAGGATCTGGTGAAGAATTGTAAGCAAGGCTATTAGTGATAGGGTAAAGAGGCTGGTGGAAGAATGTGGAAGGGGGAAATAGTGACAGAGAAGGTTTGAAGGCTTTTCTGAATACACCTTGCTGGAAAAAATCTTTAGCTTGCTGCTAAAGAAAAACAGGACTCTTTTAGCTTTGTGGGTTCCAGGCCATTTCAAACAGATTTTGGAATTTAGGGTAAATAAATGACCTTATGGAATGTATGTAGTAGCATTTCCAGTGTTTGTGCTGTGCTGTACTTGGGATCTGAGAAGCATCCCTAGCTTTGCTTTGATGAATGCCGGGTTGCCTGTGACAGCTGAATTTTTTTTCCAGTTGATGTTGTTGGAATGAACACTTGAGGAAAAATGGAAGGCTATCGAGGAGCTTGGTAAAGCTGTCTCAGCCCAGATAGCCTCGGTGCTGGATGAGAACTTGATTTTGGAAAATAAATTGATGGCTTTTGAGAATTTGTAATGCCCCCTCTCCTCTAGTCTGAATCACCTCTAGCATCGTGCTGTATCCAAGGAACATAGCTGAACTTCCTTCACTTCCTGAGTCCCTTTTATAGGCTGTATAAGCTTAACAGTGGCCCAAGGGCTCACAACCCCCACTTCATGACAGAATTTCAAGGTGGAAAGTGAGAAGCAGATCACAGTCCTGGAGAACAAGCTGGAATATGTTGTGCAGACTCAAAATGCCATTGTTTAGGATAAGACCTATTTACTTTCCAAGCTGGAGAATATAGAAACCTCTGTGAGGGGTAGCACAACTTATGATTTGTAAATTTTCCAAAATTACCTTTGATGTCTGCCTCCGAGATGTTTAAGAGGTATATGATGGAAATTTTAAAAGTTCTGCAGCAGTTGGTTCCTCTGATCTGAAGAGTATGTTATCTCTCTCCGTTTAAGAAAAAAAAGGAGATTGAGGCTTTCCGGACTGATTTATCTATGATTTCTGATGACAGCTTGGATTTAACTACCATTCTGGAAACATCAGATAAGGTTTTGGCTAAACCCTCTACTTGAATTGTACATTTTAGCATTGGATTTGGATAGAGATTGGTTACTTAAACCTTTTTTTCAGGCATTGTGATGAACCAAGGTCACTCAGAAAAAGTGCAATCTGTTTTTATTAATGAGACATAGGATTCTGCAGTCAGGGGCATTGGTTTTTTTTTTTTAATTCCCATGCAAATGTCTTGTTAAGTAGAATAATACTTCATATATCTATTTTGAACCAAGTCAATTATTAACCCTATTTCTAAGTGTTAAGTGTGTGCAACAGAGTCAGTCCTTAGATTTGGGTTCGAAGCCTCTGCTTATGTCTTGATTTGTCCTTAAATTTCATTATGAATTTTCTACTGCTTAGTTTAGTTTTGTTTTTTTGCTTCTGTTATCTTGGTAATGACCCCTCTGAGCACATTACCAGTAAGCCTTGGGTGAACCCTTAATCTAGATAGATCAGTGTGGGTTAGAGGATGGGGGAGGGTATTCTATACAGCCCTCCTTTTGAAGATGCTGGAATGGCTGTCCCTTTGGGAAGGTTTTTTAAGCAGCTCTCTACAGAGTCTGTGGGCAGTCCCTTATGGTTTGCTAAGAGTTAGGAGGTAATAGGAGCATCTTTTTGCATTGTATTTTCAGGCCCACTCGAGGGGAACCAGGCGACCTCTGCCTGGGGATTCTGAGCCAGGCCGAGAGATGATTCTGTCTAGTCCAGTTATTGGCTGGTTGGGATTTTCCTCTGGGTTGATTTTCGGGTGTTTACACTTTTTCCATGGTAGGAACCCTGTGAGACTCTCGGGCATTACCTGGACTTGGGTCATGGGTAAGCCTGGATCTGGGGTGCCTATGGTAGGAAAGACCTTCTCCTCCACACCTGCTATGGGGAAGGAGAAATGGTGGTGACCTAATGCAGAGAGGAGCTCCAGTAGTAACTTTAGTTGAAGGGGAAGAGACTTCAATTTTTGGACACTATATCCAAGTCTGGAGTGGTTATTAGCACTAATAACCCACAGTGGGGCAAAACAAAAAATATTTGCCCCTCTCCCCAAGACAAAAAAAATTGGAGTCATCACCCTAGCACTCGGGGCCTTGAAAGAATACTACTTACCCTTAACCCAACAAAGAATTCAGGCCTTGGGGGTCAAGTGAGTTAGCCTGAGGGTCCGGCCCCAAAGAGACAGTAATAAATTGTTTTATGGCTCCATCGGTGAGCAGTCCACACCCAGGGATGGGGTTACATCTTCTTACTTGTGGTTTGTGGTATTGATACCTCCTTTTATAGTGGACTTGAATTTTTTTAGATACTTCTGGTTTTTTTCTTCTTTTAATAATTTGTTTTCTTGATTTGAACTCAGTTTTCTCTCAAGTTTTTCTTTAAGTTATATTGGAAAAATGTATAATAAAATAAAAAGGTATGCACTCAGGTCTTAGACAGCAACGCTGAATGTCACCAGGAGGAATAGCTTGTACCACACTCCCAGCCACTGGGTTTTTTTTGGAGGGGGTTCCAGGTGGGGTGGGAGGGTTTGGTTTGCAGGGGTCCAGGGGGAGGGTGGGAATGAAGAGAGGGCCAACAGGTTGATTTTTTTGAGAAATAATGAAGGGATGTACAGGAATAACAATTTTGTTTCATTTTTTGTTTTGTCTTTGGGGTGGTTTTTTCCCCACGAATTTCATTTAATTTTTATTTTGCTTCTTTAGTTTAAAAAAATCCCGAAATAAACATTAAACCTCCCCCTCCCCCCCCCCAAAAAAAGAAATGGGACCTCCCCAAGGCCTCACGTGTCCACCACCTATTCCTCCCTGGCCCCCACTTACCCGGTCTGGGGGAGATCCGCAGATGAGGCCTAGGTCAGCCCGGCGGAAGCAGCAGACGTCATCATTTGAGGATCAAAGAAAAAAGAAAGAAGACATCGGAAGAGGAGTTCCGAGGCCTGGGCCGAGACCCAAGTGTTGGGTTCTCGCCTCCGCTCTGGACACCAATGTTGGGCCTCAGTTTGGGCCAAGGACCCTGACCCTGGAGCCTGACCCGGAGGCCTGGTTGTGACACCTGGGCCCTGGCCCAGGTCCAGGCACAACACCGTGGCCCATCCTGGAGGCCCAGTCCCAATTCTGGAGCCCATCCTGGAGGCTGGGTCTCGACACCTGGGCCTCTGCCTAGGCCAGGGCCCAGGCTTGGGTCTGACACTAGAGACTAGCCTGAAGGCTGGATCCCGACACCAGGGCCTTAGCCCAGGATCACACCCAAGCCAGAGCTCAGGCCTCAGAGGTTTTTGTCTAATGTCTTTCTTCTTTTTTTGCTCGTCAAATGACGGCGTCTGCCAGAGTAAATTAATTCCAGCACATCCTCCCCAGCAGAGGACACCATTTTGATATACTGCTGTACATCTAAATGGTACCCTCCGCTGGGGAAGATGCACCAGAGTAAATTAACTCTGGTGTGTCCAAGCAGACGCCGTCACTTGAAGAGTGAATTAAGAAGACATCAGAAGAGGACCTCTGATGCCTGGGCCTGACCCTGGCTCGAGGTCCCGATGTCAGAACCCAGCCTCTGAAATGGGCTCTGGCGTCAGGCTTGGGCCTAGGCCAAGGCCCAAGCCTTGGGTCCCAGCCTCCAGGCTGGGCCCTGGTGTTGGTCCCCAGCCTCCAGGCTGGGCCCCGGTGTTGGGCTTGGGCTTTAGCCGAGGCCCAGGTATCAGATTGGGCCTCTGAGCTGTGTCCTGGCATCATGCCCGGGCTTAGCACGATACTGGGCGTTGGGACAGTGCTATCAAGGCACAGGCATCAGGACAAGGCCTGGACCAGGTCAGGGCCTGGGTATTGGGACTCAGTCTCTGGGCTGGGCCCCAGCATCAGGTCAGGGCCCAGGCATCAGGTTTGAGCCTGGTTGTGGTGTTGGATCCCTGACGGAGAAGGTAAGTGGGGGTTGGAAAATTTCCTGGCCTTGGCAAAATCTTTCGGGTCTGGGCCTTTGTTTGGTCTTGGCTGAGACCCCAGCATCGGGCCGAGGCATAGGACGAGACCCCGGCTTCGTGCTTGAGCATAGGCCATGGCCCCTGCATCAGACCTGGCCTATGCATAGGTGTGGCCCCGGCCTCGGGCCTGGATGTGGTCACAACACTGGATCCACAGCAGAGAGGTAAGTAGGGATCAGGAAATTTCCAAATCCTGTGAAAATCTTTTGGGCCTGGGCCTTTGCTCAGATTGCAGCTGAAGCCTCGGCATCGGACCAGGACCTAAGCTGAAACCCTGGCATTGTACTTGGGGGAAGGCTGCGGACCCTGTTTTGGGTCTCACCCTATTCCCTAGTCGAGGCCTTGGCCTTGGGCCTAGGCCTAGGGCCGACAGATTACTTTTTTTTTTTTTTTTTTTTAGATTTTCAGAATGAAACAAGATTCCAATGTAATTTCATCGGAATTTAAATCATTTTGTTTTGAAAATGACCCAAAACAAAAGAGGAAATTTTGTTATTTCCTATTTTGTTTCTCCCTAATGCACATCCCTAGTTGTGGTTGCTCCTTGAGCTGATAGGCCCACAACTTTTGTAATCTTTTTGGGGGCTTGGGAGAGAAGGGATCAATCATAATGCCCAACATTAGTTTCACTCATTTCCCTCATTTAGTGGGATGGGAGAAGGGGATCAGGCTGGCAGGCACACTAGATTTGTTTTTTTTGGGTTTTTTTTTGGGGGGGGGGGGGTTTGCTCTTTCTCCACTTAGCCAGCTATATAGTTTGAATGTAGCTGTTAAGACTAAAGTTATCTGGGTACATATACCCAGAAAACTTTAAACCTAACCTGTTATAGTCAAACATAGTCAGTTAGGTTAATTTTACTTGGATAACTTTAGGCAAGTGTATTCGGCGGAACATTTATCCCACTAAATATCCCTGACAACCTATCTGGCTAACTTTATCTGGATAAGTTGTCCATGTGCTGCTTTTCTGAATATGTACCTCTTAATATTTAAAAGTATGATATCCAATTATGTGGTTTTCACAAAATCATTCTAGAAGGGATGTGATTGATAACTTTAATTATCAAAATTGGGGGATGGGGGGGCGGGGCTAATAGGTCCAAAAGTGAATTGGGATTGGGTACAAGGCTGATGGTTCACATACGCTGCCTGATACCCTTGCTCTGGCCTTGAGTACAAAACAAGATGGCAAAAATGGTCTTGGACAAGACCATTTTTGTGTCTGTCAGCCGTAAACTGAGACCCTAGAAAGGGTCACTGTCTACGGCTTTCAGCTGGGTTATATCCTTAGCAGTGTGGACAGGAATAACTTTATGTTACTATCTGTAAATTTGTCTTTGTTTGATAACCTCCTTTTGTTGCTCTGCTTGAACATCTGTTCTTTGCATGTCTCTACCTGAAACATGTTACAAGAAATCAAGACACACATGAGAATTTCCCTGCCCCAAGACAAACACATTTGTATTATTTTTTAAACTCAGAAATCTGTGTCAATTAAACCTGCTGTTGAGAGGACAGGAATTTTGTGCCATGCTTCAAGCATTGTTGTTTACAGGCCTCAATTATTGTAACTCCTTGTATCTTGGAGTCCCATAACATAAGGACCTGAGACAAGTAGTCCACTCCTGTTGTACCCCCCCCCCCCCCAACCCTCCCCCCTACCCTCTCTCCCTGTACAAAACACAAATACAACCATATGGCATTACAATAAGGCTTCAGTTTATTAAAACAGAACCCGAGCTTTAAACTTATACATAAAACCAAAGTTAATCCACACCCACCTCCTTCATGCCCCTCTTCGCTTACCACCTCGTCCCAATGGTAAGCCTACTTCAGCCCCCCCCCTTTCACTTACCCCGCCACGGCACCAGCGAGGGTAAGCTTGCGGCCTGAGCATCGGCCCCCTCCTTGCTCTTTAGGCCTTCCCGTGTAGCAGCCCCAAGCTACAAGAGCATTCCCCCCCACCTCCAATGTCCTTCATAAATCAAAACAATACATTACAACTTATGGCTCGGGTTTTCTGCTTAAACTGCGACGCGAATATTTCAAAAAACCAAAAACAATATTCACAACTTTATTTTAGGGAGGGAGGGCGGGAAAGCAAACAACTGCCACTTGCTTCGTCGCTAATACCCAACTGCCTTTGCTCCTTTCAGTACTAACGCTTAGCTTGAGCATTGACCAATAGCATCGCAGCAATTTGAATTGCTGTCGCTGCCATTGGCCAACTTGATCCCCCCTCCTCCCCCACCCTTCTTACATTCCCTGCCGCTCGAGCCCAAGTTTATATGCGACAGACTGAGACTCGCTCTGTCCACCTCCACATGTCCACATTGTGGGCTCTGCAAATTGCTCAAAATGCTGCCGCAGTAAATATATTAATACATAAACTATTGGGAAACACTGAATTCCCCCTAGATTAGTGCTTTGCTAGGGTTTTATAATGCCCCTTGTGTATTGCAGTCATCATAATCCAGATTACTTATGGTTCCCTCTTTAAAGGTTGTGCATTTGGATGAAACTCGGGAAAGAGCTTCCTCTAACGCATGCCCAGTCTACTGGAACAGTTTACCCAAACAACTGAGCTTAACAACATGTGTCAAGAGTTTCAAGAAACTGCTAAAAATCTGTTTCATTCCACATTCAACTCCAAAGGTTAATGACATCAGTGGTCATGATTTTTTATTCGGTAGTATTGTTTGTGTACGCAGTGCATTGAGATGTATCTGAAACCTATGTCTGCAGAGATCTTGCGGATGAGCTTGTTAGTCTAGTTTTGTGCAGAAATGTTATGTTTGTAACTTTGTTAACCGCCTTGAGCTGTCTATTTTAAATAAACAAATATTCTACCCCATTAATTACAGACTTCAAACAATTCATCCTGCTGCTATCCTGAGTGCTTTGGTTCTGTATCACTTCCCAGAATTTATTAGGTATCTCCTGATCCCAATTGACCCTCCCTCCCACCCCCGCCTCCATGAAAGTGCAGATAACTGATGGTGCTGTTGAAGGGATCCAGAGCACAAAAAAGAAATATCAAGGAGGGCCATATTTTCTAGTGCATATCACTAAAATTGCAAAATTGATATCCAAAGGGACTATTCTTCAGGCACCAAATACATTTCCAAAACAACACGTTACTTACCATAGTAAGTAGCATGAGGTGGCTGGGGGTAGATGTCTAGTAGGGATGTGCAGAGCAAAATTTTATGTTCATATTTTTTATGTCCGAAAGGGGGTCCCACTTGCGGCCAATATGGACATAAAAAAAATCCAATGAGTTGGGTATATGTACATATGTGCAAAAAAAAAATTTAAACCCCCTCACCCTCCTTAATCCCCCCCCCAGACTTACCACAACTCCCTGGTGATCGAGCGAGGAGTGAGGACGTCATTTCTGCAATCCTTGGCGAGAAGCATGTGACGTCGGTGGCACGTCGAGTGACGCGGCGTCACATGATTCCCGGCTCGTTCGCGCCGGACGGCTCGTTCGGCCCAAAAAGAACTTTTGGCCAGCTTGGGGGACCCCCTCAAGCTGGCCAAAAGTTCTTTTTGGGCCGAACGAGCCGTCCGGCGCGAACGAGCCGGGAATCACGTGACGCCGGCGTTACTCGACGTGCCGCCGACGTCACATGCTTCTCGCCAAGGATTGCAGAAATGGCGTCCTCACTCCTCGCTCCATCACCAGGGAGTTGTGGTAAGTCGGGGGGGGGGGGGGATTAAGGAGGGTGAGGGGGTTTATATTTTTATTTTGGCTCAACAATCGCGATTTCCCACATATCGAACATATCTATGTTCGATATGTGGGAAATCCGATCGTTTATGTCGAATCAATTTTTTAAGTAAAAAAAAAATATGAGTTGCGTTTTACTAATGCGGTCAATCCGAATGCACACCCCTAATGTCTAGAAGTGTGGTTTTGGACCTGAAGACAATCCTCCCTGCACTGTGTTTTTTTTTACTTTTTTTTCTCAGCACCCATTGTAAGAAAAACCCTTAATCCTTAATGACCCAAACAATAATATCTTCTGACTTGAGTTTTCATAAAGTTGAAAGGCAATAATTGTTAGCTTTAGCCCTTTCACTTCAAGTAATAACTAAACTTAGACACTGGTGTTATACAGTATATAATAAAAATGACAAAAAAAGAAAGTGAGCAGGTAGAGTTTCATTGACATTTAATACAACAGGTGGGCCTGCCTGTTTTTCATGATCCTCTTCCAATCTGGATCAAAAGATGAAAGTGCTACCCACATATCAGCTCTGCTGTCCATCTGTTTCTAATTCTTTTTTTTTTCGAATCCAGTGCTCACTCTTTCTTTGCTCATCCCTTCCTTTCTTGTGCTTCCTTCCTCACCCCCCACCTCCATAATTCACTTTTTAGCCCCCCAAACTTCCCCTAGTCTTTCTTACATGGCCAGCTCTTAACTTTTCCATACTGGGTCATTCCGAGGGTCCATCAAGCCCAGCATCCTGTTTCCAACAGTGGCCAATCCAGGATACAAGTACCTGGGAAGTACCCAAACACTAAATAGATCCCATGCTACTAATGTCAGCAATAGCAGTGGTTATTTCCTAAGTCAACTTGATTAATAGCAGTTAATGGACTTCTCCAGGAACCTATCCAAACCTTTTTTAAGCCCAGCAACACTAACTTCCCTAACCACATCCTCTGGCACCAAATTCCAGAGCTTAATTATGTGTTGAGTGAAAAGAATTTTCTCTGATTTGTTTTAAATGTTCTACGTGCTAACTTCATGAAGTGTCCCCTAATCCTTCTATTATCCAAAGGAGTAAATAACCGATTCACATTTACCCATTCTAGACCTTTCCTGATTTTATAGACCTCTATCATATCCCTCAGCCGTCTCTTCTCCAAGCTGAATAGCCCTAACCTCTTTAGCCTTTCCTCATAGGGGAGCCATTCTATCCCCTTTATCATTTTGCTTGCCCTTCTCTGTACCTCTGTTGCACTAACTATATCCTCTGTTGCACTAACTATATCCTTTTTGAAATACAGTGACCAGAATTGTACACAAAGTGCAGTCTCAACATGGAGCAATACAGAGACATTATGACATTTTCCATTTTATTCATCATTCCCTTCCTAATAATTCCTAACATTCTTCTTACTTTTTTGACTACCGCAGCTTACTGAACCAACAATTTCAATGTACTTTCCACTATGACACCTAGATCTTTTTCCTGAGTGATTGCTCCTAATATGGATACTAACATTGTGTAACTTCAGCAAGGGTTATTTTTCCCTATATGCATCACTTTGCACTTGTCCACATTAAATTTCATCTGCCATTTGGATGCCCAATCTTCCAGTCTCGCAAGGTCCTCCTGCAATTTATTACAGTCCGCATGTGATTTAACTACTCTGAATAATTTTATATCATCTGCAAATTTTATTACCTCAATCATCATATTCCTTTCCAGATCATTTATAAATATATTGAAAAGCATTGGTTCAAGTACAGATCCCTGAGGCACTCCACTGTTTACCTTTATCCACTGAGAAAATTGACCATTTAATCCTACTCTCTGTTTCCTGTCTTTTAACCAGTTTGTAATCCACAAAAGGACATCGCCTCCTATCCCATGACTTTTTAGTTTTCTTGGAAGCCTCTCCTGAGGGGACTTTGTCAAACACCTGAAAATCTAAATATACCACATCTACTGCCATGCTTCTCAGAGGACACTGTAAGAACAGGGTGGGAGTATGGGTACTACCCTGCTCAAATTACTGAAGCCTCCCATGGATCCAAGTCAGACTCTTTCTCCATACTCAAGAGCTAAAGCGACCAGGATCTGTAGGTTATGGGAAAAAATATGACCCATCATGGCTGTCAGATATTGAAGTACGGGTCAGGATTGGGCACAATGCAGAGTCAGATGGAATTCTCCCATTGAATAGCTTTGTGGCAGTGCAGGGTTGGGAATGGGGGTCATAACCCAGTCACCAACATGCCATTATCCAATATTGAACCACAAACTGAGTTTGGTAAACACTGCCTTACAGCATCAGATTTTTAACCATTTAACTAGGCCCCCATATAGGTGTACAATATGATTTACGGCATCTTAGGTATCTTATACTGATTGAAAATCTGCCATATTTCTCTCTCCTCAAATTTATGTTTCCAAAGTCCCATTTAGGGCACACACACAGCTGCTAGACTATTTACTCCCAAATATCTGTGAGAAAAGAATATGTAGGAGCAATTAGCAAATGTGATTCTGTCTCAGTAATTGGTTACTTTCCACTTTTGAGTGTGGCAGACCCTCTTGGTCTGGCCACCAGATGTCACTGTCCCTGTATTATAACACTCTAATAAGGAGCCATCCATACTTTCAGGCCCACCCACCTGGAGAGTCTGGATTGGATGCCTGAACTGTATTTATCACAGCCATTTTAAGACACATTGGGTTCAGTTTGAGGAAGCAGTCAAGGAGTGAAGATGTACTTTTTCCACACCCTAAGCAGTTTATTTTAGAAATGACACCTCTGTGCACTCCCTGTCTGAGAGTCCTTCTTGTAATTTACAGAGAGATAGACTTTTAAGCCTGATAACCTTTAGGGGCAAAAGGGATCTCACCAAGGGGCCAAAAACCAGTGAGCCTACTCTAAACCTTAGATATGCAAGCACCAGCGATGGATCCTGCTGCAAGAGACAGTGAAGGCAGAAGAGATATCCAGTTTAAGCTTTAAAGTATTTTTTGGACTTAAGAAGAGTGGAGAGGTTTTTGGATCCCCCTTGCTACTAGGATTTCAGAGCAGAGAACTTGCCTGATCCCACTAACTTTTCCCCAAGAGACGTTTCCCAGAAAGATCAAAGAATAAGGATGAAAGAATCTTTAAAGAAGGAAGAATGAGAGCAGGAGACCCCATACAGATCTCTATAACCACAAGACCAGGATGGGCAGGTGTCTGAGAAAATGAGGTTCAAAGGTAGCATTTTTCAGTACAGTTGGCGACACCTCCACTAGGATTCCCACACAGCCGATGGGAAGCTTGTGAATATAAAATCACCAGGGGCTGTACCCAGAGGTCTGGTAAAAAGACACCTACCTTCCGAGAGAAATACCTGTATCATCGGTCAGATTCCCACTTCTGGATAATGGACTACAATTTATGAGTATTAACCAGTAAACTTTTATTTAATACCCAAACCTGGTCCTGTCTGAGTTATTACAGCCTCTCACCGCATGGGGATCATCAAATGACTACATACACACTGAGGGTTTTTCTCATTGTCTGGGCCTTAAGTGAGAGCTTCCCCCTATAAAATGAGTTCCCCTCAGGGACCGAGAGTCAAGTGTGGAATGGTTAGCTGGAGCAGCACCAAAGAATTAAATTAGTCATGTGCCCTTAGGAGCAACAATCATCCAAAAAAATGGGTTATATAATTGCGCCCAACACGGGGCTTGAGGATGGAGGAAAAATGTATACAGTGTGTTTTGAAGTGAAATGTGAAGTTTGTTGTTCATACAATGTACAAGGATGTGTAGAAAATTAACTGCGATGTTTACAACAAAATGGCGCTCGTTCCCACGATCAAGGATCAGCAGGGAGAGGGCAGTGCCAGAGAAGAATGTCAGGATATATTTCTTCATGAAGAGGGTAGTGGACGCTTGGAATGCACTTCCAGAGCAGATGGTGAGAAAAAAAAGACAATAAAGGACTTCAAAAAGGCCTGGAATAGACTCTGTGGATCCCTAAGGAGACATAGGGTGTAGCAGTAAAAACTTAATGACACTGGGTGAGAAAATGTAACACTAATGATAAAGTAAGGGCCCAGACTAAAGGTCTGTGAATCCATTTAAAATAAGATTGTGGGGCAGACTGGTTGGGCCATCTGGTCTTTTTCATGTTTCTAGCTTTCTATGATGTTTTTCATGTTTCTAGCTTTCTATGATGTCACAGCAGCGTATGCGACATACAACCAATAAAGTAGTATAAAAGTGGTGGCACGCTTATGATATCATCCTCAGCTCGACGGATTGCGTGGTGCGGGTGTGATGCTAAGCAATTGCAAGTGAAGGCCATGACTCCTAACTTTGACAGGATAGCCAAGCAGCGATCGAGGACCAACTTCAACCGATTCTACTATTTATTACAAAGTATGGACATTCTGATTTTGTCTACAACGTTCTGATGACAAATACGTTAGGCCGGATTTTAAAACCCCGGCATGCGTAAATCCCGGGGTTTACGCGCGTGGCCGGGCCTTACACGCGCCGGGCCAATTTTCAAACCAGCCCAGCCACGCACGTAAAACCCGGGACACGTGTAAGTGCCGGGGCCTCAAAAGGGGGCGGTCCGGGGGGGCAGAGCGGGTTGACCCGGGACAGTGCCATTCCTCACTGTCCCGGAGCCTCGTGCACTGGCCAGCTGCCAGCGCACGCAAGTTACTTCAGGTCACGCCCTGATGTAACTTGCAAAATAACAGGTACAAAATTTAAAAATGGGTTTTAGAGGGTGGGGAGGAGAGGGGAAGGGGAAGGGAGGTTAGGGTAGGGGGTAGAAAAGTTCCCTCCCAGTCTGCTTCTAAATTGGAGTGGACTGGGAGGGTACTGTGGAAGGCCCTGATATGTTGCTGCACGAATGTAGACAAAATCGACCCCCCCACCCCCTTGCACGTGCCACCGCCGATTATATAACATGCGTGCACTTGCACACACATATTATAAAATTGCGCGTCCATATGTGCGGGCCGGGTAGCACGCATTTTTTAAAAATCTACTCCTTTGTGCGAAGCAGTGTTTTAAAGCAGCGACGGTTTATCTAACCAGCATGGCTGAGAAGCTGATTCAGAAGCATTCAAGCTCTAGTGAGAGCAGCCCTCACTAGAGCCTCAAAATCTCCCACTGAGGAGCCCTACACAATTCAGACCATTGACGAACAGTGGGCGAGTGAAACCAACGTCCCGATATGTGGGCCGGGTCAATACTTTGGTCTCACGCAAGCAGCAAAACCAGTACAGTACCGTGCAGGTTCACGCATGTCATTTGCCAGTACCAGAGCAATTCTGGCAGTCAAATGCGTTGACTGCAGTGCCATTCAATATTCTGAGCACGTTTTCACTCACTGCTACTGTTGCAACGGACCCCTGTTTCAGGACATTGGTGTAGTCCCAGGCATTACCGTGAGATGGCAGCCCAGATCATCCACATCGAGCACGTTTCAATGTCTGGCACTACCACAGTGAGAGGGCCCAGATTCCCCTGAAGGGTCCAACGCTAGCAGGAGTAGCCAGTGCAACTTAAACCCCCTTCAACCGAGAAGCTTCCTTTGCATCATCAGTACCTGAAGCGGCCCCTGTGTCGAAGGCCAAGACTGGGTGGCATCCGACCCCTGGAAGCAGTGATAGCCCAGACGTGATGGAGGAAATCATCATGGAGGAACCCCCTTCGGGAGGGGCTAACAGAGATCCCAGTACCCTCTCCTGAGCCAATCAGAAGGAGGTCCAGGAGCAGCGCAAGCTGGAAGCTGCATTGACCCTTTCGGTAATTGCATGAGGCAGGCGGTCAGTGAAGTTAGTGGAGTCGGAGCCCACGTGGCCATCGACCCCAATGTGGATTTACCCTCAACACCTTAAGCCAGCATTACCACCTTGGTTGGCTCAGGGAAACGCCAGAGCATTGGACACAGTATCGACCAATTCGGTATCAACAGGCCATCAGAGGCAAATGGAGCAGAGAGAATGACCACGGTGATCACCCTGGAGCAAGCCAGGAGATGTAGTGACACCAAAATGCACCTCATGGCTAGAGGCTCAAAGACTTTTCAAGAGTTTTGCTGGATGGCAATGGAGCTGCCATACCAACCATCCAGTTCAGGCATCTCTAGTGGAGCAGAGAGAGTACTCGGCAGTGGGTCACCATACCCAGCGGGCAGGAAAATGACAGTAACTGAGGGCCTTTACCCTTGGGTACATCACGATTGGCGGCACAGAACCAATCCTGGGTAGTACCCAGTGTCCTGAGAGAGTAGCCCAATATTTACTGATTCTCCCAGAGAGCCCAAAGCATTTTTGGACTCCAGTACCTCTACGTCCCAGTTTACTTGATGAACTTTGCAGAGCAGAACCGGGACACTTGGATAGCAGAGCACACAGACAAAGTAATTGTAAAGGACTCTACAAACCCTCAGAGTATACAGGAGCACCCGGACTAGAGACGGGCTTCGGACCGGAAGATAGCCGATTTGTAGCTGGCCCGTAACATTTTCAAACATGCGATAAACTACCACCTGAGGAGTGGAGAGCAGAAGCTTTACTCAATCAATTGCCTTCTGCCCAATGGAGTGACTGTTAAAAAACCTAGCCCGGAGTGCTACAAGCATAGAAGGATTCCCAAGAAGGAGGACCCCCCCCCCTCCCCCCCGAGTGAGGATCCGATATCCCTATGAGGAAGAGTCCAACCACATAAACAAATACTGCTCCAGTTGTTCCTGTTTCCTCAGAGGGGACTTTGTTCTTCTTTCTCTCTCTTTGTTGCATTGTCTTCTGTTTTGTTGCAGTGTATCCTGTCCGTGGGTAGCAGTTGTAACCACAGAGATGCTTGCTGCAAATCCTGTTTTACAGAGACTTTTTTGCTTGCCCTCCTTGGGAGGATGAAGATGAGTTTATCCCCTCTGGACAGGATGGACTGTTGTTCAACAGAGATGGCTCTTCTATCAAGAAGGAAGATGTTACTCAGTTATGAACTGTATCAGCCCTTTGGGGAAGGGACTTACGATTAAATTGATTCTCATCTGAGAAATCTTCATGCCAATTTGATTGCAGTTGATTAACAATATTATTGATGTGACATATTTAAATGTTTTTCTCTCTTTCAGACTTTATAAAGTTCTAAAACTTCATTAAATGGGCGTTTGATGTATTATTTATATTAATTTTGTGATTATTGTTTTCCCTTTTAGGTGGAGTCTTCTAATAAGATTATACACCTTTCAGACTAATATTTTATGTATTTACAGGAGAATTACTCTGAAAACTGAAATAAAATCCTGTGTCCCAGTCTTTATACAGAGCCTGTCACTCTGTATGTGATGGGAAGGAGTTAAAGGGAAGAAGTTAAAGGGAAAGGATTTAGAGAGAAGTAATTTCTATTTGAGAATAAAGTATTCAAATGCATTACAGGTTTAATTAGTGTTGTCACCCCCTCCCCCCCCAGGGGGGGAATGCAGTAGTATTATTGGGCAAAGATTATCTATAGTAGTCTGTTCAGTGTTGTGTATCCTGTTTCCATTCCAAAAGATGGTGAGAGCATTCTACCTCACTCTTGGTTGGTGGCAGCACCCCTATTCTTCCATGAGGTTAGTGCTGGTCCCAGTTCTTTCTATAGTATACATTGGCCAAAGGATGTGTTTGTAATTTAATTTAATGTGTTTTATATGTGGTTTGATTTTTAAGTAAGACACATATTCTCCAAGCTACGCTGGCCAGATTCTCCACCGGATAAGAGCTCACCCGGGTGGCTAGAGTTACAATAACACCTGCTTACTACTGTCAAATTTTCTCTTCGTCTTATGGGTAAAATGTTTGCAAGGGTCCTTTCTCAGACCATTTTTTTTTATTTTTGGACTGGAGAGTAGGGATGTGAATCGTGTCCTCGATCGTCTTAACGATCGATTTCGGCTGGGAGGGGGAGGGAATCGTATTGTTGCCGTTTGGGGGGGGTAAAATATCGTGAAAAATCGTTAAAAATCGTGAAAAATCGAAAAATCGAAAAACCGGCACATTAAAACCCCCTAAAACCCACCCCGACCCTTTAAATTAAATCCCCCACCCTCCCGAACCCCCCCCCAAATAACTTAAATAACCTGCGGGTCCAGCAGCGGTCCGGAACGGCAGCGGTCCGGAACGGGCTCCTGCTCTGAATCTTGTCGTCTTCAGCCGGTGCCATTTTCCAAAATGGCGCCGAAAAATGGCGGCGGCCATAGATGAAAAAGATTGGACGGCAGGAGGTCCTTCCGGACCCCCGCTGGACTTTTGGCAAGTCTCATGGGGGTCAGGAGGCCCCCCACAAGCTGGCCAAAAGTTCCTGGAGGTCCAGCGGGGGTCAGGGAGCGATTTCCCGCCGCGAATCGTTTTCGTACGGAAAATGGCGCCGGCAGGAGATCGACTGCAGGAGGTCGTTCAGCGAGGCGCCGGAACCCTCGCTGAACGACCTCCTGCAGTCGATCTCCTGCCGGCACCATTTTCCGTACGAAAACGATTCGCGGCGGGAAATCGCTCCCTGACCCCCGCTGGACCTCCAGGAACTTTTGGCCAGCTTGTGGGGGGCCTCCTGACCCCCACGAGACTTGCCAAAAGTCCAGCGGGGGTCCGGAAGGACCTCCTGCCGTCCAATCTTTTTCGTCTATGGCCGCCGCCATTTTTCGGCGCCATTTTGGAAAATGGCGCCGGCTGAAGACGACAAGATTCAGAGCAGGAGCCCGTTCCGGACCGCTGCCGTTCTGGACCGCCGCTGGACCCGCAGGTTATTTAAGTTATTTGGGGGGGGGTTCGGGAGGGTGGGGGATTTAATTTAAAGGGTCGGGGGTGGGTTTACGGGGTTTTAGTGTGCCGGCTCACGATTCTAACGATTTATAACGATAAATCGTTAGAATCTGTATTGTATTGTGTTCCATAACGGTTTAAGACGATATTAAAATTATCGGACGATAATTTTAATCGTCCTAAAACGATTCACATCCCTACTGGAGAGTATGGCAGACCCGCCTGGTCTGGCCACCAGGTCTCACTGTCCCCGAATTATAACACTCTAGTAAGAAACCATCCATATCCTCAGCCCCTCCCACCGGAGAGCCTGGATTGGATTCTGGAACAGTATTTAGCCCAGCCATTTTAAGACACCATGGGTTCAGTTTGAGGAAGCAGTCCAGGAGTAAAGATGTATTTTTTTCCACTCTTGGCAGGGGCCTCCCAGCTTCACCCAAAGGAGCTCATGTTAGAAGTGATACCTCCCTGTGCACTCCCTGCCTGAGGGTCCTTCTTATAATTTACCGATAGACTTTTAAGCCTGATACCTTTTAGGGGCAAAAGGACTCTCACCAGGGGACCAAAGACCAGTGAGCCCACTCTAAACCCTAGGTGGACAAGCACCAGTGATGGATCCTTCTGTGAGAGACAGTGAAGGCAGAAGAGATATCCAGTTTAAGCTTTAAAGTATTTTTTGGACTTAAGAAGAGCGGAGAGGTTTTTGGCTCCCCCTTCTCCACTGGGATTTCAGAGCAGAGAACTTGCCTGATCCCACTGACTTTTCTCCAAGAGAGGTTCCCCAGAAAGATCAGAGAATAAGGATGAAAGAATCTTTAAAGAAGGAAGAATGAGAGCAGGAGACCCCATCCGGATCTCTACAACCAAAGGACTGGAACGGGCTGGGTGTCTGAGAAGATGAGTTTCAAAGGTTGCATTCTTCAGTACAGTTGGCGACACCTCCATTAGGATTCGCGCACAGCTGATGGGAGAGTTTGCGCACATAAAACCACCAGGGGCTCTACCCAGAGGTCTGGTAAAATAATACCTGTAGCATCAGTCGGTTGTAAATCCACTCTTCTGGATAACGGACTTTAATTTATGAGTATTAATTGGTAAACTTTTATTTATCACCCAGACCTGGTCCTGAGTTGTTATAGCCTCTCATCTCTTGGGGAGCACACATCGAGGGGTTTTTCTCATTGTCTGGGCTATAAGCGAGAGCTTCCCCCCTTAAAAAGAGTCGTCCCCCCCCCAAGGGACTGAGAGTCAAGTGTGGAATGGTCAGCCAGAGTAGCCCCAAAGAAATAAATTAGTTACGTGCCCTTAGGAGCAACGATCCTCCAAAAAAGGGTCACATGGGTATCCCACCTTGAGTTCTATGTAGTCAGCTCTATTTGTTTTCCCCAGATGAGTCTGTATAGTTTAGTTTACACTGATTACCTTCCGAAGTAATATGGGCGCTCAAGGCAGAGTAGGTGCATGCGCACACGCTGTGACCTGAGCGCCCGGCTGGACGTCGGAGGTCACGGCGTGCGCGTATTCACCTTCGCCGGCGGGGCTGCTGGAAGCCGCCTCGCATAGGGATCGCCCGATCCGCCCCGGGCTGCTGAAGCCGCTCTCTCTCGCCGCCCTTCTACTGCTGCTGCTGGGGGCTTGCGTGCCCGCGGTCAGGGCAGGTGAGCGGGGGCTGGGGGAAAGTTTGCCCGGGACTGTGAAATTTTGTCTTTCTCTGCTGGGGCTTGGATTGGGTTGGTTTGGGACTGTGAAATTTCATCTCTCTCTGCTGGGGCTTGCCTGACGCTTGGATTGGGTTGGTTTGGTTTGGGACTGTGAATTTTCGTGTGAATTTTTGTGTGAAATTTTGTAATTTACCGCCTACCCTGACCCTGGCGTTAGTGTGAAAACACACTAACGCCAGGGTCAGGGTAGGCGGTAAATTAGCTGGTAAAAGACGCGGCAAGATAGCAGGTTAAAAAGGAGATAGTCGGGGCGCACGTTACTGTATGGGAGGGAATAGCTAATCAGATCGTTTACATACATATACATGCCGCGGGCGGAAAGGGATACATGTCGAGTAAAAGAAGCGGTAAGGATTGGTAAAAACAGATAGTGAATCGCGGGTTAGACTTATGCGGCCAAATTGTGAGTACAAAGCGGGTTAGAAACGGGGTAACTGCGGCCGCGCTTTACTGTATCGGCCTGTTACTGAATAAAAAAAATCAGTCAACCTTAATTTGTGACACCCCACCCCACCCAAGCACAGTGAGTTTCCTAATTGCCTCTGAACTGCAGAGCAGAGCCAGAAATCTGGAACAATTTAACGCTCGGTGGATTCAGACAGCCCTGAATGCTGTTCAGAATAAGTGCTGAAACCCTGCGCTCACCGCCCAGGAATGCAGCGGCCCTTAGCTCAGCAGCTTCTGCCTGGGTCCATCCAAGCTATGCTGCGTACCGGCACAGTGAGCAAGAACAATTAAAATTGGAGCTCCTAATGAGTAAAAGCAGCTCAGGATACAGGCTGGGGACTTCATTGTCCTTGCAAGAGAGTTTTGCAGACACGTGCATTTTCCAACAAATGTGCCTGGTGCTGGGTCATGGTGAAAATGAATGTTCAGCCAAGACCTTTTTTTTTTTTTGGGCTTTGTTGCACAGTGCAATGATCCCTAGACAGAGGCTGCAGATGTGTTTCTTTCACTGCCAAACATGTTTGGAGCCTGTTTGCATGGAAGTGGTTATTAAACCATATTAATTTATGTCATTTCCGGTTCTCATTTTTAAAAAGCGCTGATGAAGCAGGGAAATACTTCAGTATAAGGCCTTCTAGGATCACTTCTTTCCAAAAGACTGCAGCGGGTTCTGCCTTGTGCCTTGCAAATTCCTTATCTTTCAGGGCCAGAATCTACTCAACTGTATATTATTGTACCATAAATGGCTAAATTATCATCCTTTCTATTAAGCTGACTATTGTAATTACTAATTAGCTTTTAATATATTCTGGAGTGCTACGCAAGAGGTCATCTATGGAGAATGACAGAAGGGCGAGAGGAAGGGTGGGTGAAACAGAATATCAGGAGATGGGAGGGAGGAGGAGCAAGGGTGTGGTAATGTGAAATGGGAGGGAGGATCTCTCTTTTCTGGATATGATTTGAGCCAGTTATCATTCTGAGCCACAGGAAGAGGGAGTCAGGACAGGGCAGAGAGAGGCCTCTCACTCCTCCAGTCCCTGCTCGTGGATCCTCTCTTTTATCCCTCTACTCTTTCCCCAACACTGCTTCCTCCCCCTCCCTTACACAATCCCACATCCACTCTCTCTTTCTCCCTCTCTGATCCCAGATTTTCCATTTCTTCCTCTCGCTCTTTACCTCCTTGCTCCTCCTTCTCTTCTAAATCCACCCTCCCTGTCTTCCCCACCCTTCTTGTTTTCCTCCTTCTCCAATCTACCCTCTTTCTAATCAGCCCTCCTTGTCTTCCCCCAGCCCAATCCCCCATCCCTACCCTCCCTCATCCCGATGCTGATCCTCTCCTCTTCCCAAGCCTCCCTTCCTTTCCTCCTTCCATCCCTTCCCTCCACTGCTGATCCTCCTTCTCCTCCCCACACAAATCCCATTCCCGATTCCAAAGGGAAGTTGCCTACCACCAGCTGAAACCTGATTGGTTAGTGATGAGCCATGGGAAGAGCATATATGAAGAGAATGTAAAGGAGAGGAAGGTAATCAGGTAAGGCAAGGAGAAGAACAGGACAATGGAGGTAGAGGGGGTCAAGGAGGAGAGCAGGGGTAGGCAACCTCTGGTCCTCGTGGACAGCAATTCACTCGGGTGTTCATGATCCCTAATGAATATGCATGAGCATGATTTGCATGCAGGGCCGGTGCAAGGATATTATTCACCCTAGGCGAAACTTACAGCCTTACATGCCCTTCTCTGACCTCAACCCTGTCCACACCCCCAGCTGACCCCACACACACAATTAAAAATTATGCATTTTATAAGAACAGATTTTACATGAAAACAATATTCAAATATTACTTACACCATGTATATTATATTTACAGGCACTGCTGTGTGCTAAACAGAAAACCCTGCAAGAAAAGACACTTGGAACCAATATGGTATTAGGCCTATTGTTGGTGCTCAGAAAGCCATGAGTAAACTGAATTAGAATTACAATATGGTACACCTCCCATACCAAAACAACACTAATTGCCAGTAGGGATGTGAATCGTGTGCCGAATCGTTTTAACGATCGGGTTCAGCTGGGGGTGGGGGGGAATCTGATCGTTAGAGATGTGAATTGGGATCGGTTCCGATTCCAATTCACATCACTAATTTTTTTTAGTGAGGCCCGCGCCAATAAAAAAAAAACCCACCCCGACCCTTTAAAATTACCCCCTTAGCCTCCCCCACTCTCCCGACCCCCCAAAAAAACTTTTTACACATACCTGGTGGTCCAGGGGGCCGCGGGGAGCGATCTCCCGTTCTCGGGCCATCAGCTGCGCTAAAAAAAAATGGCGCCGATAGCCCTTTGCCCTTACCATGTGACAGGGTATCCGTGCCATTGGCCGGCCCCTGTCACATGGTAGGAGCACTGAATGGCACGGATACCCTATCACATGGTAAGGGCAAAGGGCCATCGGCGCCATCTTTATGAGTGGCAGCCGATGGCCCAAGAGCGGGAGATTGCTCCCCGCGCCCCCCCCCCCCCGGACCACCAGGTAATTTTAAAAGGTTTTGGGGGGGGGTCGGGAGGGTGGGGGAGGCTAAGGGGGTTGGTTTAAAGGGTCGGGTGGGGTTTTTTTTTTATCGGGCCATCGGCGCCATTTATATTTGTGGCAGCCAAAATGGCGCCGATGGCCCGAGAGTGGAGATCGCGTCGGGACCCCCCCACTGGACCACCATGTAATTTAACATTTTGGGGGGGTTCGGGAGGGTGGGGGAGGGTAAGGGATTGGTTTTAAAGGGTCGGGGTTGGTTTAGGGGTTGTTTTGGTGTGCCGGTTTTCCCGCCCTCCCCCCAAATAATTCCCGTGCCCGATTTAACGATTTCTGACGATAAATCGGGGGAATTTGTATTGTATCGCGCACTCTAACGATTTTTGACGATTTAAAAAATATCGACAATTTTTTTAAATTGTCAAAAAACGATTCACATCCCTAATTGCCAGTACTTAAACTGTAATAACGTTACCTATGAAAGAAAAGGCAATACTGCAAATATTACACCAGGCCCTAAAACAGTAATTCACATCCACAAGCCAAGCTACTATAGATCCCTATACAGAAATTACATACTACCAGAATACATCACCTCAGTCACACATGCAGTACATTGACATGTACTGCATGTGTGACATCACCAAATACAGAATGTACCCCCCCCCCCCCCAAAGTATAAATAGAAATGTGAAAACAAACTGAACTGGAAACTGCAATAAACCAGACTCTGTATGTAGTGCAATAATGGAATAACAGAAACATTGCTGCAAATCCATATAAGATAAGATATCAAACAATAAAATAAAAATAAAACATCACTAGTAAAACCATACTAATAAAAATAATATGTCTAAACAGGTGGAAAAAATAGAATAACATTCTAAAATATAAAAGTCCAAACAGCAAAAAAATATTTCAAAACAGCAATCACATCATATAATAGCCTATGATTAAACCTAACAAGGCTAAATGAAATCACCTACTCTTCATATGTGGGAACTTTTGATTTCTAGATGTGCTGAGATTTCGGTGGATTAGTGTTATGCTCAGGCTTGTGAACCCTTGGGCTGAAGGGAGGATGGTATACCTAGGAGGTGGATCCTTAGGGTCTCCCGTCGGGTGTCGAGGCGAGACAGAAGATGGGACTGGCTGACCCTCGGCACTGGAGACTGAGGCAACTGTGGTGAAGGCGAAGAGTCGAGACGTCAGAGAAGCCAACTGGGTCTTCGCCACTGGAAGCCAGCGGTCCCCCCGGGAGGAGCCCATAGGGATCCGGGCCACTGGGACTTAGGTGGACCTTTGAGAGGTCAAGGAGAAGTGAGGACGGTGCTAGGGCTAACTGGAGCTTCACCCCTGGAAGCCCGAGGTCCCCCCGGGAGGAGCCTGTAGGGACCCGGGCCGCTGGGACTTAGGTGGGCCCTTGGAGACAATGATCCAGAAGAAGTTCGTCAAGTGCCAGAGGGTCGTCGCTTACCAGTCCGAAGTCACACACCAAGGGATCGCCGCTTGCCAGTCCGAAGTCACACACCAGGAATCATCGCTTACCAGTCCGAAGTCACACACCAGGAATCACCGCTTGCCAATCCAAAGTCAGGAACCAAGGAATCAATGAAACGAGACAGGAACCAGGAAGCAAAGATCCGAAGCACAAGAAGACTCACCGAAGCAAGCAGACTTGAATGACGAAGGACGTTGCCAAGTCAAGGAATGAGCAGAGGAAGTCTCCTTATATACTTCCTCTGCTCTGGCTCATTGGAAACAGGTGCAGGCACTTAAAGGGAGGAGATCCCTTTAAATTCAGAAAGGAGGCGCGGCCTCGCACCTAAGATGGCGGTGGCCACCTTGGATTCCCGGCCCACGGGGGAAGCCACCCGATGCAGCGAGGAGGGAGCAGGGACGGCTCCCAGCCCAGCGTCCACCGCAGAGGGCCTCGCCGACCTGCGGGACCGACGGGCATCGGGCTGCAAACATCTCCCCCGATGCTGCCATGGCGAGTCGCCGTCGCGGTCAGGTAGGGGGCTGCGGTCGTGGCATCCGTGGCCGCGGAACACAACAATTAGTAGATGGGGCAGGGAGGTAGAGTTGTTGTGCACACATTTTCCTCTCTCTCTTTCATAAATATATATATACACACATTCACACACTTTCTCTCACTTACACATTTTGTCTCTCACATGGGCTCCTCCTCTCTCTCTCTCACACACACACACACACACACACACATACATATTAATTTCCTCTCTCACATATACACCCACAAGTTCTGTCTCTTACTCAAATACCTAGGATCCTTCCCTCTCTCACTTTCTTAAAAACTTCCCTTATCATTCCTTCACAAACACATAATAACACTGGTTCTCTCTCTCTTTTACCCTCTTAAACACACTGTCGCTCTCTCTCTCTCACCTACACAAACGCATACTACCTTACTATCTCATACACACAACCTCTTTCTCACACACACACCTAGGTTTCTTCTCTCTCTCTCTCATGTACACACATATACTCCCAGGCATCCTCTTCTCTCTCTCTCTGATACATACACCTGCCCCCCAGGCTTCCTCTTCTCTCTCTCTCTGTCTCATGTACACACACACACACACACACACACATGCTACATCTCTCTTTCTTACACCCACACCCACCCACACACACACCCACATACACCCACACACACCGAGAGGCTTTCTCCCTCTCTCTCTCTCTCTCACACACACACATATCCAGATTTCCTCTCTTGCTCTCTCTCTCTCTCTCACACACATACACACACACATACCCAGGCTTCCTCTCTCTCTCTCTCTCTCTCGTACACACATATACACATCCAGGCTTTTTCTCTTTCTTTCTCTCTCGCTCTCATACATACATATATACACACCCAGGCTTCCTCTCTCTAACATACACACATACACACCCAGGCTTCCTCTCTCTCTCTCTCTCTCTCTCATAAACACACATATATACCCTAGGCTTCTTTTCTCTCTCTCTCTCTCATACACTTATAAATACCCAGGCTTCTTCTCTCTCATACACACCCAGGCATCCTCTCTCTCTCTCTCTCTCTGTCTTATACACACATACACACCCAGGCTTCCTCCCCCTCTCTCTCTCTCTCATATGCACACATACACACCCAGGCTTCTTTTATTTCTCTCCCTGTGTCACATATACAGACCCAAGTTTCCACTCTCTCTCTATCACTCATAAACACATACACACCCAGGCTTCCTCTCTCTTTCATACACACACGCACACCCAGGCTTCCTCTCTCTCTCTCATACACAAATACAAACTCAGGCTTCTTTTCTCTCTCTCTCTCTTTGTCTCTCTCATACACATATACACACCCAGACTTCCTCTCTCTCATACACACAATCTCACCCAGGCTTCCTTTCTCTCTCTCTCTCTAACTCATATACACTTTCACACTCAGGCTTCCCCTCTCTCTCTCATATGCACACATACACACCCAGGCTTCTTTTCTCTCTCTCTCTCCCTCTCTCTCTGTCTCCTACATACACATATACATACCCAGGCTATCTCTCTCATAAACACATACACACCCAGGCTTCCTCTCTCTCTCATACACAAATATACACACATACACACCCAAGCTTCCTCTCTCTCTCTCTCTCTCTCTCATACATATAAACACACCTAGGCTTCCTCTTTCTCTCATATACAAATACACACCCAGGCTTCCTCTCTCTCTCTCTCTCTCTCTCTCTCTCTCTCTCTCTCATAGGAGAGTGGAGGAGTAGCCTAGTGGTTAGAGCAGTGGGCTACAAACCAGGAGACCAGCATTCAAGTCCCACTGTTGCTCCTTGTGACTTTGGGCAAGTCACTTTACCCTCCATTGCCTCAGGTACAAACTTAGATTGTAAGCCCTCTGGGGCTAGGGAAATACCTACAGTACCTGAATGTAATCCACTTTGAAGTGCTGAAAAAAGGTGTGAAAAGTGGAACATAAATCTAAATAAATAAATAAATATACACATATACACCCAGGCTTCCTCTCTCTTTCATACACACACACGCACACCCAGGCTTCCTCTCTCTCTCTCATACACAAATACAAACTCGGGCTTCTTTTCTCTCTCTCTCTCTCTTTCATATACACATACACACCCAGGCTTCCTCTCTCTCTCTCATAAACACACAGAGGCTTCTTTTATATATATCTCTCTCTGTGTTTTTCTCATACACACATACATACCCAGGTTTCCTCTCTCTCTCTCATATACTACACATACACGCCCAAGCATCCCCCCTCTCTCTCTCTCTCATACAAACATACATACACAGGCTTCCTCTCTCTCGCTAGCTCACTCTCTTCACATACACAACCAGGCTTCCCCTCTCTCTCTCTCTCTCTCTCTCATATGCACACATTCAAACCCAGGTTTCTTATCTCTCTCTCTCTCTGTCCCTCTCAATCACATAAACACTCCCAGGCTTCCTCTCTCTCAAACACACATACACATTCAGGCTTCTTCTCTCTCTCTCTCGCTCTCTCTCTCTCATCTACACATACATACCCAGGCTACCCCTCTCTCTCTCATGTGCACACATACACACCCAGGCTTCTTTTATCTATTTCTCTCTCTGTCTCTTTCATACACATATACACACCCAGGCTCCTTCTCTCTCTCTTTCTCTCTCTCTCTCTCTCATACACACATACACACCCAGGCTTCCTCTTTCTCTCATACACCCATACGCACCCACGCTTCATCTCTGTCTCTCACTTTCTCTCTCTCATACACACATTCACACCCAGGTTTCCTCTTTCTGATGCACACATATACACCCAGGCTTCCTGTCTCTCTCGCGCTCTCTCTCTCTCATATACATATACACACCCAGGCTTCTTTTCTCTCTCTCATACACACATATACACCCAAGCTTCCTCTCTTTCTCATACACACATACATACATACCTAGGCCTCCTCTCTCTCACACACTCAGCCTCACATACACACAGGCTTCCTCTCTCAACACACAAGCTGCCTTCCTCTTTCATTCTGGGCCTCTCATCTTTTTTGGCTGTGGGCGGGATCTGTTCTGTCCTATATTCGGCAGTGCTAGCTCTTCCAAAGCCTCTGGACTGCAGCCACAGGTGAGTTAGGCTCCATCTGCAGACATCTGCGGCCTCTCTTTTTATCTTCTTTGGCTGTGGGGGGTTGGGGTCCATCTGTAGCCTTCTCCACTCTTGTCTCCTGTCACGGGCAGAATGGGCTCCACCCACAACCCTTCCAGTGCCTCACTTTTTCTTGTTTTCGGCTGTGAGTGGGTTGAGCTCCACTCATGCTCCTCCTGGGCTACTCTCTTTATTTTCTTCAGCTATGGATGGATGGAATCCATCTGTGGCCCTGCCTGGTGTATCTATCCTTAGGACTTTTTCCATGTCTTTAGTCATGAGTCTTGGGCTGCTCTCTTTTCTGACTTCACCGGCTGGAGAAATAGGCTCTGCAGGTGGCCTCTCAATATCTTCAGCGATGGTGTAGGGTGGGGGGTTGTGCTGATGATTTTGGCACCCCTTAAGGGTTGGTGGTCTAGGCGACCAGTGCCTCAATTGTACGCTAATCTATCTCTTGTTTATTTATGTTTTATTGTGTATATAGTAGTGTTTTTATTTGTTATATACTTTCAGTTGATTATGGATGTGTTGGTGTAACCTGCCAGTCTCTGTGGATTAGTGGGCTATACGTTTTAAACAAGTAAATTAGGGATATCCTGAAAATCCAAGGAGATTGATGTCCACGAGGCCTGGCGATTGCCTAACCTTGAAGAAAGGTGAAGAATGGAGATTCAAGGAAGAAACTGAGACAATGAGAGAAAAGGGGACAGTGAGGAAGAGAATATCAAAGATGAAAGTGAAATAATAGAAGGCGGACGAAGAAGGAAAAAAAAAAGGAAGGACTGATGAGCTTTCCAGTCTACAGGAATGATCTAAACATAGAAACATGATGACAGAAAAAGACCCTATGGCCCATCCAGTCTGCCCATCCGTCCAATTAATTTAGCTTTATAATTGCCATCACTTCCTTATAGAAACATAGGAATAAGAATTATCATTATTATTCTTAAGCTTAACCTATACATGTTAGTTATGAAATATGTTACACCAAAACAAAAAAAAACAAAATGTGGATTCAAAAATTAGTGAAAGACAAAAGCCACATTATGAAGGCTAGAGGCTGCTTTGAATGAGCCTGCAGGTGACAGATTGCACAGCCCTCAAGTGTGCCCAACAAGTTCAGCTTAGCCAGTTGTGAGCTAGGTTTCTGGATTCTGGGCATGGGAGAGAAGTCAAACTGCAGGCCAGAGTCACTATAGAGGAAGTCAAGAGACTATCTGTTCCCAGTCCTTTTCAGTGAAACAAAAAGCAGTTCCTTTACTTGGCCTGTCTCTTAAGAACACCTGTTTTGGTGAAAAGTTGTACTGGAGTAATTTAGGGAAAATTTTTGAATAGAGCACCTAATAGCTAACGTAAGCCCACAAAAAAACAAGCCAATATTCAAACACCTGGATACATTGTTTGTGACTCATGTTGTTAAGACAGTGAAATTACACATGTATTTTTCTATGTTCTTTTTCACCCAACAGTTTCTTCTTCCTCTGGGTTTCTAGCTCAATTGGAATCAGGGCTGGGATCTGGCACCAGGAGCCTTCATTCAAAACTACCCAGGGATTTTTCCCTTTATTTTATAAAGCCCCCAGTGGTTATTGTAGTGACAGTCTTCTGCAGTATCCCCCATACTCAGATGACTTAGGGAGCAGAAGTCCCAACTTATAGAGATCAAATCAGGGACCCTGGCTGAGCTACAGGCTCACCCCCTTTACATGTTTTCAAATGATGGCCAAAGAACGTGCGCTAGTGACATGCCAACTAAAATTCAACATGCACACTTCTGAAACTCCCACAGAACATCTCTTTTCAATGTGGCCAAAAGTACATGCGACTTTCAGTTGGCTAAAAATCCACTTCCCTGGATATGAGTGACTTAAGCAGGTTAATTCTATTTTTACCAAAGCAAAAGACCATAAAAGTTTTTTAATTTACCCCTTTATGCTTTATCTATTGTACAGGAGACTCAGAAGAAAGAGAGAGAGAGAGAGAGAGTGATAGAAGGAGAAAAGTACTTCCTTGTTTTGTGAACCTTTATTAGGTCAGGCATAGAAACCCATATGCACACCAATGGCTCTGCAGCACTTTTGAGTATTTTCATTACTATAAATGTTCCCACCCAATGGCCGCCAGTTTCACTCAAGATATCTTCCATGTTTCTATAACTCCTACCATCTGACAATCGAAGTGCAAACATCTGTAGCTTAATGTACAGTACTGAATGGATTGAAGAATAATAACTAAAATAAAAGCTTGTAAGTGATCCTGAAAGAACTTCCCCACCCAAATGGAAATAACCAGAGTAAGAATGTTGTTTATATTAAGAGACAGGCCATATTTCTTTGGGATTCTGGGGAGGAGGAGCACTGAGGGAAGCAGTGGGTGGAGGGCTCAGTTGCTAACATCAACATTCTGGCACAGCTGGTTCCAAGATTTTAAAGGATTAAGTCACCACCCAGTACTAAAGTGCACATAAGGTTCTATGTACTAAAGTTATTCCTTACATTTTCCTGTTGATGAAATAAACACATGAACTTTAAGCTATGCGCCCACACACAAATCCTAGTGTTCTGCATGAGTGGTTCACACCAGTCTGTGGCCTCGGGAGAATGGAAGGGAGCAGGCAGCACCAGGGTGAGGGATAGCAAAAACGTAGGGAGAGATGGAAAAGACTGAAAGCAGAAAGTTAGAGGAGATGAGAAGGGCACCAGAGTAATATGGGTGCCAGGCACAATTCGTGCTGGCTCCCGAAGGGGAGGGGTGAGCTGCTGAATGCTGAAAGGGACGTCAGCACTCAGCAGGGAAGCCCATTGGCTGCTGAAATGACGAGGTTTGATTTCAAACCTCTGGGGGAAAAACGCGGGAACCTATTGGTTCCCTTGCCATGGTTGCCCAAATGGGAGGAGTTTGCGGGGAATTATGAGGGGGGATTAACGGTCAGAATCACTCGTCTGCCATTGCTCCCTGAAGCTGCTGCACTTCCTGAGTCCTGTGGGCTAATTGAGCTCTATAACAAAAACAAAAAAAAAGGGATTAAATTCGGATGCTTCCTGTATGGATTCTGAGGAAGCTGCCAAGGTGGAGGTGGAGTCGGGAGTGGCAGACGGGTCTGCGATTCGCCTACCTTCTGAGCCGGGTGAGCATGAAATGGAGGTGGGACAGGGCTTAAATATTGATCTGCCGCGGGAGGTTAAGCAGACAGGCTCCCAGAAGAAAGGGGCGGGAGGAGTTGAGGCGCAGGTGCCGTTAGCGGAGGGGGTTGGCCGGAGGTGCTCGGGTGCTGAGCAGCGTCGGGTTCGAAGGCGCGGTAAAACTGCGATGGCCAGGAAGAGAGGGCCTGTTCCTGTCAGCGGTGCCTCAGGCCCTGCCTTCCCTGCGTCAGCTGGAGGAAAGAGGCTGCAGTGGAGGCTCTGGGGGTGGTGCTGTCCGGGGTGGAAGGTGCTCATCCTGGGCAGGAGGTTACGGGGAGCGCTGAGACTGATCCCTGAGGCCTAGTTTCGGGTTTGGAGAGGAACATAGGTGCACGCAGGGGAGCAGGTGTGACAGTGGGGTAAAGGGAGACTAATTCTGTGTCTTGTGGGATGCAGGGGGCAGCGCTGAGCGGCACTGCCCAGACTTTACCGGATAGTGAGAGGTGAATGATGAATAGAGAGGATGCAGGGGATCTGGTCGGCGCTAATGCAGGTTTTGGAGGTTTTGAGGGAGCGGGGGGGGGGGGGGGGGGGGGGGAGCCGGCTTATTCTGCCCGGCTCAGACTATCCAGGACAGTGGGGATTTGGGGGGTTCGGGTCTTGGGAGTCAGTTTAGTGACTGGGGAGATGGGCAGGGGGGTGAGGATCCGCAGGGTCCATGGGTAACAGCAGCTCCCTGGGCTTCTGGCTAACCTTCGGCACATATAGCTTCTCCGCTGGGTCCTAATTGGGGGGTTCTGGCCGGATATTGGCCAATGGGGGGGCCAGATGGGATTCCCGTTTGGATCTTTGGCACCACATGCTTGGAGAACGCCGGGTGCTGTCCCGAGTTGGGGTTTTCTGGGAGAGCGAGCACGGTTCGAAATGGGTAACGTAAGCAGGTCAGGTGTGATGGGTACTGCTGCTGCTGCTGCTGTGCCTTTACTTCGCAGAGCCCTGGAGGACAACTGATGCCGGAAGGTCCAGGCACGTTGCAGGAGAAGGAGTGGCGTGGGAATCCTCGGTCTGCAGCAGCAGGTGTTGCCAGCACAGTGGATCACACAGAGGGTGAAGGAGACGGAGGCATGATTCATGGGGATGAGTGTAGAGGTGATGCAGCAGCGATTGCAGTTAGGGAAATGGTGTGGGTAAGGGAGGGCAGGAAGAGAAAGAGAAAGAGAATAAGGATATCAGGAACTGAGGAGACTGGGACAGAAGAAGGGGGGCAGAGGGCGATAAGGGCAGCTGGGAAGAATAAGCGCAAGCGAAAACGTAGTAGCTCTAGTTCGTCTGATTTCTCATCGTCGTCTTCTTCCTCTTCTTCGTCGGTATCCAGTTCCACTTCAGGTGGTGAAAAGGAGAAGGGTGAAAAAGGGCAAGATAGAGGAGCGCCTGCGCTCATATCATGTACTGAGCTATGGGAAGAGGTGCCGAGGGCTTTATGAAAGAAAATAAGATAGAGGCCAGATATAGATATATTTAAGTTATTGGAGGAAAGGAGGGGGGAGAGAAAGGAATCTAAGAAAAAGAAGGTTGAGCGTTTTCCAGGAACTCAAAAGAAAGTGGCTAGGAATGTGATAAATTGGATCAGATGTTTCCTTAGATTAGCTAGCTCAATATGGCCCAATGCTTACATATGCGGATACCATTTTAGCTGCGAGCAAAGAGTATGATGGCTGGTCATGGTTGAACTATGACGAGTGTTTCCGTGATCGCATGGAAGAAAACAAGTTTATGTCCTGGGGGACGCGTGATGTAGGGCTATGGCTCACGCAGATGTCAGCCAAAATTTCTTCAGCAGGAACTAGTGCGGCTAGGGTGGGTTTGAGTTCGAGGGGACATTCCTTTCGCGGGGCAGGGGGAACAGCTCGGAGTGGGGCAGGAACATCCGACGTCTGTTGGAGGTTTAACAGATCGTCATGTAATTTAACAGACTATGTTCCACCATGCCTGCTCCAGTTGTGGGGCAGCTCATCCTTTCTCCAAGTGTAGCAAGCGGTTGGGAGATGGGGCTTCCAGTGGGGGAGCTGTTGCGGGGGGGTTTGCGAAAACATGTTACAAAATAAGGATTTAAATTTGGCCCCTTCTCCGGTTAGAGTTGAGGCACTCCGGGTTTGTTTACTCAAGTACCCGGATTCAGAACAGGCGTTGCTGTTATGGCAGGGTTTTACAGAAGGTTTCATTATTCTGTTTGAAGGGCCCACAGGGGTTGGGGGCAGGGGCAATTCCTCTTCAGTTTTGGGAAAGCCTGAGGTAGTTCTTAAGAAATTAGCAACAGAAATAAGTTTGGGGCGCATTGCGGGGCCGTTTCAGGAACCTCCTTTTGAGGATCTGGTATTGTCCCCATTGGCGGTTATCCCTAAGAAGGAACCGGGAAAATTCAGATTAATACATAAGCTGTTATTCCTCATGACCAGTGTACCGTCCAATACGCCTCGTTTGGTTCTTGGTACAGCAGTGCGGTGTGGGTGCACTGATGGCCAAGGTAGATATAGAATCTGCATTAGGCTCTTGCCTATACATCTGGGGAGTATGCCCTTGTTGGGATTTAAGTTTCAGGGTAGTTATTTTATAGATAAATGCCTTCTGATGAGATGTTCGATTGCTTGTGCATACTTCAAGGCTTTTAGTTCATTTATTCACTGGGTTTTGCAAAAGGAATCGGGTTGTAATAATGTGGTGCACTATTTGGATGCCTTTTTATTTGTCGGAGAGGCTGATTCTAGTATTTGTGCAGACCTCTTGGCCGGTTTTTATACGCTGGCAAAGGAGTTCGGAATCCCGATTGCGGTTGACAAAACAGTGGGACCAGTGACATGTCTTGTTTTTCTGGGCCTAGAATTGGATTCTGTGGCTTGAATGTCAAGATTACCGGAAGCTAAGGTATGTGAGCTGAAAAGTTTAGTATCGCAAGTGCTTAGGGCAAAGGAGCTGTCGTTGCAGCAAGTACAATCTTTGGTCAGGAGTTTACATTTTGCTTGTAGAGTGATCCCCATGGGTAGGGCTTTCTTACGCCGATTGTCTGCTGCTATGTCGGGAGTTAAGAAACAGTTTCATCATATTAGAATAACTTACAGGATTAGGGAGGATTTGGATGTTTGGAACAGATTTTTGTCTCACTTTAATGGGACATCATGAGAGGTCTAGAACGGGTAGATGTGAATTGGTTATTTACTCTTTCGGATAATAGAAAGACTAGGGGGCACTCCATGAAGTTAGAATGTGGTACATCTAAAACTAATCAGAGAAAGCTCTTTTTTACTCAACACACAATTAAACTTGGAATTTGTTGCCAGAGGATGTGGTTAGTGCAGTTAGTATAGCTGTGTTTAAAAAAGGATTGATAAGTTATTGGAGGAGAAGTCCATTACCTGCTATTAATTAAGTTGACTTAGAAAATAGCCACTGCTATTACTAGCAACGGTAGCAAGGAATAGACTTAGTTTTTGGGTACTTGCCAGGTTCTTATGGCCTGGATTGGCCACTGTTGGAAACAGGATGCTGGGCTTGATGGACCCTTGGTCTGACCTAGTATGGCATGTTCTTATGCAGTCAGAACAGGTGTCGAATGTGGACCTGGAGTTGTTTACTGATGCGGTGGGCTCAATTGGATTCGGAGCTTATTGTCAGGGTGCTTGGTGTGCAGCTTCATGGCCAGATGAGTGGCACCAGTTGGGAGTTACAAGGAATATCACTTTTTTAGAATTATTTCCTATAGTAGTTGCGGTAGTACTGTGGGGAGAGAAGTTACGGAATAAGAAAGTGATTTTCTGGTGTGACAATTTGGGAGTAGTGGAGATAATTAATAAAAGAGCTGCAAAATGTTTACTCTGGGAGTTCAGATTATGTTGTATGAAATTGAATGTGTTGGTATGGGCGCGTCATGTATCGGGAGTCGCTAATACTATCACCGATTCTCTTTCTCGTTCGAAGTGGGACTTGTTCAGGAGGCTGGCACCGGAGGCAGACCCTCAAGGAGATTCAGTGCCTGTTTTTCTCTGGCGATTTGGTTCCCTGAAGCCTGGAAGATGCTACAAGCATCATTAGCTCCAGCTACATGGTTGGCTTATGTGCGAGGAGCTGAACAGGTGGTGTCTTTCCTGGTAGACAAGAGTTGGTGTGGAGGCCCAGTATCAGATTTAGCACTCATGAGTTACATTGAAACAGTTAAGAAGGAAGGGGATACTAGGGCAGTGGTGGGTAGGCGAATATCGTGTTTCTCCTTTTTTATGAGAGCGCACAGGTGGGTCTTCCCTTGTAGTCGTTTTTTGATTAGGCGATTATTGCTTGGCTGGGCTAGGGAGGGTATGAGGACTTCTGCGGGAAGGTTGCCCATTACTCATGACATATTGATTAGGGATGTGAATCGTTTTTTGACGATTTAAAATATCGTCCGATATATTTTAAATCGTCAAAAATCGTTAGGGCCACGATACAATACCAATTCCCCCGATTTATCGTCAAAAAATCGTAAATCGGGGGAAGGGGGAAGGGGGAGGGCAGGAAAACCGGCACACTAAAACCCCCTAAAACCCACCCCGACCCTTTAAATTAAATCCCTCACCCTCCCGAACACCCCCCCAAATGCCTTAAATTACCTGGGGGTCCAGCGGCACACTAAAACACCCTAAAACCCACCCCCGGCACACTAAAACCCCCTAAAACCCACCCCAACCCTTTAAATTAAATCCCCCACCCCAAATGCCTTAAATTACCTGGGGGTCCGTAGCGGCAATCCGTAGCTTAAATTACCCCCGGGTCCGTAGCTAAATCTGGGGAAGGGGGAGAGCAGGAAATCTGGCACACTAAATCGTGGTGTCTTCAGCCGGCGCCATTTTGCAAAATGGCCGCCGCAAAATGGCGGCGGCCATAGACCAATACGATTCGACGCAGGAGGTCGTTCCGGACCCCCGCTGGACTTTTGGCAAGTCTTGTGGGGGTCAGGAGGCCCCCCCAAGCTGGCCAAAAGTTCCTGGGGGTCCAGCGGGGGCCCTGGAGCGATCTCCTGCCGGCGCCATTTCCATACGGAAACGATTCGTGGCAGGAGATCGCTCCAGGGGGTCCGGAATGACCTCCTGCGTCGAATCGTATTGGTCTATGGCCGCCGCCATTTTGCGGCGGCCATTTTGCAAAATGGCGCCGGCTGAAGACACCACGATTTAGTGTGCCGGATTTCCTGCTCTCCCCCTTCCCCAGATTTAGCTACGGACCCGGGGGTAATTTAAGCTACGGACCGCCGCTACGGACCCCCAGGTAATTTAAGGCATTTGGGGTGGGGGATTTAATTTAAAGCGTCGGGGTGGGTTTTAGTGTGCCGGGGGTGGGTTTTAGGGGGTTTTAGTGTGCCGCTGGACCCCCAGGTAATTTAAGGCATTTGGGGAGGGTGGGGGATTTAATTTAAAGGGTCGGGGGTGGGTTTTAGGGGGTTTTAGTGTGCCGGTTCACGATTTTAACGATTTTAACGATACTCTAAACACCCAAACGGCGACGATACGATTCCCTCCCCCTCCCAGCCGAAATCGATCGTTAAGACGATCGAGGACACAATTCACATCTCTAATATTGATCAGGTTGTGGGATGTCCTTGCACAGGTTTGTAGCGCCGGGTACAAATGCCAACTATTTCGGGTGGCTTTCGTGTTTGCATTCTTTGGGGCTTTTAGAGTTAGCGAGTTGGTGGCCAGAGCCACGACTCCTTACCCGGTTTGTTACAAGGACCTGTTAATTCTAAACAAATCTCTGAAGCAATATGTAACTTGAGACTTTATTAGAGAAAGACAGAAACAAAGGGAATAGGAACATGGACAGAGACCAGAACAAAGCACAAGGAAACAGTTTGTTCCGGGTGGGCGACAGGTCCATACAACTGCATAATCTCCACCCCAAAGTTCCAGTAATGTGCATATCCTTTTATACCTTTCATACTGACCAATCAGAACATATGTAGAGTGTTGATTCTAGATAAGTGCAGTCCATTTCTTTTGAGAATGTATTAGACCAATCAACTAATGGGTCTGGGGTGTTGGCTGGCTGCATTCCAGCACGTAGGCTGGCTGCATTCCAGCACGTAGGCAGGGTCCTCTGTAGTCTTAATCTAAAACTAATATTCAGGTATACAGCAAAAAGAGGTGTCAGAAAGACAGTGCATACATACAGACCCCTGAAACTATTGTCTTATTTATCCCTCGGTTGAAGACCGATCAGTTAGGGAGGGTGCTTCTGTGGTTTTGCAGGCATGTAGAACATGCCCGATAGCGAATTATATGGCTTTTGTGGCCCTTCGGCCGGTAGGGGAGGACAGATTTTTTGTCCATTTGGATTTGCGTCCACTCACTAAGTTTCAGTTTGAAGCAGTATTGAAAGTGGGCCTGGGCGCTTTGGGTTTGGATGTGTCGCGTTTTGGGCCCCACTTGTTCCACATTGGAGCGGCTACGTCAACTGCTGGTGCTGGTCTGCCGAGTGGAACAATTCAAAGAATTGGGCGGTGGAAGTCGGGGGCCTTCAAGGGATACATTCGCCCGGGGCCTCAATGATATAGAGCATAGACTAACACTGTTTTCTTTGCAGGTCCTGTAAGTCATGCTCGAGAAATCTGGCTGGTGGGACATTCTTACATTGTACGGGCATTCAGACACGCACAGAAACGTCCATGCGGCATTCATTTGGACCAGAGCTGACTAAATGGGACTTTGTGCTGGATGGGTTGTGCGGGCATGAAATGGGACGAGTTGCTTCCCTGCATACAGAGGAGCATTGTACGGTTTGGCTATCCACACACGGTGGTTATTCTTTTTTTTTTGGGGGGGGGAACGATTAGGGTTCCATGTCTGGACACAATTTATCAGCATGGTGCATAAGGATCTGATGGCAGTATCCTTAATTTTGCCCAAGGCTGTGATTTGTTGGTCCAATATTGTTCTAAGGCCTGCTGAAAAGAGCACTACGATTTGGCAGCGATGTTGCGCCAAGGCAAATAAGCAAATCGGTTCTTGGTTGGTACTAATGGGGGGATGCCATATTCACCACGAATGGGCGTGGGATAATAACGAGGGGTTTTTCGGAGGGGATGGGGTCCATTTGTCTTTTATTGGAATGGACTTGTTTTTGAATTCTATTCAGGAGGCCTTAGAGGATTTATTGCGTTAGGGATCTGGAGGCCGCATCTTTGGGGGGGTCACAGGATGGGCCATCCTGTGCCAGTGGCAGGTTGCCTGATCCAATAAGGTGCCAGAGTGGTCTTGTATGATATGACAACCTGACAGGTGTCAGGTCCGAAAGGCGAGCAGGACAATTGGGTGCAGTTGTCTTGCGGGAGGCTCCTTGCTGGCCAGTGGCAGGAGCTGGTTTAACGACCCCTTGCTGGGATGTGGCGGGGGTGGAAGGGGAAGCATATGAATTATGCTATTGGTACAAGACCGGCAGGCCTGGACATGTGTGCCTTGCTGGGGCATGGCTGGTGCATTATGGGGCCTAGGTATATAAGGGTTTACTTGAGCTCGGGCACCTGGAGTTATTGTTAATAAAGCTGTGGCCTGTTTGATCCCAAACTGGAGTCTGTGTTTTATTGTGGATGTAAGAGGTCAGGTGAAGGGAGAAGAGTGAGTCCTGGCTACCCATATTAATGGACAGAAAGGTAGGAAAGAAAAAATGCAACACATGAGGGGGGTGGCAGAGATATAGCATTAAGTATGAGACCAAGTAATAATATGTATTTTTTGCCTGCCTTGGGAGCTTACAACATTTTGAGAATTAATTCAGGTACAATAAACTCCTATCCCAAAGAACTTATGATCTTATTGGGTACCTGAGCCAACATGAGATAAACTAACTTACCTAAGATCAGAAGGAATGTCAATACAAGACATGGTATTTGAACTTTGGTTTCCCTGGGTTGTAATCCATCGCTCTAACCACTAGGCCAACCCTTCTCTTAAAAAAAAGGGAGAGAGGGAGAAAGTTAAAAGAAGTTGGTAAGGAAGGCTAGACAGCGACAAGAGAGGGAAGGCAGAAGATCCTGGAAAATGTTAGTGTCAATGCTGAAAACTCTGGGATATTTACGGAGTAGGTATGTCTCAATTTAAGGGTTGTTAAATATGATGAGATAAACAGTGCAAAAAGAATTCTAAATGCCACAGTCAAAGCCTCTGAGGGGAGGAGATGAGACCCAAGAATGTGCTTTATTTCTCTAGCACAGTGGTTCCCAAACCTGTCCTGGAGGACCCCCCCCCCCATCCAGTCAGGTTTTCAGGTTATCCCCAATGAATATGCATGAGAGAAAATTTGCATTCTTGGAGGCAGTCTCATGCCTTGGGGACAGCCTGAAAATCCGACTGGCTGGCAGTCCTGCAGGGCAGATTTGGGAACCACTGCTCTAGCGGAATGATGACTGACGTTAGCCCATTCCCTAAAATACTTTCTTGGTTGAGATGTGCAAATTATATTTTTAAAAAACGTTTGCACCCCATTTGACAAAATGGGGGGGGGGGGGGGGCGGGGGGAATTAGGCATGTTCATTATATCGGTTCAACAAACCTTTTTGAAGGGAATGGGAAAGCGTATTTTCCCCCCAATCAGCAGATACACTTGAGTTTCTCTCCCAATCCTCTGAAAAAAATCTGACAAATTTCAATAGCGCATCGGGTGAAAATCCCTAATTTCCATCAGAGTTTGATTTGGAACCGTTTGCTCACCTCTGCTTCATGCCATTATACTGGTGTTTGGCATACCAACAAAATCACATTTCAGGTGGGAGGGGGATGCAAATAAAACCATTTTTCTCTTACACCTCTGGTATTGTAACATTTAAAATAGATCTCTGGTTCCTGGTATTTTCCCATGCTTTTGCTGCCTGGTTTGGTCTGTTTTTAGCAGCAGTTGAATCTCACTTGCCTTGGCTTAAAACATCTTATGATCCCCTGGGGAACTGACAGCAGCTTGGTGGCTTTGATGATCTTATGCACAGTGAGTGTTGTTTTGAAGTTTTCACCCCTCTTTGTAGCTGTAGCCAATAGGAATTGTTTGTTTTTTACAATTCCAGAGCTCCCAACTAATTCTAAGGACTCTTGATACCTAAACATTTTCCAATAGGCACAAAATAGGAACATAATCTTTACTAGTACACAGGCCCATAAGTCATGAGATGCTTTTGGTTAATCTGTCCCCTAGCATTTATATTGATAAAAAGAAAATAAAGAAAAATCTCTGAACACTTAATAAAGGGACTTCTGCACATAGCAGGCCTAAAGTAGGCCATTTTGCAATATCACAGTATTTTTCACACAGGGGTGTCAAGACAATTTACATAGCGGGGGTGTGGAAAACTGTTTTTGACCCATGTATAATGGAAGCCAGTATCTCCACAATACTCCACAATACATCTACAGGTTATATTTTTTGATAGGCAAGTTTCAACATTTACTTATGTCAGTTACTGTACCAGAACCACTCACTCTTCCTGGCTATGTCCACCATCCATGCATGACTTCTCCAGCTCTCGGATCTACCCTGGGAATAGGAGGCTCGTGGAAATGGCATGGCCTTCCTTTTCAGTACTCTATGTTTTGCTGTCAAACTAGGCAGCAGGAAGTTATAAAAAAAAATACCTAGAACTATAATAAACTGTAAAAAAACATATAATCTATGCCTTTTAGTTCTTCAAATCTTCCTTTTAGGAGTAAAATAAGCTGTGATCTTGGAAACATCGAGATAGAAACCAGAAGGTTTCCATCATTACCCAACCCTGTCAGAATCCTGCGGACCAATCAAAAATGAGCGCATGCTAACGCACATAACTCTGTAATCCTTCCAAATATTGCAGAACATTGTTCGATGTTTTGGCAACGCATTATCATCACTTTAACTTCTATTCGTGCTTCCCACTTTGTTTTACAAGAGGGCTGTTCGGGAGCCTAATGGTGTTCCAAGAAATCTGACTTCCTCTGGGATTCCTTGTGCTGTTTATAATAAATTCATCCTTCATGATTTGCAGAATATATGTTCCTTGTATACATTACTATCAGGACTCTGAGCGGAATCTAATGATGTATTTACTGGACACCTACTTGAAATACTGAAGCGCAAAGCACAGACTGTCTTTCTGGGCACGTCAGGGTATCAGGGAATACTTAGGATATTCGATTACTGGAGGCAACGACTTTCATATTCCCAGCAACAGAATTAAAAATAAAAGGTGGGCTGGCTTGTTGGATCTGTGGTAGTGATGTTCACTGCTCTACGGAAGACCAGGATTTGTGACCTGGGCTGGCTAGGGCTGAGAATGCTGCCTACAGAGGTGGTCTTAGTGATTCGGGGACTCCCACACCCCTTCATTCCTACCCAACCCACGCTGAACAAGGATAAAGCAAGCCATTTCCTCAAAGTAGGTTTCTTCAATAATGCGCCACATTTTGCACTATAAGGCACCAACACAACACCTCTTACACCCAACCCCACAAAAACACCATCATCTTCAGTGGTGATGGTAATGGTGGTGATTTTCTTGGAGAGGGTGGGAGGCCTCAGTACAACACCTCCCACTGCACAAAAAAAATGTTTCCTGCTTGTGGCTGTAGCCAAGTCTCTCCTTCAGGTGGCAGAGACCCCTAATTATAATGGTGGAGAGGCACGGCTTCAGCCTTGGGGGGTGGGGGAGGGAGTGAGGAACTTCCAGACAGCAGCCCCAGGCTTCAGTGGCTGAGGAAGCAGGTAGGTAGGTAGGCTACAGTGATGGTGGGGGCTCTCGAGTTCCAGGCAAGGAGGTCAGACATGGGAAGGTGGGGGGTAGCTCACAACTAGGAAGCTGCAACGGGGGGGGGGGGGGGGGTCTCTGAGGCAAAACAGCAACGGCAGCTGGCAACTGGAGGCGGCGGAAGAGGTAATTGCGGCGGCAGCCTGCAAGCACAAGGCAGCGGAGGCACATGGAACAGTGCCGCCACCAGCACACGCCTCGGCACGTCTTCTGCGTTTGCGTCCCTCCTCCTGCTGCCAGGGAATGGCTGCTCACTGCAGTCAGAGTGTGTGTGCCGGAGAAGGGAGGAGAATGACACTGCCTCTGCAGTTTGGGAGAGTGTATACAGTATTGCCCCCACCCCAGCGTGGGGCTTAGGCAGTCGTCCTGGCTGCTTCATTGGTTAGACCATTACTGACTGTCTAGGCACTTTTCACAGCCCCTGCCGGGGAGGGAGTCTCAGCTATTATTTAACAATGATATCTGCTGCTCCGACTTAGGATGCATATGCACTGGGTTCTGGAGGTAGCTGTGGTCTGTGGCTCCTGGCCAAGGCCTGTCACTGCGATGGTTATAGGGTTTTAAAAAAAAAAATAGAGGAAGACCTCTGGATAGTTGTATAATGGTTTACGGGCTACAGCCCGACAGAGGCAGGCAGTTATGATTGAGCTGGGAGTCGGAATGAGCAGGAGAAATACTACCAGGCAAAAAAAAAAAAAAAGGGGACTGATGTGTTTCATTTTCAGTGTTATTTCCCCCCACTGCTTGGATGAGAATTGCAGATGCAGAAAGAAAAGTATGGCAGATGATATATAGCGTGGGTTTACACGTTTGGCTACATCAGTACTTTCCTCTTCTGAGCCTGCAGTTCCCAAAGGAACTCCATTTCCTGTTGAGTTAATCTACAAATCTGATGTGTTTTTTTGTGTGTGTGTGTGTGTGTGTGTATGTGTGTGTCTGTCTGTGTGTCTCTGCATCAAGCTGTTACTGACCAAGCAAAACCCATTCAGAGAGGGAAAATGCAGCTCTTCCATTACTATGTTGCATTTGCTGTTGAAATGACTGTAGGCTAATAGATTATCAGAGCATGTAATGACTATGTAGGAGACTCAGTGTTTACAACACAACCTCAGAACACTCACATTTACAACACAACCAAAAAGGTACAGATTAACTTGTCAATGCTTAAATCAAACTTGAAATGGTTTACAGCTTGAAAAATATCAGCCATAGAAAGAGACACTGTAGAAGAGGTATATCAGATGGGAAAAATAATTACCTGTTCTGTCCAAATGAATTAGCAGATAGATGCAATGAAAGAAGATGCATGGTAAGAATTGAACAATAGTGGTGATCAAACCAATCCTCGGGCCCTCAGCCGCTTGGATTTTCAGGACCTCCCTAATAAAAATGCATGAGATATATTTACATACAGTGAAAGCATGCAAATATATACCATGCAGATTCTTCGGGAATATTCTGAATACCCAACTGGCTAATGGAGGAGAGGGGGGAAGGAAGTGTTTAAACCCAAGAACTGGTTTGAACACCATGGGGTAGATTTTCAAAGGGTTACGTGCGTAAGATACGCGTGTAACCCTTTAAAACCCCCCCCCCCCTGCGCGCGCCGAGCCTATTTTTCATAGACTCGGCGGCGCGTGCAAGCCCCAGGACGCGCATATGTCCCGGGGCTTTGAAAAAGGGGCGGGTCAGGGGCGGGGCGGCGGTCTGGGGGAGGTCCGGGGGCAGTCCCGAGTCCTCCGGCACAGCGGCCATGCCGGAGGTTCGTGTGCCGGCAGCTGGCCGACGCGCGCAAGTTACACCTGCCAGAGGCAGGCGTAACTCTGTGGAATAAGGTAGTGGGGGATTTAGGTAGGGCTGGGGGGTGGGTTAGATAGGGGAAGGGAGGGAAAGGTGGTGGGGGGGAGTGAAAAAAAAATTTTCCCTTCAAGGCCGCTCCGGGGTAAGCCATCGGGGCTCCCCTTGGGCTCGGCACATGCAAAGTGCACAAGAGTGCACCCCCTTGCGCACGCCGACCCTGGATTTTATAACATGTGCATGGGTGTGCGTAGCGCATACAAATGTACCCCGCGTGCGTAGGATTTAAAATCGGCCCCCATTAGTATAATATATAGGATTGTTTTATTTGATAGTTCATCATCTTCTGACACTTTTTATCTTTGTCCAAGAAAATGTCTAACAATTAGCAAAGACTGCAGTTTTCTCCTGGATAGGGTTGTCAACTGGCTCCAGATTTTCAGGACAGGTTGATCCAGTCCTGGTTTTACCCCATTGCATGTTGAGACTTATTTTCAAAAAGCCAAGCTTCACCTTGCATTTTAAAAATTTGGGAAATCATCTATAGAATCATCTATAGACTCAATTGAAAGAGGTAAGGAATTCCAGCAACGTGGGCTTTTTTGTTTCATTTCAGCCACCTTAAAAATAGGACTCTCAAATAACTTTTGTCGAGACATTTGGAGGGATCTAGATGAAGATGTAATAGTGCACACAAAGTAAGGGGCTGATTTATGTATGATTTGAAAGATCCAACATAAAAGCTTGAAATCTATTTGCTGAGGGAACAGGGACCAGGAGATCCTTAAGTACTGGCTGAATATGATCCCATGGCTTTATGCCAGTGATCAGGCAAGCTGCTGTGTTATTACATTAGGCCCTATGTTATGAAAACAGCCTGCATTAAGCCAAAGAAATGTCAGCCACAGAATTGTTATAAAGTATTCTTTGGTCACCTATCTGAGCATTTTGCTTCTGTTCATATGTCACAGACAGAGTGAAATGAATCCAGTTTTCAGTAAAGCCAAACCTTTTTGCCAGCAGTGTTTAGAGAGAATAGGGATAATGTATAGCTGTGACTGAAGCAGAGAAGGATTGTGCGCATTTTAGCAAAAAGTCTGCAATATCAATAATTTTAGGAGTACATTTTTATAGAGATCTAGGCATCAATCTTCAGAGATACGCACATATGTCTCAGCGTTTTGAAAATTTACACACACACCCCTCCCATAGCGGCTATAGCAGAGGTCCCCAAAACCTTGGTCCTCAAGGGCCAAAACCCAGTCCACTTTTCAGCATATTCACAATAAATATGCATGATATCTATTTGAATATAGTGCCTCCATTGCATGCAGGCAGATCTCATGCATATTCAATGTGGAAATCTCAAAACCTGACTGGGTTGTAGCTCTCAAAGCTAAAGTAAGAACATAAGACTTGTCATACTGGGTCAGATCAAAGGTCCATCAAGCCCAGTATCCTCTTTCCAAGTTGCCAATACCGAGTACCACTAAGGACTAGGTCTAAAATAGTTTCCCCTCTTGTTAGTTGATATCAGATGCTCCATGAAGCTGTCATTTATTTCATCTAGGAATTTTGTCTCTCTAGCATGTTCTGATGTAACATTCACCCAGTCAATACTGGGGTAATCGAAATCACCCATTAGTACTGTTCTGCCGATTATGTTAGCTTACCTAATTTATTTTTAGCATTTCATTGTCTTCTCTGTTCATTCTAGCCAGGTGGATGGTAAAACACACCCACTGCTATTTTATTCCCCTATTCACCTGGCATTTCTATCCATGAAGATTCAACATTGCATTTTCTTTCCTGTAGAACTTTTATCCTGTTTGACTCAATGCCCTCTTTAATATATAGTGCACCCCTCCACCAATTTGATTCATCCTATCATTTAGATATAATTTGTTCTTTGGTATCACGGTGTAGATTTTAAAAGATGCGTGTGTGTGTCCGTGTGTGTGCGGTTCCCAGCGCGCGCACACGGACGCACCAATTTTATAACATGCGCACGCCGGCGCGCGCTTGTTATAAAATCGGGTGACCGCGCGCAAGGGGGGGAGGATGAATTTTTGCAAATTACGAGTGGTGACGACTGGGAGGGAACATCCCTACACCCCTACCTAAACTCTCTCCCTCTACCCCTCGCCTCCCCACCCTCTAAACCCTTCCTATCTATCCTATATTTTTTTGTTTTGCAATTTACTTCTCGGCCAGAGCTGAAATAAGTTGCACGCACTGGCTGGCTGCCAGCGTGCGAGTCATCAGGACAGCGTACAATGGTGCTGTCCCGGTCTGCCCCCCGGCCCGCCCCTTCGGAGAGGCCTGGCACTTGTGTGCGTACCAGGGTTTATGAGCGTGGCTGGGCCCATTTTAAAATGTGCGCAGCACACACAAGGCCCGGCCATGCCCGTAAACCCCCGCTTTTATGCACGCAGGCCTTTAAGAATCCGGCCAACAGTGTCCCTAGGACTCAGAGATGCCTATTATATCTACCTCTTCATCAGTGCTATTCACTCTAACTCTCCTATCCTTTTTTTCAGACTTTTAGTATTTGTAAACAGACATTTCAAAGTATGTTTTTGTTGACAGGGGTAATTTGGAATCTTTCTGCTTAATCTGCTCTTTAATAAAGGCACCTGATTCACTTTAGGATTTATAGCAGCCTCTCTACTGGGATGCCCTAATTTCCCTGTTCTCTTAGTATCTTTCAAAGATGCAATATTCTGAACCATGCGCTTCTGAGCGACTGTAGCTTTCCCCATCATCTAGTTTAAAAGCTGCACTATCTCCTTTTTAAAGGTTAGTGCCAGCAGCCTATTTCTTTAGATGTGTAATTTTAGCACATGAAAGAGGTGTTTTTGCAGGCATGCTTAGAGAGGAAGAAGAAAGACATGCAAATATTAAAATTTCAAATATTTGTGTGTAAATTCCAGCAACTCAGTCGGACTGCTCAGTTAGCTTTTCTAAATATATCTGCTTACTTTTGTATTTGCATAACTTGTTTCTCTTTGAAAATTTGCTTAAGTTAACCACATACAAAAATTAGCACATATACTTGTAGTTAGGCAGTTTACTAGCTATTCACCCCTTAATGTTTAGTAGTGGGGCATATAATATAAACATTTTCATAAGCAGCTAATCCAGGCTCTACATACACCCTTTAATTCTGACCTCTTTAAAATTGAGATGGGGCATTTTGTTTCCAACAATTGCTCTTCTGCTGCTTCTAACCCTATTTTTTGTTGAGTTCTGTTATAGTTTGCTATTTCTGTGCTGTATTATTCACATTTATTTGTAAAAGAGCCCCATCTAGTGTAGCTGTATTAAACAAAGTGCATTCTGGGATGAGTGCCTAATTGGACAGGGCTAGCAATCATGTATCAATCTGACAAAGCACTCATGTATAATATATCTATATTACAGAAAAACTATTTTGCAAGTACAGTAAATTATAAAATGTGTCTGCAAGTGTCCATTTCCACTTAATTATCATGCATGGTGGAGATCTTAATGTCATTCACTTGCTTACAAATACACACCATACACATCAGGATATGAGTTCAAATCCAGCATAAAAAATCCAGCTAACTTCTGGAATTCCAACCAGAACCTTCCTCCTTAGCATGGTGTGAACAAAAATTGAAAGAATTATATACTAAAACATAGGGAAGTGCTTTCATTTGAAACAAAACAGAAATTCTCAACAACATTTCCTATTTTATTTGTTTTTGTTTTAGAAACAAAAGTAAAATGAATGATATTGTTTTTCTTTTGTCTGGTTTCCAAACCTATCTCTCCCTACTGCTTTCTTCCCCTCTCCCTGGGCTTGCCTACATTTCTTCAAATCCTCTCAGATCCTCCTGGACCCTCCCGAGAATCTTATCCCTTTCGTGGGGTCAAAATGGGGCAGAAGCAATCCCCAGTCACTCTTGTCATGCTGGTACAGTATTCCAAAATGGCACTGTCTGGACTATATACCCTCCCCTTACTCACTGTACTCCCAGCTTCCCAGTTAGGCAGGAGCAATCCTCAGCACTAAAATCCAAAATGGTGCCAGCTGACCCAAGGCTCCCATTTGTGTCCCATGTCAGAGGCAAGATATTCAGCCAGTACCATTTTGAATTATGGTGCCAGCAGGGTAAGAGTCCAGTGGGAATGGGAAGAGGAGGGATATAGGGGTGCAAGTTTTTGTGTATTGCGTGGGGACAGTGTTTTTAGCCAAGGGTTGGGCTACCTTGGGGGATGGGAAATTGTTGTGCCGGAGGGGCTGGAAGGGTAAAAAGTGGGTGGGGGGAATGTCACGAGGGGCTCGCTCCTCCTTCAGGGATCCGGAAGGGGAAGGAAGCTGAGGTACAGTTAACTGTTAGTGGGTTATCATGGATCATGAAGTTTATCTCAATCCATGTTAAGGCTTTGTAATATTAATGAGCCTGTTTTGCAGAGAAAAAAACACTTATTATAATTATAGTCCTATTTTCTTGATCACATGTCCGTAATTCCATTTTAATAATACAAGCAAAGAGCTCAGGAACATGCTGAGTGCACTGCTCAGTGCTCACAGCTCTGTTCGACTCGTTCTTGCAGACAGGTAAGATTCCGAGGTCTTGCAGGAGACTGGATGTGGTCCTGCTATAATACAAACGTGGGAAGACAGAGGAGACCAGCAACTACAGACCTGTTAGCCTAACCTCAAGCTATGGAAATAATACTAAAGGAAAACATAGTGCAGCACCTTGAGACAAGTAGATTACAGGACACCAGAAAACATGGATTCACAAAGGGAAGATCCTGCCAGACAAACCTGATTGAGTTTTTAAGGGAGATGACAAAAGTGTTGGATCAGAGAGGTGCAGCTGTCGTTGTCTATCTGGACTATATAGAAAGGCTTTTGACACTGCTCCACACAGAAGATTGGTTTGGGAATAGGACAGAAAGTTGTAAATTTGGTTAGGAACTGGTTGGGCAGCAGGAGGCAGAGTAGTAGTAGTAGTCAATGGAGTCCACTCTGGAAAAGGCAAAGTGAGCAGCGGAGTATCCCGGAGCTTAGTGCCAGGACTGGTTCTTTTCAATATCTTTTTAGTGACATTGCAGTGAAACTTGAGAGAATGACAAACTTGTTGGCAGATGATTGAAAAATCTGTAACAATAATCTTGCAGGGGAAAAGAAATGAAAAGGGACTTGGAAAAAAACTGGAAGAATGGTCAAGAGTTTGCAAAATGAGCTTCAGGCCAAAAAGGTATGACATCCTACATTTGGCATGGACAAATCCACTAGTTACATGTCATTTACAGGCACAAAAACTAAAAACTGTTAAACAAAAAAGAGATCTGGAATAGTCATTTCAGATGATCTGAAGATAGCCAGTCAATGTAATAAAGCAGCAGGAAAGCTAACAGCATGCTTGGTGGTATACCCGCAGAGGCATCATCAGCACTTGAAAAAGGAGGTAATATTGCCCTTGTGTAGATCACTAGTGAGATCCCCACCTTCAGTACTGTGCTCTGTTCTGAAGGCCCTATCTTTGTAAGGGCATCAAAGGGGATGTAAGCAGTTCAGAGAAGGGCTACAAAAATGATACAGGGCCTGCAGCACATTTCCTGCATTAAAAATGAACTCACTGGGGGGAAAGAAAGGATGGGGCATTTGTTAGATGTTGCGGAGCGTGCCCACAAACCCGGTTAGGAGCTCGGAAGCGAGATCCATCTGGAGAGGAATGTGAGCCCTTGAGCCAAGGCACGACTCGGGGAGTAGCCCCAAGACCCACCACGGGAAGTGAGCTGGTACCAGCACGGATGGAGCAGGAACAAGGCTGGAGCGAAGACAAAGCGTGGATTATCCGGGACAGGAACAAGGCTAGAACAAAGACTAGGCTGACTGAAGGTACTGACCCTCCACCGGACCTGCACGCTACAAGAAGTCCAACAATGCAATGGTGGTCAATGAATGGTCCTCCGACCATTCCAAGCCCTTTTGGACCTGCCGCTGGGTAACGGCAAGAAGCGGCAGGCCGGACGGAGGCCAGGCAAGACATGGATACTTGGACGAAGACTCAGGTTCAAGGTTCAGGAGATGAGGAGTCAGGATCAAGTACTAGGTTGAGGCTGCGATGCAGCGCGCTCTACACAGCACACCCATAGGACTGGTCGCGGACCACGCTGGATGCGGGGCAGACTCCAGACGAGAAGTGAAGTAAGTGCGAGGAACATGTCCCAGATACTGTAGAGGCCTGCACAGGGGCATGCCCTACACAGTCACTTGTGGCTGGTTGCGGACCACGCTGAAGCGGCGCAGGTTCCAGCAGCGTCTAACACATGGACGGAGCATGATGCTTGAAGAAGAAACAGAGCTAGGTGACTGATGTGGAAACCTGGGCACAGGTGCCTCCTGCCGGTCGTGTAGAACCCAGGATGGAACACAACATCTCTGTGAGATTTAATAGAGATGGTCCCTGGAACTAGTGCAGGCACCTCCTGCTGGTCGAAAGGGAGTTTCCAGGTTGGACTAGTTTTTAAAAAGCTGGATGCAGGCACCTCCTGCAGGTCGAGAAAATCCGGACTTACTCAAAAATCGAGGTAAACAAAAAAAGTTTTTAACCAGGCAAAAGAGTTCAGGAACTAAGAGCAAAAAATATTTTCTAGACAAGGAACAAAATTCAAAAATGTCCAGGAAACTTGAAGCAAAAATTCTGGGTAAAAGGTCAGGTTATCAGAAAGTCCAGGAAACGTAAGCTCGTCACAGGCACAGCTCACCGACCTCATGGCCTTTGGATCCTGTTGCGGAGCGCGACCTCAGACCCGGTTAGGATCTCGGAAGCGCGATCCATCTGGAGAGGAATGTGAGCACTTGAGCCACGGCGCGACTCAGGGAGGAGTCCCAAGACCCACTGCGGGAGGTGAGCTGGTACCAGCACGGATGGAGCAAGAACAAGGCTGGAGCGAAGACAAGGCGTGGATTATCTGGGACAGGAGCAAGGCTAGAACGAAGACAAGGCTGATTGAAGGTACTAACCCTTCACTGGACCTGCACGCCACAAGAAGACCAACAACGCAATGGTGGTCAATGAATGGTCCTCTGACCATTCCAAGCCCTTTCGGACCTGTTACTGGGTAACGGCAAAAAGCGGCAGGCCGGACGGAGGCCAGGCAAGACATGGATACTTGGACGAAGACTCAGGAACAAGGTTCAGGCGATGAAGACTCAAGAACAAGGTTCAGGAGACGAGGAGTCAGGATCATGTACTAGGTTGAGGCTGCGACGCAGCGTGCCCTACACAGCCCACCCAAGGGACTGGTCGCGGACCACGCTGGATACGGGGCAGACTCCAGATAGAAGTGAAGCAAGTGTGAGGAACATTTCCCAGATACTGTAGAGGCCTGCACTGGGGCACGCCCTACACAGCCGCTTGTGGCTGGTCGCGGACCACGCTGAAGTGGCGCAGGTTCCAGCAGCGTCTAACACATGGATGGAGCAGACACAAGGGATTTCGAGGGTCGGCAAGGTTCAGGACACGAGACTAAGACAGGACTTGGCTTCAGGCAAGGATTCAGGACCAAAATAGGACTTGGCTTCAGGCAAGGGTTCAAGACAGACCAAGACAGGACTTGGCTTCAGGCAAGGGTTACCCTCCGGAGGCTTGTGCTGCAGGCATGAGGAAGACCTTGTACCACGAAGCACCCTACACAGCCCACCCTTGGGGCTGGTCACGGACCACGACATGGCACACCAGGAAGGGTGGCCATCAAGGAATCAGAGGTACAGGACATCAAGTCTGGATCACAGAACATCAGGAATATCAGGAATGGATCACGGAACGTCAGGAACATGGACATCAGGACCATCAGGGCTGGATTGAAAACATCAGGAACATCAGGAAACATAACAAACCACAGACAAAGGAGCTCCGACGAGGGACGAGACCAAGACATCAGGATGAGGAGACCAAGAACATCAGGATCGGGAACATGGAGAACACTGAACACAAAGCCATCTAACAAATGAAGACCACGGAGGACCTGGACCGGTAGCAGAGCACGGACAACTATGGAACTCAATCCAAAGGCCCAGAGTGACTGAAGACGAGCCCTTAAATAGGGCTGAACCAGGAAATGAGCTAAAGAGAACTTCCGGTGGGGCCGTGGGCTTTTCCCGCTGCTGGCCCTTTAAATAGAGTTGAAGAGGCGTGCGCCGGTGCCTAGGAAGGCCCAGAGACAGGACAGCACCATGGACAATGGCATCCCTGCCGCACAGATGCAGAAAGGAGCAGGCAGGCTTCGGGGCGGACTACAGGCCGCAAGACGACATTGGAGCGGCAGCGGCTTCCCTTGCCGCTCAAAGGCAGACTGACTCTCAGTTCCCTGCTGCGAGTGATGGTTCTAAGCGCGGCGGTCCAGACCACAATGGCGAGGCAGCAGCGGCAGCCTCCAGGCTGCTTAGATGGTCAGCAGTGCGGTGGTCCAGGCCGCAGGAGCTTCGGCGGCTTCCCAGCCTCATGAGGTGTCCCGGCGGCGGCACTAGGCTGTGAAAGCAGCAGACGGCGTTATTGGAATGGTAAGTTAGGTGGAGAGGCCTGCTCGCGGGATGGGTTCCGTGAGCAGGATTCGTAACATTAGAAATATTCAAATATCCGACTTCAATAAATGACAGCAAGAGAAAATTGTCCATAGAAAAGAAATTTCAAGGTCAAGGGAGTCATGATATGAAGTTGGAGGTCAGAACATAAAACAAAAGATCTGCCATACTGGGTCAGACCATAAAGCCCATTATCCTGTTTCTAGCTGTGTCCAATCCAGGTCACAGGTACCTGGAAGGATCCCAAATAGTACACCCAGGGATAAGCACTGGTTTTCCTCAGGTTCACCTGGACAATAATAGTTTATGGATTTTTCCTGCAGGAACTTGTCCAAACTTTTTAAAACCCAGCTATGTTAACTGTCTTTACCACATTCTCTGGCAATGAATTCTAGATCTTAATTGTGTGTTGAGTGAAAAAGTATTTTCTCTGATTTGTTTTAAATGTGCTACTTACTAATGTCATGGATTTATTTTTTTGAGAGTAAACCACTGATTTTCATTTACTTGTTCCACTCTGCTCATGATTTTATAGACCTCTATCATATCTCCCCTCACCCCTCTTGTCTCCAAGCTGAAGAATGCTAACCTCTTTTTAATCTTTTCTTATAGGGGAACTGTTACATTCCCTTTATCATTTTGTCACCCTTCTCTGAACCTTTTCCAGTTCTGCTATACCTTTTTTCAGATGTGGCAACCAGAATTGCACACAGTACTCTAGATGCAGTTACACTATTGAGTGATTCAGAGGTAATATGATATTTTTTTGTTTTATTTTCCATTTCTTTTCTAATAATTCCTAACATTCTGTTTGCTCTTTTGACTGCTGCCGTACACTGAGCCAAGTATTTCAACATATTGTTCATGATGATGCAGAGATCCTTTTCCTGGTTGGTGACTCCTAATATAGAACCTAACGTCGTGTAATTACAGTCTGAATTATTTTTTCCTGTGTGCATCACTTTTCACTTGTCCACATTAACATTTCATCTGCTATTTTGATGGCTAGTCTCCCAGACTCGTAAGGTCCTCCTGCAATTTCTCGCAATCCGTTTGTGATTTAACACTGTCACTTGACATAGTTTTTTATTATTTGCAAATTTGATCACCTTACTCATGCTCCTTTTTACAGATCATTTATACATATATTAAAAATCAATGGTCCCAGTGCAGATCCTCAGTTGAGAAAACTGATCTTTTAGTCCTACTCTCTGTTTTCTGTCTTTTAACCAGTTCGTAATTCACAATAGGACATTGCCTCTTATCCAGTAACATTTTAATTTTCTCAGGAGTCTCTCATGAGGGACTTTGTCAAATGCCTTCTAAAAATCCAAATACACTATACCCACCGGCTCATCATTATCCATATGTTTATTACCCACAACAACCCATACTTCACAGCCTTAACCATCCTCACCCTGACACTAATCAATAGAGATGTGAATCGTGTGATCGATCGTCTTAACGATCGATTTTGGCTGGGGGGGAGGGAATCTGATCGTCGCGGTTTTGTTTTGTTTTTTTAAATCGTTTAAATTGTAAATCGGGGGAGGGCGGGAAAACCGGCACACTAAAACAACCCTAAAACCCACCCTGACCCTTTAAAATAAATCCCCCACCCTCCCGAACCCCCCCCCAAATGTTTTAAATTACCTGGGGTCCAGTGGGGGGGTCCCGGTGTGATCTTCCACTCTCGGGCCACGGCTGCGTTAATAGAAATGGCGCCGGCGCTACCTTTGCCCTGTCATATGACAGGGCAAAGGTAGCGCCGGCGCCATTTTGGTTCCTGTCCCCCGACGTCACGAGCACAGGAGATCGCTCCCGGACCCCCGCTGGACCCCCAGGGACTTTTGGCCAGCTTGGGGGGGCCTCCTGACCCCCACAAGACTTGCCAAAAGTCCAGCGGGGGTCCGGGAGCGACCTCATGCACTAGGGCCGGATTGCAAAATGGCGCCGTATTGCCGTATTGCAAAATAAATAAGGCCAAACGCGATTACTATGCTGTGAGAATACACAACCACCAGTTCAACCCCAGAACCCTCTTCGCTTATGTCAGCAACCTCACCCAACCAATCCAAAACTCACTCAGAACAGCCAAATGGACAAACACCAGCGACGAACTAGCCCAATTCTTCAATAACAAAACACTATTTATTTATTTATTTATTTATTTATTTATTTAAAAGGTTTTATATACCGACATTCATCAATGATATCACATCGGTTCACAGCGTAACATAAAACTAGTGCCTGTAGCGGCGCTTTACATCGAACAAGTTTAACATAATACAATTAAAACATATTGAAACATAATAACTAGAAAGTAAAGGGAAAGGTGGGGGAAATAAAACCTAATCACAAAAAACCCCAACACAAACTTTGAAGATTCAACTGAACCACACACGATCAACAACAAATGGACACATTTTGACTACTTCGCATCAACTGAAATTGAACCAATCATAAAAAACATCAATCCTGCAGCTCATCCCATTGACCTAATTCCTATAAAATTCCTCAAACAAATACCCAATCACATAGCCAAACCAATAGCAGCCATAATCAACCTCTCACTTGAACAAGGAACTTTCCCCGATGAGCTAAAATGCGCCAGCATCAAACCAATACTCAAAAAAAGAGAGGTTCCTCCCTCTCTTCCACGCTCTTCAATATCTATCTCCTTCCCCTCTGCTATCTCCTCTCTGATCTTGGCCTAAAGTTCTTCATGTACGCTGACGACGTTCAAATTCTCATCCCGCTTCAAGAATCCATCCCCAAAACATTACAATTTTGGGATTCCTGCCTTACTTCACTCTCCTCTCAAACCTACATCTCACTTTAAATGTAACTAAAACGGAGCTCCTCACAATCTCCAATCCCCCAGCTCACTCGCTCCCTGCCTTAAGCAACACCAACCCTCCTCCCAACGCATTCAGCTGCAATGTGAGAGATCTCGGTGTCTATCTTGACCAATATCTAAATTTCAAATCTCAAATCTCACAACCACAATACCATAAAAACAGGCTTTTTCAAATTGCACATCCTAAAGAAACTTAAACCCCTGTTATATACCCAAGACCTCCGCACAGTCCTACAGGCAACTATCTTAACTAAATTGGACTATTGCAATTCTTTATTTCTGGGCCTCCCTCTCTCTACTATCAAACCCCTCCAATTATTACAGAATGCCATGGCCAGAATTCTCACAAACACACATAAATCTGATCACATTACCCCTATCCTAAAAGACCTCCACTGGTTACCTATAGCCTCCCGCATAAAATACAAAACATTCACCATTCTCCACAATCTATTGTATAATCAAAATCACACTTGACTCGAGAATGCACCACTTTTCCGATCATCAACCCGCCCCTCCAGATCCAATCTTGCTGGAACTCTATACACCCCCTCCCTAAAAACTGCTCACCACACCTCAACCAGAGAAAGGGCTTTCTCCATTGCCGGCCCTTCCCTATGGAACACCCTACCCAAGGCCCTCCACCTAGAACCTAACCTTTCTAAATTTAAAAAAGGGCTCAAAACCTGGCTCTTTACATTAGCATATCCAGATATTGACCAAACCTAGCTTGCACTCTAACCCCTCAGCCCTCTCACAATCCCCTCCTCCTATCTGCCTCTCCTTTCTCTCCCCTTCTCTTCCCCCCCAAGCAAAGTCTCCACAATACAATGTTTCTTCCCCCTAGCAAAGACTCCTAAATACTGTGTTATTAGCTCCCCTCCTCCACCCTTAGCTTATCCTTCTCTCCCCCTCCCTCCCCCTCCCTCCCTCTCTTCTATCCCTTTCACTGACATCAATGGTCTGGTACCTAACAGCCCACCTGTACATATATTGTCTATTGTTAATTTATATTTTTCAAATATCCACCTGTACAAATATTGTTTATTGTTAATTTATATTTCGAATGTTCCTATAAAATCTCTCCTTCTCTATCCTTCCTACTGCTGTCCTCTCTCCTCCTTCATTGCTGCTCCCCCTTCCCCTTCCCTGTTTATTGTATTTCACTCTCTTCTTAATTTGTTACAATGTAAACCGGCATGATGTTCCGACGAATGTCGGTATATAAAAATCAACAAATAAATAAATAACTCTCGATGAAACTGATCTAGCAAATTTCAGATCAATCTTGAACCTACCCTTCATAGCCAAGATCCTCGAAAAAATTATAAACCGCCAACTCTCTGAATACCTGGACACCCACAACATACTCTCCCCTGCCCAACACGGTTTCAGAACCTTGCTCAGTATCGAAACTCTACTACTATCCCTATCAGACACAATCCTCAAAGGACTGGATTGTAACAACTCCTATTTACTCATTCTTCTTGAAATCTCAGCTGCCTTTGACACCGTCAATCACCAAACGCTGATACACAAACTAAAAGAAATCGGACTTCAAGGCACAACGCTCAACTGGTTCAAATCCTATCTATCCAACAGATCATATAAAGTCAAATTCAACGACACTGAAGCCAAACAAATCCCCCTCCCCCATGGAGTACCACAAGGCTCATCCCTATCCTCCACATTGTTCAACATCTACATGACCCCCACTGTGCAAACTCCTAAACAAAACTATATACTATATCTATATCTACTATATACTATATACACTAGTATATAGTATATAGTATATACACGGCGTAGATATATACTATATCTACGCCGACGATGTGCAAATTTTACTTCCAATCAAACACTCCACTGAGCATACTCTAAAACAGGGGTCGGGAACCCATGGCTCGCGAGCCAGATATGGCTCTTTTGAGGGCTGCATCTGGCTCGCAGACAGTCGCCACACTTTCCCGCTGACCCAGCTGCTCCCCGGTCCTCCTCCGCCCGGGCGGAATGCGGCAGGACAGCTGGAGTCAGCGGCACCGGCCTGCTCTCTTCTTCCCGCCCCCCCCCCCCCCCCCCCGCGGCCCGGAAAAGGAAGTGGAGAGTATCGGGTGCCTGCGCAGCAAGAAGAGGCCACGCTGGTGCGCTCGGCATCGGCCCGAAGAAAAGAAGACTGCAGCGCGGCTCGGAGGAAAATGAAGAGCTTAAACCGCAGCCGATGGGACTCCGCGAGGGCTGAAAATGAAGAGGTTAGCGTTGGGAGGAGGCTGCTGCTGCCGCACGTTCCCGGGGTGGGGGAGAGAGAGTGTGAATGAGTGAGCAAGCATGTGTGTTTGCTCGCTCATTCACTCTCTCTCTCCCCCACCCCGGGAACGCGCGGCAGCAGCAGCCTCCTCCCAACGCTAACCTCTTCATTTTCAGCCCTCGAGGAGGCGGAGTCCCATCGGCCGCGGTTGAAGCTCTTCATTTTCCTCCGAGCCACGCTGCAGTCTTCTTTTCTTCGGGCCGATGCCGAGTGCACTAGCGTGGCCTCTTCTTGCCGCACAGGCACCCGATACTCTCCACTTCCTCTTCCGGGCCGCGGGGGGGGGGGGCGGGGGCGCGTGTGTGTGTGTGAGTGAGAGATTGCATGTATGTGAATGATTGAGAGCCTGTACATGTGAAAGAGAGTATGTCTGTGATTGAGAGCCTGCCTGTGAGAGAGAGCATGAATGTAAGTTTACCATTGGAAACCTGTATGTGAAAGTTTGTGATTGAAAACCTGTTTGTGTGAAAGAGTATGTGTGTATGATTGAGATCCTTTGTGTGTGAGAGAAATCATGTGTATGTATGATTAAGAGCCTGTGTGTATAAGTAAGAGAGAGATCATGTGTGTCTGTGTGTGATTGAGAGCTGGTTTAGGTGATGGAGCATGTGAGTATGTGATTGAGAGCCTGTGTTTAAATGAGAGAGAGAGACCATGTGTGTCTGTGTGTGATTGAGAGCTGATTTAAATGAGGGAGCATGTGAGTATGTGATTGAGAGCCTGTGTGTAAATGAGAGAAAGAGAGGACATGTTTGTAAGCATGTGAATGAGAGTCTGTGTGTTAGAGAAAAAGACAGCATGTATTTATGTGATTGAAAGCCTGTGTGTGTGTGTAAGCGTGAAAAGATAGCATGTGTGTAAATGTGTAATTAAGAGCCTATATAAGTGAGAGAAAAAAACATGTGTATATGTGAGTGACTGAGAGCATGTGTGTATAGGTGTGTCATTGAGAGCCAGTGTGAGAGAGAGCGCTGGTATGTGACTGAGAGAGGAGAAAGTTCCAAGCAAACCACCCCAGCTCCTGCTAATTCAGAACAATCTCAGGACACCTGGATATCAAACGTTCCCAGGCTTGCAGAGCAAAAAAATGTTTGTATCCTTATTATTTTTCATTACTGGGTCTTTGTGTCTGCTATTTTGAAATATTTTGTTGGTATCTGGAAATGTTTTATATGAGTTTTTAATTATTGGATATTCCACTCATCAGCTGTTTCGAAATATGTTCTTTTTGTTAGTACAGTTTTACTGCTGATGATTTTATATTTCTTGATTTGTTTTATAAGGATGGGTGATGTTTCTTTTTTCCTTTGTTACACTGCATACAGAGACTCTGCGTTGTTGCAGTTTCCAATTCAGTTTTTTCTGCATGCTTCTTGTTATGCGTTTTGGTCTCTTTATTCTATGTTAGGTGAGGGTCAGCACGTGATTCAGGTGAGGTTTTCTGCTGGCGTGTAGTTTCTGTGTAGGACTCTATAACAGCCTGACTTGGTCCGTTTTCCTAATAGGAGATGTATTGGTGTCTTAAGGCCTGGTGTAATATTTTCAGAGACTTATTGTACTTTAAAAGTGTGATCTTACATAAAATGCACACATTTACTTGTATTTAGTTTTAAACATATTGTATGGCTCTCATGGAATTACATTTTAAAATATGTGGCGTTTATGGCTCTCTCAGCCAAAAAGGTTCCTGACCCCTGCTCTAAAACTATGGAACTCTCACCTAACCTCAATAAAACAACTACTCTCACAACTATCCCTCACTCTCAACCACACCAAAACAGAAATCCTATACATATCCAACAAATGCTCCCCACCCCCACCCACTGACTCCGCCACAGACCAAACACTCCTCACAGTAAGGAGTCTTGGTGTCTCCCTAGACAACGAACTAAACTTCAAGAAACACATCAACAACCTGCTAAAAGACGGATTCTACAAACTCCAAATCCTAAAAAAACTAAAACCATTTCTATACCCACAAGACTTTCACACAGTCCTACAGGCTCTCCTCTTCTCCAAACTCGACTAATGCAATTCCCTACTACTAGGTCTCCCAGCCTCCACCCTTAAACCTATCCAACTACTCAAAAATGCAGTGGCCAGAGCTCTTACAAACAGCTCAAGGTCAGACCACATCACACCCATCCTAAAAGACCTACATTGGCTACACATCCCTCAGAGAATACAGTACAAGACTCTAACCATCATTCACAAAATTATCCACAACGACAAAACCAACTGGCTCACCACCCCCATTCACCTACACATTCCCACTCGGAATATGCACTCCTCAAACTCTGGCCTTCTATAAACACCGTCCCCAAAAGCCACTCAATGGATATATATAAGAGAACGAACACTATCCATGGCTGGCCCCACCCTATGGAACAAACCCACAGAACTAAGAACAGAACCATCCTCCCAATTGTTCAAGAAAAATCTCAAAACATGGCTATTCCGCAATACCTTCCCAACAATGAGCACGAACGAACCCCAAACCAAGCCCAAACCCCCACAGGCAAGGAAAACACCACCCGCACCCAACACACCATAATTAAATGTCTATCTACTCTACATCCTTTATGCTATATCTATCAGGTCACTACCCATGATGTTTCCCCCCAACTCCTAATATTATAACATACTGACACTGCCTCAATATAACCATATATGTATATATAACATGCGCCCCATGCCATTGCCACAGATACACACTACATCAAATGTTACTTACTGTATATTATGATTACAAATGCTATTTATTGTTTATTACTCTTACTACTATATTATTTACTATGATCACAAATGTTATTTAACTATTTATTACTATTACTACCATCATTTAATCATGTTTCTGTTACTCCTCACTTTACTACCTCTAGTGCTCTCTGAACCAAAAAAAAGGAAATGCTTGACTCCCTGCACTTTGTAAGTTATACATAAACCAATGTGAAGTTATATGTAAACTGATATGAAGTTATATGTAAACCGATGTGATATGCAAATCGAACACCGGTATATAAAAACAAATTAATTAATTAATTAATTAATTAACCCTTTCAAAATATGTAGCAGATTGGTGAGGCAAGAATTCACTTGGGTAAATCCATTGTTGGCTGTGTCTAATTAATCCATTTTAATCTATTTGTTCTGTAATTTTTTTCTTTAGAGTAGTCTATATCCCAGCACTGAAATCAGTTCTGATTTCGGAGCAGCCTCGGAACTGAAATCAGGTTCATTGGTCTATAGTTTCCTGAATCACCCCTGGAGCCTTTTTTAAAGATTGGTGTTTCATTGGCCAGTGCATCCCTCCAATGCTCAGATACAAAAGATGATTTTAATGATAGGTTACAAATTACTACTAATAGATAGGAAATGTAATTGTTTAGTTCTTTCAGAATTCTGGGATGTATACCATCTGGTCAGGTGATTTGCTACTTTTTATTTTCTCAATTTGCCCTTTTACATCTTCCAGGCTCACCGTGATTTCTTTCAGTTCTTCCAAATTATCATCTTTAAAGACTGTTTCTGGAACCCGGCTACGCGCGTATCTTATAAAATCCAGCGTACTTTTCTTTGCGCCTGGTGTGCCAACAAAAGTACATGATCGCACTATTTTTTAAAATCTACCCCTTGGAGTAGAGGAAAATTCTCTCATTCTAGCCTTCCTCTTTGTGTGTGGCATCACAAAGAGGAAAGAATAGCCAATCAACTATTAGAAAAACTTACTAAGGTAATATGTCTCTAGCGATGACTCCTTGCACTCTCGACAACAATATTTTCTTTTAGTCTCCTCCAAAATATCGTGGCAGCCAAATATTTAGAAGTAGACTTTATCCTCTCAAATCCACACTAAGCCTAGCTAAGCCATGCAAATAGGTGCGCGCGGCTTTGGCAGCACGCCGGTGGCAGTGACACGCCACTAGGATGCCGATTTTGTGGGCGCCTCCTTCGGCTCCTCCCTCTGACGTCGGGGCTGGCAGCAATATTCAACAATTGAAGAAGAAAATGATTGGAGAGCTCACTGCAAGCAAGTTTCTCCACAGAGGAAATGTCAGCTACCTTTCCATTTTATTGAAATATATTTTTTTAGGATAAAATAACCTCTCGCACCTCAGCTTGTAACCATACTGGCAATTTGGCCTTCCTTCCTCATTTGTTAATGCATGCAATACATCTGCTCTGGGTTTCCAAGATGGTATTTTTAAACAATGCCCATGCCTGATGTAAACTCTTAACCTTAGCAGCTGCACTTTATAGATTTTTTTTTCTATTTTCCTCATTTTATCAGTCTCCCGTTTGAAAGTTAAATGTTAGAGCAGTAGTTTTCCTTAATATCCGCCCTCTAGTTATTAAGTCAGATCTGATAGTATTATGATTATTGTTGCCAAGTGAGCCCACAACTGTTATATCTTCCACCAAATACTGAATTCCATAAAAAATTAAGTCTAAAATAGCTCCCCCCTCTCAGTTTCTGGACCAGCTGCTCCATGAAGCAATGATTTATTTCATCTAGAAACTTTACCTCCAAAGCATGTCCTGTTGTGACATTTACCCAATCAATATTGAGGTAATTGAAATCTCCCATTACTGTGCTGCCAAATTTGTTAACATCCTGAATTTCTGTTAGCATTTTACTGTTTGTCTGTTCATTCTAGCCAGGTGGATGGTAAAATAATCCCATAACTATACTCTTCCCCATCACACATAGAATTTCTTTCCATACAAATTAGAGATGTTTCGGGTAAAAATTTCATGTCAGGCTTCGTTTCGAGACCCCCCCCCCCCCATAGGAATTTCATTTTTCCCATGGTTTGGGGTTTTTTTGGGGGGGCCCCAATTTTCAGGTTAGTGCGCGCTAACTCCCAATAGTGCGCACTAAGGGATAGATTTTGGAAAAGTACGCCCGCGCGTACTTTTGTTCGCGCACCAGGCGCAAACAAAAGTACACCGGATTTTATAAGATACGCGTGTAGCCGTACGTATCTTATAAAATCCGAGGTCGGCGCGCGCAAGGGGGTGCACATTTGTGCACCTTGCGCGCGCCGAGCCCTGCGCGCGCTGCCCGTTCCCTCCGAGCCCACTCTGAAATCGGAGCGGCCTCAGCGGGAACTTTCCTTCGGCCTCCCCCCACCTTCCCCTCCCTATCCCACCCCCCAGCCCTATCTACACCCCCTACCTTTATTGCAGAAGTTACGCTAACTCCCAATAGTGCGCACTAAGGGGTAGATTTTAGAAAAGTACGCCTGTGCGTACTTTTGTTCGCGCACCAGGCGCAAACAAAAGTACACCGGATTTTATAAGATACGCGCGTAGCCCCAGGCAGGCGTAACTCGCGTGCGCCAGTCGGCCGCCGCCACACAATTCCCCGGCCCGGGAGTGATTTCGGAGGCCTCGGCCACGCCCCCAAAACGCCCCTGGGTGGAACCATGCTCCCGGAACGCCCCGAACATCACGCCGCCCCCCACGACACGCCCCCCCTAGCAAAGCCCCGGGACTTATGCGCGTCCCGGGGCTTGCACGCGCCGCCAATCCTATGCAAAATAGGCTTGGCATGTGCAGGGGGGTTTTAAAGGGTTAAGCGCATAACATATGCGTGTAACCTTTTTAAAATCTACCCCTAAGCGTTAGTGCACAATATTGGGAGCTAGTGCACACTATTAGGAGTTAGCGCGCACTAATGGGAGTTAGCACGCGCTAACTCCTATTAGCGCACACTAACTAAAAAATGAATTTTTTCCAAAATTTCGGAAAAAATTAAATCATTTTTCGGTTCTCCCGAACCATTGTGAATTAGGCAATTTTGTTGACATTGCCTAATTCGGCAAAAACAATTGCACATCCCTAATACAAATTCTACAGCATATTTAGACTCCTGCAGGATCTTTATCCTGTTTGACTCTATGCTATCCTTAACATATAACACACCCCCACCAACTTGCACCCTATTATTGTAATATAATTTGCACCCTAGTATCACACTGTCCTATCAGTTATCATCCTTCTGTCAGGTCTCTGAGATGCCAATTATGTCTACCCAGGTCCAGATTTAGGCATAGACAAAGGAGGCAACTGCCTCAGGTGCCAAATTCTGATAGAAGCCACCACCCGAGTGTTGCAGCTGCCATGAGGAGCTGCACTTTCATTTTCTACCTAGTTCAGTTGCATTGCAGTGACAATTTTAACTAAATTGAGCATGAGGCTCTTGTGGCAGTGCATGTGCGCTCACAAGCCCCGCTGCACTTCTCTTCGAGCACAGTTTCCCTGGTAACTGTAATGGAGAAGGTTTTCATGGGTAATGATTCAGATGGACTGAATCAAATCATGGTGAACCTAGAAGATGTGGTAGGCCTGATTGACAAACTGAAGAGTAGTAAATCACCTGGACCGGATGGTATACACCCCAGAGTTCTGAAGGAACTAAAAAATGAAATTTCAGACCTATTAGTAAAAATTTGTAACTTATCATTAAAATCATCCATTGTACCTGAAGACTGGAGGATAGCAAATATAACCCCAATATTTAAAAAGGGCTCCAGGGGCGATCCGGGAAACTACAGACCGGTTAGCCTGACTTCAGTGCCAGGAAAAATAGTGGAAAGTGTTCTAAACATCAAAATCACAGAACATATAGAAAGACATGGTTTAATGGAACAAAGTCAGCATGGCTTTACCCAGGGCAAGTCTTGCCTCACAAATCTGCTTCACTTTTTTGAAGGAGTTAATAAACATGTGGATAAAGGTGAACCGGTAGATATAGTATACTTGGATTTTCAGAAGGCGTTTGACAAAGTTCCTCATGAGAGGCTTCTAGGAAAAGTAAAAAGTCATGGGATAGGTGGCGATGTCCTTTCGTGGATTGCAAACTGGCTAAAAGACAGGAAACAGAGAGTAGGATTAAATGGGCAATTTTCTCAGTGGAAGGGAGTGGACAGTGGAGTGCCTCAGGGATCTGTATTGGGACCCTTACTGTTCAATATATTTATAAATGATCTGGAAAGAAATACGACGAGTGAGATAATCAAATTTGCAGATGACACAAAATTGTGCAGAGTAGTTAAATCACAAGCAGATTGTGATAAATTGCAGGAAGACCTTGTGAGACTGGAAAATTGGGCATCCAAATGGCAGATGAAATTTAATGTGGATAAGTGCAAGGTGATGCATATAGGGAAAAATAACCCATGCTATAATTACACGATGTTGGGTTCCATATTAGGTGCTACAACCCAAGAAAGAGATCTAGGTGTCATAGTGGATAACACATTGAAATCGTCGGTTCAGTGTGCGGCGGCAGTCAAAAAAGCAAACAGAATGTTGGGAATTATTAGAAAAGGAATGATGAATAAAACGGAAAATGTCATAATGCCTCTGTATCGCTCCATGGTGAGACCGCACCTTGAATACTGTGTACAATTCTGGTCGCCGCATCTCAAAAAAGATATAATTGCGATGGAGAAGGTACAGAGAAGGGCTACCAAAATGATAAGGGGAATGGAACAACTCCCCTATGAGGAAAGACTAAAGAGGTTAGGACTTTTCAGCTTGGAGAAGAGACGACTGAGGGGGGATATGATAGAGGTGTTTAAAATCATGAGAGGTCTAGAACGGGTAGATGTGAATCGGTTATTTACTCTTTCGGATAGTAGAAGGACTAGGGGACACTCCATGAAGTTAGCATGGGGCACATTTAAAACTAATCGGAGAAAGTTCTTTTTTACTCAAAAGAACTTTCTCCGATTAGTTTTAAATGTGCCCCATGCTAACTTCATGGAGTGTCCCCTAGTCCTTCTACTATCCGAAAGAGTAAATAACCGATTCACATCTACCCGTTCTAGACCTCTCATGATTTTAAACACCTCTATCATATGCGCTCACAGTCTCCCGTTTGAAAGTTAAATGTTAGAGCAGTAGTTTTCCTTAATATCCGCCCTCTAGTTATTTGTTGCCAGAGAATGTGGTTCGTGCAGTTAGTATAGCTGTGTTTAAAAAAGGATTGGATAAGTTCTTGGAGGAGAAGTCCATTACCTGCTATTAAGTTCACTTAGAGAATAGCCACTAACATTAGCAATGGTTACATGGAATAGACTTAGTTTTTGGGTACTTGCCAGGTTCTTATGGCCTGGATTGGCCACTGTTGGAAACAGGATGCTGGGCTTGATGGACCCTTGGTCTGACCCAGTATGGCATTTTCTTATGTTTTCTTATGTTCTTATGGTAACAGAAAGCACGTACTGTATCTAATGAAGGAGTGCAGTGGGGCCTGTGAGCACATTCGTGCTGGTGCAAAAACCCTGCGCTTAGTTTAGTTGATATTACCGCTGCAGTACAACTGGAGCAGGAAGAAAATGAGACCTGGAAGTGAGTGGAGACATGACATAGGACATCAAGGGGAGAAATGAATCCTCACAGGGGCCTCCGCTCTTTGATTCCTAGGAATGAAGGGGTTATGCTCTCTCTCTCCTCTACACCGTTTGATGATTTCTTGGAGGGGGGGACTTCCCCTTCCCCCCCACACCCACCATGATTCCTGGGAGGGGAAAGACTTCCCTCACTTTGCCTATGTGCGCCTAAACTGTAAATTCGGCCCTGTGTCTACCTCTTCATTCAGTACTATACATTCTAACTCTCCCATTTTATTGTTTAGACTTCTGGCATTTGCATACAGACATTTCAAGGTACAGTATGTTTTCTGTTTGTATAGGTGACATGGATAATTTGGGATTTTTTTAACTCCATCTGCTTTTACTTAAAGGCACCTGAGCTTCTCTTGCCTTTATTGGAAACTCTCTGTTGGGATGCTCTGGCTTCCCTGTTTTGTTAATACTTTCAAATATACCATCCTCCAAACCATGTGCTCCTGAGCGACTCTCAAAAGATTCAAAGGAAACTTGGAAAGTTCTTCTGTACTGAGAAGATTGTAGATACCTGGAATAACCTACCAACAAAGGTGGTAGAGTCCAGTACTTTGACAGAATTCAAGTATTCTTGGGGCAGATACAGAAGACAATGGTAGGAATGACTGAGACACTAATATTCCAAACAATCCAGGCTTCACTCCCTTTAAATAGGGGGTGGATAAATAAAACACAATCTAGTTACAAAGCACGCCATGGGGTAGCTGGGTTATTAACAGCAGACTACAAGTTTCATGAAACTAACGAGGTTGGTGTCAACAGGTTGGTGGTGCCCAGACACTGTCCAACCAAAAGAAAACAAGGGCAGATAAAGAAAGCATGATCTAGTGATGCTGCAGGCCATCAGGTAGTCAGTTGATACCAGCAGGCTACAACTCCCCAGAAGTCAACTGGATTGGTGCTGGCAGGTTGGTGGTGGCTAGATACTGACAAGCAAGGCCAAGAGGATCTAGATAAATATTCAGACAACAACTCCACTGGTTTTAGTATCTATTTAGACTATTACAAAGCTTAGTGGTAATACATTGAGGGGGTAAGGGGGCTAGGTGTTGGATATAGTATGAGATCTTATATTCTCAACTACCCAGGATGGTAGAGAACCAATGAGAAAGAAAAACAAAACTGACATGAATAAGAAGTGATCTCCCACAAGCCGTCGTTTCTATGGCTGGCAGCTAGAATACGTCCTTGCAGTATGGACAGGAAAAATGCTGTCATCTACTATCTAACTATCTTGCTGTCATTTACTATCTTACAACAATGGAGCTAAGACAGAAACCACTCTTGGCTTGTCTTTTGTAAGTAATCTAAGGAAATCTTTACATATCATTTATGAAATGTTTCATCTGGGAAGAAGAGGGGAATAAATATAAGAACAGAATAGCATGATTATTATTTTACAGTTTATGCTCTCAAAAATAATAGCTTTTCTCTATAATGAGAGATAACAAATTCAGCAAGATTGCATATGCAATATCTTTCTTAGTTAAATGCGTTTACCTATGAGTTGCGAGATTGCACACTTGAAATCAGAGGCATGTCCATGTAACTGAGACCAATAAGCAACTTTATTTCCATAACATCATTCCGTATCCAGGAGTTATAATAGAAAACATACTCTGGTTTCAGGGCCAGGCCCCCACCGCATAGCTGTTGCATCTTTCTAGTCTGAGAAGCTTCATTGTTCTCTGCTGGCATGTTTTTCCTATCAGGCTACAAGTAGACCCAATAAGAATAGATTTATATTGTATGACTTGACAGAAACATCTGTAATGTAGATATAGCTAGGGATCTCAATTTATACAGGCTTGCAGTGTTTGTAATCTATAGCCATGACACCTGGTGACCTAATGTGAGCCCCCAACTACACTACCTACTAATGTAGCTTGAAACCAAATCGGGTTACTGCTTTCTGTGTGTTCACTAGGGGTGCGGAGCTCCAGTTCTCATGGGCTACAAATGGGTCCGATGTTCAAGATAACCGAATGTGCAAATTAACCACATAATCCTGGGTTAATGATGGGCTAAAAAATATAATATACATATATGTTTAATTTTAGTTTATTATTTAATTATACTGTTTTTCTTGTACAAATCAAGGCAATTTCCAACAAAAGTCAAACAGGATCCAGAACTGCCAAGGGAGTGTATTTTGTAAGAAGGTGTGCATGGCTTTGCAATGCCTTTCCCTGGATTCACAATACTAACATATGCTATGGATGCATCACAACTTAATTAAGAGAGGAAAAAAAAACCAAGGCTAGTAGAATGATAAACAGAATTAGAACAGAAACCCTTAAAATCCCTCTGAAGCCTCCAAGCTGTACAGTCCTTAGTCCAAGAAAGTTCACTAGCAACAGCATTTCATGTCAGGTTAAATACTGCAGATGTTTGAATAATGGCAGATGACCTGGCAAAGACACAAATGTAGAAAGAATAGTAAGAAACAAATGAATGCAACCTGGCAGAGAGCTAATGCAATCATTGTAGACAAGGCTTGGGAGCTGAACGAGTGTTGATTCAGTCCCAGCCCGCGCGTCTTTTGCAACGTGCTTTTGCTACTGCTGCCACTCCCACAATAGGGCCTTCCGAATGGTCACTGTTTTGACAAGGCCCATGAAGCAGGAAAGGGTGGAGAGTATTTGTCAGTCTGGAGGCTGGCAGAAAAACAGCACTTACGCTGGCTAGGTGATTGTAGCTGATGGTTTTTAGAAGGCCAAATAAGTGGATAAGCCAAAAAGATGCTTTGTTGCAAAAGGAAAGGAATGATCAACAGAAGAAGGGAGGTGATATTGCCCCTGTATACAGGGACAGTTCTATAATGAGGCAGGGTGAGGCGGCTGCCTCAGGTGGCAAGATTTTGAGGCAGAAAAATTGCCCCATGAAACCTACCTGCCACAGCCGCCTTACTCTTCATTCAGGCCAACAAGTGCACCAGCAGGAAAACCTGCGGTGCTGTCAGTGTGGAGCAGTAAGATGCTGGCAGGGTTCCCGCCAGCAAAAAGGAAGGTCCTGGAGGCGTGGAACTGTGACATGCTGGCAGGGTTCGCACTCCCCACTAGCAAAAGGATGATCCAGCGGACAAAAAAGAGTCCCTGTGGTACTGTCGGCTTTTCCCCCACAGCCGACAGCAGAAAAGGGCCTGCAGTGCCACCAGCATTTCCCCCGTAGCCGTCAACAGAAGAGGTCCTGCTGTGCAGACAGAGAAAAGGTCCAAAATGTGTGTGTGAAAGAGACTGGCACAGTGAGAGTGAGTGCCTGTATGTGAGAGAGACTTTGAAAGTGTGTATGAGAGGGTGGGGATATGTATGTGTGTGTGTGAATATGAGTATGAGAAGGTGGGTGTGGGTGGGTGTCTGAATGAAAGGGTATGTGTAAGTGAGTGTCATTATGAGAGAGTGAGTGTGTGTGTGGGGGGGTAGGGGTGTGGGTGTGTTTGTATATATGAGAGAGTGGATTATTGTGTGTATATATAAGAGGATGGGTGGGGTGTGTGAGTATGAGAGGGTGTGTGTGTGTGTATATGTATGAGATGGTGTGTTTGTGTGTGTGTGTGTCTATATATATATATATATATATATATATATATGAGAGGGTGTGTTTGTTTGTGTGTGTGTATGGATGAGAGAGTGTGTGGGGGTGGAGGTCTGTATGGATGAGTGGATGTGTGTATGTATGAGTGGGTGGGAAAATGTAAGAGAGGGTGTGAGGGTGTGTGTATGCATGTGTGTGTATGAGAGGATGTGTGGATGGGTGTGTGCATATATGAGTGGGTAGGTGTGTGTATGTATGAGAGGATATGTATGTGCATGTATGTGTGTGTATGAGAGGGTGGGTAGGTGAGAGTATGTGTGTATATGAGAGTGTGTGTGTGTATGTGTGTATGTGCTTTATGAGAGGATGCGTGTATGAGAGGGAGAGTAGGTGTATGAGAGAGTGGGGGGTGTATAAGAGGGTATGTGTATGTGAATGTGTGTGTGTGTGAGAGAGAGGGTAGATGTGTGTGTATGTATGAGAGGGAATGTGTGTGTGTGTGTGTTTGTATGTGTGTATAACAGGGTGTGTGTTTGTATGAGCGGGAGGATAGGTGTGGGTGGCTATGTGTATGAGAGGGTATGTATGTGTGAAAGTATATATGAGAGGGTGGGTGGATATATATATATGAATGGATAGGTTCCTTGTATATATGTGAGGGTATGTGAGTGTATGAGAGAGGTGAGTATGTGTGTATATTAGTGTATGTGTGTGTTTGTATGAGAGGATGTGTGTGTATGTATGTATGCGTGTGTGGGTGTGTGTATGAGAGGGAAGGTGGATGGTGGGTGTTTATGGGAGGGTGGGTGCGTCTATATGTATGACAGGGTATCTGTGTATGTGTGAGTACCTCTGTATGTGTGTGTCTATGAGAAAGAATGTCTGCATGTGTATGTTTGTGAGAGTTCCTGTGTATATGTGTGTGAGAGATGTTAAAGTTTGTTTACCCTCCTCCAATCTATGACAATTTCAGGAAATCTAGAAATCTAAAGTTCCCAGGTATGGAGAGTGGGACATTTTTTTTTAATCCATTCATTTAATACCTGTCTCCTCATACGCTATAGTAGATGTGCTATATAATTTGTAATGTTACATTTGTCATTTATTTGTCATAGTACTATTATTATATTATATTATTTATCATATTTTATTCAACTGTTCCTCTTACCATGGTTACCCTATATATATATTATTATATATCTTATAATATATTATCTCATATATATTAGCAAGCATTTTCTTATATTTATTATTATTATGCAACTGCTCCACCCCTCTCTTCCACTTCCAAGTTCCAGTAACCTGCATTCAATGTAACTTATCTCTTCTCTCACCTCCTCCAGTAGCCTCCTAGCTACGATTAATGTTAAAGTTCTCTTTACCCTCGTTCAGTGTAAACCGATATGATATGATACCCATCATGAATGTCGGTATAAAAAAGGTTTAAATAAAATAAATAAATCCTTGTTGGTTTTAATTACTGGATGTGATTTGTCTGCCGTTTTGAAATATTTTATTGGTGTTTGGTAATATTTAAACATTTTTATAAGTGTGTTTAATTGGCTGCAGTTCTATTTATCAGCTGATTTGATATTCTTTTTATTGGTATGTTTAATGTTTTATATTTCTTGATTGTGTTTGCATTGCATACAGTGTTTGGCTTCTTATGATTTTCATTTCAGAGAACATTTCAATGTATATTTATGGTCTCTTTATTCTGTGTTTGGTGAGAGTCTATCTGTGTTCTGCAAGTGTAACTGAGGTTAAGTATTCCGCTAGTGTTTAATTTATTTGAAGACATTTGCAACAACCTAGCTTTAATCTGTTTTCCTAATAGGAGGTGTATTTGTGTTCAGGGACTGGTGTAATATTTGCAGTATTGCTTTTTTCATAGGTAGGGTTGTTACTGTTTGAGTGCTGGCAGTTAGTATATAGAAGGCTTTCTATACTGGAATTGTAGTTCAATTTATTCCTGGCTTTCTATGGGCCAAGTCCACACCCAGTGCACTTTACCTTAGGCCTTATACCATATGAGATCCAGTAGACTGTCTTAATTACTATGAGAAAGGAAGTTTATTAAGTCTATTAAACTATTATTATTGAAGGTGTCTTTTTTTTTTTTTTGCAGTATATGAAATATTATATATATATATATATAATATACATGTTGTGGTAAGTGATATTTTTACTGTAATTTCAATGTCCCTTTTCCATATACAATCTGCCTTTTTAGATTGGGGAAGTGGTTAATACATATTAAAATGGAAAAGAATGCATAATTTTTATTGTGTGGGGAGAGGAGGGAAGGTGGAAGACTGTCTAGGTCTAGGGCATCTAATACTCTTGCATTGACCTAAGGGAAGGTATCACACACATAGACTCCCACCATTCACCAACTTCTCACACCCCCAGGGGGCAGATCCTGGAGAAGGGTGGGAGGCAGGCAATAGGGAATGGAGGAGTAGCCTATTGGTTATATCAGTGGGCTGCACACAAGGGAAGCCAGGGTTCAAATCCTACTGCCACTCCTTGTGGCCTTGGGCAAGCCACTTTACCCTCCATTGCCTCTCCCCCTTCCTGGCCCTCTTGGGGGCCGATGCAATACAGTGCGCTCAGCCGAGCACACTGTATAACCCATAGTCGGACGCGGGTTGAATAGGCGCTAATGAATCCCCAATGCAATAAGGGGATTAGCGCCTATTCAACGCACGTCCAACACAGAGTGAGTCTAATTGCGCTAATCACATGCAAATACATGTGATTGAGGCTATTATCATTCACTCCAGATGCAAAAAAAAAATGTGCTCCAGGCAGGCGTTAATTGCTGAGCACTCCTTAAACCAGTACAGAAAAGCAGAAAAAAAAAATTAAATAAAGTTTAAAAAAAAAACCCCACTGACAGTCGGGTGTAGGAAACAGACACTCAAATGTCAAGCGTCCATTTTCTGAAACCCCTGGCTTTGCGGCGTTTAGGAAAACAGACGCCGATAAACTAGGCATCGGTTTTCCTAACTGGTGGACCACTGACACCGACTGGGTTCTCATTAGCAATGAGGTGCTAGAGGCACGCAAGCGTCCCTAGTGCCGCCTTGCTAACGCGGCCCCCTAATTTAAATATTGCATGGAATCCCCCTTGGGGGCGCCTGGGGTGCTTTAAAAAAGCAGGCGCTGACTGTTCAGCACCCGCTTTCTACACAAATTTATTACATCGGCCCCTTGGTGATTTCACCTGTGCTGCACCATGAGGGAGGGAGTGCCATTTCATTCCTTGTTTCAGGCAGCAGATTACCTTGAGCCACCCCTGCCTGTATAGGTCCCTGGTGAGACCTCATTTGGAATACTGTGTACAATTCTGGAGAGCGCACCTCGAAAAGAATAGAAACAAGATGGAGTCAGTCCAGAGTGTGGCTACTAAAATGGTCAGTGATCTTTGTTCTAAAGCATATGGGGAGAAACTTCAAGATCTAAAGATATACAACCTAGAGGAAAGGCGAAATAGGGTAGATATGATAGAGACATTTAAATATCTCAAAGGTTTCCATGTACAGGAGGTAAACCTCTTTCAACAGAAAGGAGGCTCTAGAACAAGGGATCATGGGATGAGGGTGAAAGGGGATAGACTCATGAGTAATATTTAATTCCAGAAAGGGTAGTGGATGCATACAATAGCCTCCCAGTAGAGACGATAGAGACAAAAACAGTATCTGATTTCAAGAAAGCATGGGATAAATACAGGAGATCTCTAAGGGAGTAACAGGAAATATAAAGCTGAATTAGTTGGGTGATTGGGCAGACTAGAAGGGTCATATGGTCTTTTTGTGCCAGCATGTTTCTATGTTTCTAGCTTAAAAGTCCTACCAGTAACCAGCTTCCCTTAGTGAATACCAGCCAGGTCAGCTAAATATTGGCGACAAGGGCAGTTCTATAAAGAAGCAAGGTGAGGTGGCAAAATCTGGGGAGCGGTAAAAAGTGTCTCCCCCAAAATTCTCCTACGGTGGCCGCCTCACTTTGCCTAAGTGCCTTCAGCCAGATGTGAGGGGCCTCAAGCGTAGCATGGCCACGGCGGAGCCCATTCCACCACGGCCAGAAGACTAGGGCTGGCGGGGCCTCAGGATTGGCATGGTCAAGGCAGAGCCCATCCCACCGTGGCTGGAAGTCTAAGTCCGCCAGTGTTTAAAGACGGCTGTGGCCACGGCCAGAAGAAAAGACCCGGGGAGGCCTAAGTGAACGTGTGAGTGACTACCTGTGTGTGTGTGAGAATGAAAGTAAGTAAGACAAAATCTCCAATGTTATTATAGTAAACTGCTCCTCATCTTACACTTCATTTATAAATTTTTATTGAAAAATATTTTATCAAAAATTTTCTATGAAAGGAAAAGACCTCAGCACTGAAGGAAAATGCCAGAGGCCGAGTCCCCAACCAGCAGGGTGCAGTCACGGGTCTTAAAAACCTCTTTTTTTCTTATTTAATAAACAGTAATCTTCTTTTTATTACCAAGCACATTTTTTTCTCTTTTTCTTTTTTCTAAAAGAGCAGAATTATCTTACAATTTATTTTTCTTTTACAATTCATATATTTTTTCTTCTTCTATGGAGCAAATCAATTTATGTCCTTCTTTACAATGATATCAGAAAATGGTTCCGCTATATATTCAAATTAATATCAATCAATGCACTTATCTTTTTAGAACTATTTCTTTTTAGCACAATTGGCTCCAGCCTCTCTTTTCATCCCAGTAATCGCCAATGTAGGCAATGTTTCACAGAATAGCTGTGTCAGGGTACAAAGTCAATTTGATGCCGCTTCATCTAAATCAATTCTGAAAAATGTAGAATAAACAGAAGTTCGAATTAAGCATGTTTTTTGGGTTTTTTAAAAAAATAATTAGGTTTGTAAACACTGCTCCATCTGAACGAACAAAATTCATTTCATGTATTCCATGTGACTACATGGGCAATGCTATGGCTGGCATTTCTTAAATTTATCACTCGATCATACTTGAATTGTATCCAGTTAGAATACTAGCTTAAACATTCATTCATTGGCTTACTCTGCCAAGTGACAGATTGGCTCAATACCACTTGGCTTACTCTGCCAAGTGACAGATTGGCTCAATACCACAACTGACAATAGCTTCAACCAATCGAAATGCCTTGTTGGTACATTAAAAAATATCATTTGAGCCAATCATTTGAACTACATTCAATAGTGCCATTTTAAAGTGGCTGAAAAGTTTTTAAAGACATTTTTCTTAAAACTAACACCACATACATGCTCACTCTCTTTCCTGCCTTGTCACACTGTTTCACTACCTTGAGGCTATCACCCCTCAAGATCTCCCTTCTCATTGGTGCACCTCATTCTCTCTTCTGCCATCACGGGATACTTCTGGGGATCTCTGCACCTCAAATGCATGATTTTGCACTTTTCTTGTGTTGGATCCTAACTGCCAACCACTCAACCTTGAGCTTTCTTAGATCACTTCTCATTCTGTCTGTTTCCCTAGGGGATATTAACTCTGCTGCAGGTTTTATTGACATCTGTAAAAAAGGCAAAGTTTTCCATCTAACCCATCCACTTAGGGATGTGAATCGTTTTTGAACGATTAAAATTATCGTCAGATAATTTTAAAATTGTCCTAAATCGTTACAGTACAAATGCCCCCGATTTATCGTCAGGGGCATTTGTATTGTATTGTTAAATTGGGCACGGGAATTATTTGGGGGAGGGCGGGAAAACCGGTACACCAAAACAACCCCTAAACCCACCCCGACCCTTTAAAACCAATTCCTTACCCTCCCCCACCCTCCCGAACCCCTCCAAAATGTTAAGTTACCTGGTGGTCCAGTGGGGGGGCGTCCTGGCGCGATCTCCCGCTCTCGGGCCATCGGCGCCATTTTGGCTGCCACTAATTAAAATGGCGCCGATGGCCCGATAAAAAAAAACCCCACCCAACCCTTTAAATCGACCCCCCCACCCTCCCGACCCTTTTATTTTAGGACGGCCCGCGCCGCTAAAAAAACAGCCCACCCGACCCTTTAAATCGACCCCCCCAAAACCTTTTAAAATTACCTGGTGGTCCAGGGGGGCCTTGGGGGGCCTCGGGGAGAGATCCAGGGGGGCCTCGGGGAGAGGAGAGATCCAGGGGGGCCTCGGGAAGAGATTTCCCATTCCCAGGCATCAGCTGTTCTAAAAAAAAAAAAATGGCGCCGATGCCCCTTTGCCCTTAACATGTGACAGGGTATCCGTGCCATTGGCCGGCCCCTGTCACATGGTAGGAGCACTGGATGGCCGGCGCCATCTTTAAAGATGGCGCCAGCCATCTAGTGCTCATCAGCCCCTATTATACTATACTCTATAATAGGGGCTGATGAGTAAAGATGGCCAGTGCTCATCAGCCCCTATTATACTATACTCTATAATAGGGGCTGATGAGTAAAGATGGCCGGCGCCATCTTTAAAGATGGCGCCGGCCATCCAGTGCTCCTACCATGTGACAGGGGCCGGCCAATGGCACGGATACCCTGTCACATGGTAAGGGCAAAGGGGCATCGGCGCCATTTTTTTTTTAGAGCAGCTGATGCCTGGGAATGGGAAATCTCTTCCCGAGGCCCCCCTGGATCTCTCTTCTCCCCGAGGCTCCCCTGGATCTCTCCCCGAGGCCCCCCAAGGCCTCCCTGGACCACCAGGTAATTTTAAAAGGTTTTGGGGGGGTCGGGAGGGGGGGTCGATTTAAAGGGTCAGGTGGGTTTGTTTTTTTTTAGTGGCATCATTTTGTTCAGTGACTGCTCTGTGTTCCCTGGGCCCCTCAGCCGCAGATTGCAAGGCCAAGTGAGAGATCTAATGTAACGCAAATGCTGCACTCCTAGTGGAAAGATTGACGGAAGCCCCAGAGGAGGGCTCTTTGCAATTATGGTGAATTGCAGCATGAGTGGCACAAAGTTCTTACTAATGCACACCACACGTTGCCTGAAGCCTGAGCAATGCCAATTCTTCAGTTTCTTTTTTTTTTTTCTTTAAGCTGGACTCTTATTTCAAGTTATTGCACAGAGTAGATACTTCTGACTGGCTGCCAGATGGTCTGCTGCCAACGACTATACTCACAATGTCCAAGACATTAGCACAGAACCAATCCAGTATACCGGCAGCTGCTTCCACAGACATTTCCACCAGCAAATAGTAAAGGGACTGAGGAATAATATTGGTTATTTATGCCCTATCCATAAAAATGTTACATTTTTTTTGATGGATGGGTTCCTTACTTTTCTCCAACTGCTGTGTTCTTTGAAATAGTGGCCAAGCAGTTGCTGTAGTGGACTGGGCTCATGGTGATTTCTTTCAGTTCACATGGGGATTTTCCCTTCTGCAGCTGACCATATGTCACCCCCGCCTCCCCAAAATGACTAGCCCCATGAAACAAAGGACAACGTTGCAGGCAACCATCACCTCACTCGAACACAAAACCTGGAAGTGAGTTCAGTCCAAGCATAGAATGGTGGTTCCACTCTGCCAATTTATTCAAACACAACAAATGAAACTTAGGGTCTCTTGAACAAATTCAGAGGCACAAGTTTCACAGTGAACATTCATGGCAAGTAGCAGCACATTACAGACATACTTGGGAACTTCTGAGTTGCAATCATCCTGAGATTGCTGTTAATTAGCAGATGGCAGGGAGGCGGAGTAGGAATGGAATAATATATATCAATTTTCTCTCTTCCACCCACTCCCCCCACCCCCCCCCACCCCAACTTTCTCTCTCTTTCTTCCACCCACCACTATCACCTATCCCTCTCACCTCCAGAGATGACCCCAGCATACTTTCCCTGATCCCAGCACTCTCTTTGCCTCCTCCCCCTATGTCTCAGCTCCATGACTTAGGCATCCTCACTCTACCCTTAGATGAGTGACTCCCAAGTCCTGGAATCACAACTGCAGACTGAGTTTTGTGTATAGTGCAGCCCCTCTCCAGTTTCTCCCCATATGCTGCTTGCAGTGTCTGCCCCAGACTCAGCCCACTTCTCCTGTTCTCTGCAAGCTTACTGAGGAAGGGGAGTGGCTGAGCTATATACAGAGAGGCCCTGAAATTTCTAGTGTTTCCCCTGAGACCCTGCAACTGATGCAAATTCCCTGAGTCTCAGGGTAAAATCCTGAAAGTTCCCAGCTATGATTTACAGCAGCAATGAAATCTCACTACAGACAAAATGAATTCTCTGGCTACCCAGTACTATTCATCCTCTTGTAGTTGCAACACTTACTTCTTTTGTAAACACTGAGACTGTCAACAAACCAGATTTTCCTTTCCTTAGTCCCCATGATCCTCCCAGGGACTCTTTCAGGAAGACAGGCCATAGGCCTAGGAGTAGAGTATTGGAATTTCACTTTTCTTGAGATAAACTGCACCTTTTGCTTGCAGAAGACAACATGGATCACTGTGAGACCCACTTATTTATACGCCTTGGGGTAGATTTTAAAAAAATGCGCGTTCGCGTACTTTTGTTGGCGCACCAGTCGCAAACAAAAGTACGCTGGATTTTAGTAGATACGCGCGTAGCCGCGCGTATCTGCTAAAATCCAGGATCGGCGCACGCAAGGCTGCCGATTTTGGGCAGCCGGCGCGCGCAGAGCCGCGCAGCCTGCCTCCGTTCCCTCCGAGGCCGCTCCAAAATCGGAGCGGCCTCGGAGGGAACTCTCTTTCGCCCTCCCCTCACCTTCCCCTCCCTTCCTCTACCTAACCCACCCCCCCGGCCCTATCTAACCCCCCCCTACCTTTGTCGACGGATTTACGCCTCCCGGAGGGAGAAGTAAATCCACGCGCGCCAGCGGGCCGCTGGCGCACCGAGACACAACCCGGGGGCGGTTCCGGAGGGTGCGGCCATGCCCCCGGACTGCCCCGGGTCGAAACCACGCCCCCGGGCCCGCCCCCGAAACGCCATGTCCCGCGCCCAAAACGCCGCATCGATTGGCCCCACCCCCGACACGCCCCCGACAAAAAACCCCGGGACTTATGCGAGTCCCGGGGCTCTGCGCGCACCGGCAGGCCTATGGAAAATAGGCGCGCCGGCGCGCAAGGCCCTGCTCGCGTAAATCTGGGCGGATTTACGCGAGCAGGGCTTTTAAAATCCGCCCCCTTGTGTGTCACTGCTGAAATCATCATGGCTTAGAGTCACAAACTCTTTATCCAATTCCCTCTGCTTAACATAGTAATCACTAATCAATTTGGAGGTTAGGGATCAATTTGGGTAGAGGTTAAGGATCACATCCATACAGAACCAAGGTCATAATTTTGGGTCCAGGTTCACACAAATATCAATCAATCTTGTTGAGATTTATTGCAAGAGGGATTTCTACATAGGAAGTATGCTGTACCCATCCCTCCTTAATGATAAAGCAATCAATGAATTACCTCACTGACAGTTTTCCCTCCTTGATCCTGACACATGTACAAACACTGGAAACATCTTAGGCAGGGGATTTGATATCAGAGAGTGGGAGATGCCTCCATGTCCTATTGAAGTGCATTGAGGAAGTGAAATTTTAAGGAGGGAGTAGTAAAATGGTAACATTTTCATTGAAGACAAAGCATTCTTCCTCCTCTATAGGGAGACTCGTAGAAATAATTTTGTACTGACCATGTAATTCTTTACAAATCTCATGGTTAGAAGCTCTGTAACCATGCTGACTGTTTACAGGCCTCAAAATATGAACAGAGATGATAAACCATAGTCAGGAGGAGGAAGGGGTGAGTATTCTTAATGTTGCAATAAACAAACGCTGGTTGTTTCCTCCAGGGCCATGGTATGCAAGTTACCCCTCCTTGGGGAGTGGGCTTGCAGGACGAAAAGAGAGGAAGACAGACAATATCCTATTTTATAGGGAAGGAAAAGGGAGTTAATATGCTGCTCCCACTCCAGTGATGAGCTAGTATATGTAGATCCCTGGACCTCCAGAGAACGGAATGTAGGGTAAAGGACTTTGTGAAATTAGTTCACAGCCCTGCTCATGACTCATGGATTCTTTAAAAGCTTTTATAGATGATCGACCTATTATGTGTCATAAAAGGCAAGGCAGGGCGTTTCATTTTCAGTTCCTGTATTAGTAAGAAGTTGTGCAAGTTTATTACTTAATCTGGTGTAAAAATACTTTCCCATGCATTATAATAGGGTCCCACAGCATGATGTCAGTGGCTACTTTTCATCAGGCACTGGTACAGGACTCAAAAGTTACTTGCGTGCTATAGGTTTTGTTAGAGTTTCATAATAATATGGATATGATAAATGTAGCGTAGCTGTAGCGGGCTCGTGGGTGTTCCTCATAGGGACCGACTCTCTCACTTTGCGACAGGCAGGAGATCTGAGCCCAGCTGGCCCGTAATTAAAGCAGTGGTGGATCAGCCACAAACAGCTGAAAACTGAAAAGAGGAACCTCCCACCCCTCTCCACGCTCACTGCCATACATACAGAGCGCAAGGTGCAGACTGTTGTACCGCATTAATGCACATCTGGAATGTGAATCTCCCGTGTCACCACTACATTGAAATTAGTCATGCTATCAAATACAGTAGAAATGCTTCACAGTGAGCTCAGGTCAAGAATTTTCAGGAAAAAGCAGATCAGTTCTCTTCTCATGAGTAACAGATATCATATTTCAAAGAGGAATTCAGTCAATGTACTATATTACCGTGTTACATTTAGTGTGTATCATGTTACTGAGCAGAGATGTGAAACCTTGTGAATGCTTTATGGACTATAAAGTTTATTTAAAAATGCAAATACCTGCACATTCATCTTGATTAGTAATAAAAGAAAAACTGCACGTTAAATTTTAAGGCGCATGCAGCAATCAATAGCAGGTTTTTTAAGAATCCATCACAAAGCTGGAAATAACTGTTTTAGTGAACGACTGAATAAATTTGGCTGGCCTCCAATGCTCAGCCGCCACTTGGGATTCTGTGGTGCTGGAGACTCAAAATTCGAGCCTTGTTTGACAAGACCAGTAAAGCTTGGATGCCACCACAGAGGTGATAAGCTTTAGCTCTGGGGAGGGAAAGAAGACAGCAGTTGCTACTGTGGTGACCCTTGCTGGTCAAAGAGCAGTGCTGAGGGTTAGTCTGGGGTAGACTTCCCTCAAGACCACCATGCTGGGCCATGCTGTTTGGGGATGAGGGAGTATGTGAAAGTGGGAAATGAATAAATTCCTTTTAATCGTTTGCCAGTATTTCAATGCCATCATGGAGCCTTCATCGGAAGCCTTGTGCACTTCCATATATGCAACCACCCGCATAAAGGTAGAGGAAGACAGTTTTCAAAGTGTTCATATTGGGACAGAGGCTGGGTGTAATTTTTATCCTGGGACTTTGTATCAATTTTCACACTCTTCTCGCTTTGAAACTTGTCATGGTTATAAACGATGCATGGTCACATGCACAATCTTCTGCTGCGGGTAGATTTTTGCTGGAAATGTGCACATGAGTTGAAGATGGCCATCCACATGTACACTTCGCCCCCCCCCCCCCCCCCCCGACCTAAATATGCCTTCCTTCCCCGGGAATGCCTCCTCTTGGGGCAACTATAAGCGCGGTGTGCATTGCAGAAGAACGTGGAGACTATTAGCTGCATTGAGGATGGGTTGTTTTTCAGATGGACAGTCAACGCAGGTAAAATGCTTTTTACTCACGTTAAATCACTTTGCAAACTGAATACCACGCTTCAACCAGCAATAATCAACTTTCATGATGTCATATGGAAAATCATGCATGATGTCATGCAGATTGTAAACTCTCTGGGGAAGCGGGTTTATAGTGCCTGTGTACTTATCATCATTCTACATTTAGTAGTGCTATAAAAATGATGTCACCCCCCGCACACACACACACACATATTATTATAATATGTGTGTGTGTGTGTGCGGGGGGGGGACGACATAAATAAATAAACAAACAAACAAATAAATAAATGAAGATCAGTACTAAGAAATATACAAAGCTAGTGGGTGGTGTTATGGGGTGCTGCTAAACCACTTGCTGGCTCTATGCTATTCTACTATCCAACAGTACAAAATCTGATGAAATGATGTGCTTAGTACCTAGCTCCCACCTACCCAGCAACATTGACAAAAGAGGCATTCTCAAGATGTCATGCTATAAAATATAGAGATGCGCAAAACTCTCCACACGGCCAGACTGAATAACCTCCCCAAGCTGCCTGAAATATGTTTATCACAGCACCAGGGGAAAAAATGTTATGAGCTGTTTGTCTCCAAACAGTTCGCCATTTACATGATCCAGGAATTTTGCAAAATTGACCTCTAAATAAATGCCATGTACCAATGGAAATGAGAGACTCGCAGCTATCCAGTGGTGCATGTCACTCAGTAGGTAGTTAACTGGTTCCAGAAATATCACTGATCAAATGTTTGTTCCAGGAACTTAGCAGCTAAAAGATTTACAGTGCTCATTCTTTTCTGAACACAAAAGCAGACACAGGGATTCATTATTACCTGGAACAATTTTCCATGTGTTCTCTTAGAACATTTGTGATTTACTTTCTTGATATAAGATTTAATGGAAAAAGTGGAATGCCAAGGCTCTCTGGAGAGGTACCCTCAACTCGCTTAGAATAAACTCCTGACAGGGCTCCAGGCAGCAGAGAAAGATAATAGAAATCTTTGCTAATAAGTAGTGAAATATACAGGCCCAAAAAAAGTCAAGTTAATGGATGGCAAATAATCAAACCAATCTGCTGCTTGTGTGTGAAATCTGTGTAATGCACTCTAAAAAAAAAGATAAATGATGGCAAACGTATGCCTACAGCAAAAGAATAGTATATTTTAAGGGAGGGAGAACATGTTGGAATATTTGTTAATGTCAGCTTGAACAATCTGGCAGCTGAGCTAGATCTTGCCTGCTTGCTGCAATCATAACAAGGCTTCTCAACCCAAATTTTGCTTCTTAAAAGGAGTTTATTTACAAGGTCAAACAATGACAGGTAGACGTATAACAATGTAAGGGGGTCACCACTGCCCGTTATATATGCATCAGAGTCTTCACAGACTCTGGGCATATGTAGTGTTCCCTGCCACTCCCCAGTGGGCTCATGAGCTTTTCCACAAAACTCATGAGCCCACTTTGCTAGTGTGTTTTTTTCCCCCTCTATTTTTTATCCTGAGAATGGTCTCAGGCCCCAGGGAGATTTTCTTGGGATCCAAGAAGATCTTAAGAGGAAAGATGCCCAATGAAATCCAAAGGAATGGAGGAGGTAGTCCCAAACTCCTCGTCTGCTGTGAGACTTCCTTAGTGTCTGAATCCTACAAAATGGAGTTATACTGGAGCCAAAAGAAGGACCACCAGTACTGGAACCTTGTTTCAGAGCGGCTGAGGGAGAGAAGGTCTGCACAAGTTCATCCTTACCAGGGCAAGAGAGATTTCCAGTGTACTTCTGCTGGACCACAGGAGTCTGCCATCTTTAAAAATGGCACGGGCCATCCAGTGGACGGCCGGTGCCATCTTTAAAAATGGCGTGGGCCATCCAGTGCTCCTACCATGTGACAGGGGCCGGCCAATGGCACGGTTACCCTGTCACATGGTAAGGGCAAAGGGCCATCGGCACCATTTTTATTAGTGGCAGCCAACGGCCCGCGAGCGGGAGATCGCTCCCGGTGCCCACTGGACCACCAGGTAATTTTAAAACGTTTTTGGGGGGGTCGGGAGGGTGGTGGAGGCTAAGGGAGCGGTTTTAAAGGGTCGAGATGGGTTTTTAGGTTGTGTCCTAACTCCCGTTAGTGTGCACTAACCCAATTAACAATTTTTTTCACGATAAATCGGTGGAATTTTTATTGTATCGCACTCTTTAACGATTAATGACGATTTAAAAAAATATCAGACGATATTTTAAATCGTCAAAAAACGATTCACATCCCTAGAAATGGGTATTGGTACAAGGGGAGCCCAGTGAGGACGCAGCCTTGGTGAGAATCCAGAAGATAGCAACCCTGAGTGCAGAGCGATTTTACCAATGACTGTATCTGTGAAGGTTTTTGAACTTCTGGACTTTATTTTCTGCATCAAGTTAATCAGTAAAAGATTAATTTTTGGACAATACCTGAGGTATGCAGTGTGGTTATTTTTACTGGAAGGTGTCAGAAGACCTAACAATCTGAGGGTCTTGAAAGATTCCACCTTTTCCCCCCTGACAAGAATATGGGTCAAACTGTGGCCACAGCACTCCCAACGGAGCCCCTGCAACAGACTGGCTGGTGGAACAGGGGCCACAACAGACTATAACTGAAAGCCTACCTTATGTCTCAGCATCAACCAGACTTTGTTCAGGGCATGCTTGGTTAACGGAATCCAAGCTAAGCCTGTCAACTCCATCAAAACATGGAGCTGGGGCTGCTGAGCCTTGAGGCTAAGCTGCTGGCAGAAGAATTAAGGCCAGGGCCTGGAGGGCCACCTGTGAGAGATGTGAGTCTCAACTGTGGGAAAGAGATCTGGGGTCAGGCTGCCATTGGCTACACTATGGCTGGGGCTGTTGGTGAAAGATATGGGACTGAGCTTTTGGAGAAAGAGGCTGTGGTCGTAGATGTTGGTGGGGGGGTGGGGTTGGCATTCTGTCCAAAAAAAAACATTGCAGACCAATGGACATTTTCTATCCCTTAGACATAATCTTTTTTTTTAACATTCTACACTGGTCTAAAGAAGGGGGCACATTTGGTAGCTGCTAGGCCATCATGCACCCTATGGGGATTCCTGGAATTTCTCTGGCAGGGGGAGGGGGGAAGGAAGTCTTGCTTTAGGGCCTTTAGGGCTTTGGAAAAAAAGATACCTCCATACCATCTTGTCTTGTTCCAAAAACAGAGTTTACTGAGGTAGAACTTGTCTAGAAATCAATTGTTTATTTTATGGCTATTATCCAAAACATGTATTTTTTGTCAGTCACTTAAACAATTCAGACACATGTAGTGGCCTCCCTTGTCCTCAGGTAGCCCTTCAAACTGCTCCAGCATCATTGTCTGGACTCGATTGGAATCCCGTTTTGTACCTGATTCGCCTCGTGACCCTCCTGCTCTCCTGAATTCCTGTGGATGAACAAGGTAAGTCATCCTGGGCAAAGGTGGGTGCCTTTTCCACTCTGGTAAGCTCTCTTCTTCATTTCCTCTGCTAGTAACACCTCTGGAGAAGCTTCTGCTGCCCACTTTCCTGGGAAGCTGAACATCCTACAGCTGCAGACACTCTTGGACTTGATCTAGTCCTGTGTGTCTCTCGAAACTTCACAAAACATTCAAAGATCACTCCCAGCAGAGCAAGTGGCAGGAGGAGTACTGCCCTTCAATCAGGGATATCACTACAGGGAGGCAAGGAAGTGGTAATTGCTCCCGCCCCCCCCCCCAAAAAAAAAAAAAAGTATCCTGCCACCGCAGTTAAACTCCTTCCTCCCTCCTCTGCAGCCCATGCAGGAAGAGCAACCAGAGCTTCTTATTTGCTCCTCTTGTTGCTGTCACCAGTGCCCGTCCCTCCTGCACAATGCTCAGTGGATTATATCAATTTCTGTGGTGACTATGAGAAATGAGCATAAGATCATGAGTAACAGACATATGGACATGTTTTCATTTTTTTATTATGTTTTTTTGAGCTCATATTTTTGGACTGCAGGACTTTTTTGTGGTTTAAAGGGGATACTTTGTAGAGGATGTGTTTAGACTTTCTATGATTTGTGGGTTTGTGTGGTGTGATGTTGTTGGGCATATTTTGTGTTTTAGGGGGATTTTTTGTTTTTGTGTTGGTGTGTATATTTTTTTGTGGGCTCTTCACAGTGTCTCTTAAGAGACTGTCTGGATATTGTAATGCTTTTCGGTACACTTTGTTTTGATATTACAATAGAATTATATTTTTGTTTTGTATGGAAGAGTTATATGTTTATTTTTGAAACATTGTGGATACATTCATACTTAGATTTAATGGTTATCCTATATTTACTCCAGATCTTACTCCCATATAGATAAATTGGTTGAATGATGCTTTTGAATATTGAATAGAAAGCCCTTGGGATTTTCTAGCAGTGATTTTTAGAGCTAATTAGAAGACAGGGTCAATGCCGCAGTGACAGGGATTTTTATCTAATGTATTTTAGTTGTGTTTAAGTTGTTTTTGTAATTTATTGGATTTTATTGTAAATCGCTTTGATCATGCTGAAGGGCAGTCAATCAAATTGAATAAACAATAATAATAGAGTTGTGTGAGCTGTGTTCCAGCACAAAGTGCTGACCCAGCCAGGGGCAGAAAACTGCTCCTCCCAGCAGTAATGAGCAAAAGTTAAAACAAATAAATTGGCATGAGGACTATAACCCGGCATGTGCTTACAGGCCCTGTGGCAATCCTGCTCCCTCCACCTTCAGTGGCTTCCTGTTACCTAGGAAAACCCATGTGGGACCACTGCAATGCCTGTGAGCATGTATGGCCTTATAGTCCCCACCTGATATGTTTACTTTTACTTGTTACTGCCACCTAAGATCTCCCAGTGGTTGCAATCTTAGTGCCTCACACTGCCTTAGATCTTCCAGATCTATGAGGGTGGAATCACGATGTATGTATGTATCACTTTGGCTTGCTTCCTGCCTAGTTTTCCTCTTCCTTTTGCCCCTTCAAATACTGCTGTCTATGTCTAGAGACCCCACTGCCCTCAATAGGAATCCTCCTTAGATTGTTACCTGAAGCCACTCACTTCTGCTGGGTCTCAAGAAAGGAGCTTATCTCTCGAAACCCTGAGGCTTTGATTTTGAGCCCTAGATCCACTGCAGAAGAGAGAGCCTAGAGCCTTTTGTGCTCTTGGTTTTATTACTTCTACGAAACTTCAGACACTGCCCATTGAGGTGTGGTTGTATTACATTTCATTCCACCTGTCACTTCATGACCTTTCCTAGCAAGGGAGCTGTAAGTGCCCTTACATTTCTAGAGGAAGTCTAAGTCCCAGCAGGACTAGGCTAGTCTGAAGGAAGATTGCTCTGTTCTCTTATCCGTATTCTGTGGATAATGAAAGCTCTTCATATTCTAGAACTGACGTTCTGGCACCTTCGACTAGCTCTAGAAAGAAAATTAAAGTGATATTACCACTTAAATACATGGCAAATTTGAAGTTAAGTGACAAATTTCCCATAGTCTAACCAGAAGCTGAACAATAACTTTCTTTAACCTCAGTTTAACACAGAACAAAATGCAGCATGATATGTTATATTGTCCAATAACCCACGTCAATACCATAAATCCATCTGACATTTTACTATGGACCACGGAATGTTTTGTTATTTTTTTAACAGTCATTATAGGAACTACTATGATTGTTAATAGTCAAGGCGCTTCAAAGATATTCCCAGCAGGAATGTATGGAGCTTTCAAAGGCACAGCATATATTGCTGCGCCGAATGCCAAGTTTTCATTGATCCAAAGCATATAAGAGCATGTGAGAGAGGCATTAGCAGCAAAATGTATGTAAATAGTCTCCGAGGATTCTAACCAGATCAGTCCGGTTTAGGCAGAAAGCTTGTGCAGAGACACAGTAAAAAGACTTTACTTTGATTGGATCCAACACTAAGGGCATTAGCAGCATGCCTGTTTACTATCCCTTTGTCCACCCCTGCTGCCCTCCCTCCACACATACATACACACATACACACACACACACACACACACACCTCTCCGGTTAAGGTCATTAAGAAATATAGAAAGTGTATGTAATCCCTACTATGAGATACAGAAAATAATAATATAGAGATCTGACCTGGATTTAGCAATGGGTCAGTCTCTCTAATTTGTTTTGAGGGTTCAGGAACTGGATCATGCAGATGGTGAAGTGGACCCTGTATAAAAGGCAGCAGGGTGGGAAATACGTTTCCTGTCCACTCTTGATCCAGTCAAGGAAAGATAAACCCCTCTCTGCCTTCCATGAATTCTGCTTCTCCAGGAAGGCTGGCCCCTAGAGACCTGGAAAACTGAGATGTGCTCCAGGATATATCTTCAAACACTCAACTTTTATTCCCCTAATAAATCCCAGCCAGCATATACATATCATATGGAGAGCATACAAATCACACTAAATAAATCAGAGTTCATGGGATACTCAAGTCAAGTTAAACATCCAGCAACCACATGAATCAGTGTATTCCAGGACTTGGAATGCCACTTCTGGGTATCCCATAATACTGTCCCATAGCTACTAAGCAGCATATGTGGCTTATACCCTTTAATACCCCAAATTCCTACTCTTCTACGTGTAATCTTGCCGCATACAAACGGACTGGTAAACTGCACTCTTCAGGCTCCTCTTCCTTTTAAACACCACATTTCTTTGTGGGACATGGGGTTCACATCTCTAATTTCCAGGGACCTCTCACTGCATACCCCTTACGCCTTACTCACACCTCTGTGGACACGTTCCCTTCTCTGTAGCCCCGCCCCTTGATGATGTCAAAGGCCGGCTCTTTTAAACCCGCCCCGGCCTCGACACTGAGAGGAGAAAAGGGTGCCCTTTGTGGTCTGTACCTGCAACAGCTCTGCACCAGCCCGATTGCCTTTCTGGCTACCTAATATCAGTCTTGCTCCTGAATTCGCTTGGCTGTCTACCATTGCACTTCCTGGATTTCTTGGTGTCACAGGCTAGCACTGCCACAGATCGGCTCTTCTAAAACCCTGCCTGGAAGCTGGAGGCACTGCATGCCTGGGAGGGGGGGGGGGGGGCATGTACCTCACTCGTGCGCATGAATGAGTGAAACTAAGGAGCGATGCTCCTTTGGAGACAGAGGCCCCCTAGATTGGCCTAAGACTGTTATGTTCCTCCCTAGGGGCCAGGGGGGGACTGGGAGTCCCCAGTGTGGAGAGGTATTATAAAATTGCAGAATTTAGAGCATTATTGGAAGGGCAAAGGGGCATTAAGGGTCAATCATGGGTTGCAATTGAAAAGCATTTTCTGGGGGGATACACCGATTGCTTCGTACCCATGGGTTTTGAAAGAATGATGAATCCCCAAAAGGGGAAGTAAACCCTTTTACAAAGGTGTAGGATTCAATTAGGGATAAACTGTCCTCCTGGGGGAAGAATTCCCCTCTCATGCCTTTCTGATATAATGGAGATTTTCCCCCTGGGCAGGCAGGAGGGGTGGCATTTTAAGAGGTGGGAGCAACTTGGTTTAATTAGGCTGGGTCACTTTGTACATGCCCAAGACTGGATGGCTTTTGAATCATTAAGGGGCAAATATGGCGGATTGGTCAATAATCATTATGCATATTTACAGGTCAAAGATTATATGTGGTTGGTAAAGCTGGTACAGCACAATTCCTTAAAGGTAGTTCTGTATTTGAGAAATCTTGCAGCGCTAAGTGGCTGCTTGAAGGCTTCATCTCTAAGCTGTATAAGGATTTGATAAACCTGACCTGGGCACTTCTCGGGTTACCAGTAAGCCCTGGGTATTTAGTGACAGTGTCAGCTAGTCAGAGGAGGATGGATTTGGGAGGTCCATGCAGATGCAGCCCCTCCTTCTGCGGGGGTTTGCCACGGGCCATCCCGCTTGTAATGCTATAAAATAGCTCCCCAGCTACAGCTGAGGAGGCAGTCCTTTGGGTTTAGTACGGAATACAGGTGGTAGAAAAGAGTTCGACTTTTGGTATTTTATACAGGCCCAGCTGGGGTCAGCAAGGTAAGCCCTGCTTGGTGGTCCTGGCCAGGGTCAGGAGGGGGATTTCCTTTCCAGTCCACTCACTGGCTGGTTTGAGCAAGTCCCCTCTGGGTCATTTTTTTTTTTGGAACTTTTACTCTCCCTTTGCCCCCTTTCTCAATCGCAGAACCTCCACCTAGCTCCATCTTTTTCTCTCATCCCAGATTCCTGATTTTCCCCCTTTCCTCCATCTTCCCCATCTCTCATGCTCCCCATCCAAAGTCCTTTCTATCTCTCCTCCCCATCTTCAGTCCTCTTTCCTACTGATACTCCTTCCCCCATTCCCAGTCTTCTTTCCTTCTCATGCGTCTCCCTCCTACTCTCCTCCTCCTTTTCCCCATTCTTTGTCCTCTCCTCCTCTCCTTCTTTTCTGCCCACCCCTGAGATCTCCTTCCTGCACTAATATTTAAGATCCCTTTCCCTCACCCAATAAAATAAATTATACACACCCAAGCAAGCTTGAAAAATGACTTAATTTTTATAATATGAAAGATGGAAATGTTTCATAAAGCACCAAAAGAGAGGGAAAAATATATAAATTACAAAATAATCTCCAAAACCCTAAAAAGAATTCTATGTAAGAGGAGAGCGGTCTCAGAAAAATTGGTGTAATGGATTTAATCTATTCTATTGTTTCCCGCCTGCAATGGGCCTCAGGCAGTATTCGAATTATACACCATTAGTTTAAATCATCTACCACAAACCTCATCTATAAATATATTTTTAAAAAATCTTTCAGTCCACTTTATTCAAAAAATAGCTATAGCACATTCACACAAAAAAAAAATTATACTAAATCCTAACAACCCAAGGCACCAGGTTAGTTATCTCAAAGCTAACCACCGTCTACTTAGCTTAATGTCCGATCTTTTGGTGGTTTATGATATATTTTGAGAGGTGTGGCCCTGTTGGTGATTTTCTGTCAGATGGAAATGTTTACAAATGTGCTTCAGATTTTTCCAGTTTTTGCCACAGAATCTAGGCCTAAACTGCCGCAGCAAACTGTGGGGCTCTGCCTTACACTCCCTGCTCACTGCTGTCTCACCTTACCCCGGGAGGGAGGGGGGCACAACAGCAGTAACAGTGCCTAGGGGTGGCAAACTCCTAAATCCGCCTGTGGGTGGGGGAGTGGTTGTGAGAAGAGAGGGCGAGTATGTTATGAGGGAAAGAAAGTTTGCATCTTCCTCCCCCTTTCCCCGCTAATCCATGCCAATCTGAGGGGATCACCTACTTGTTTTCTACCAGAGACCACCAGAATAGTGGAGGTTGTCGTCCCTCTATCCCTGGGCTTGCTCACATCACCTCTGTGTCTTGCTCAGACCTGACCAAGCCTGATGGATGATGGCGTCCAAACCTGGATCCCACTATTTAAACTTACATCTTAAAGTTCATAAATAAGAGCTAGAGAGCTTGAGACCAGCAGCTAAGGAGCTAGATTTGGATTCACTTGGATAGTGATGTGTTTATAGCATAGATGCCAACACTTGAAAACTCATAAGAGAGAGATGTCATAGTCTTATCCTGACAAAATATACTGGAGTCCTTCAACTTCTTGAAAGTACAAAGTGGAAAAATGTGCAGTAAAAGGGAATCTCCCTTTTAGGCAGCGAGAATTGGCAGCTCTTATAGAAAAGGAAACAGATGTAGTACATACATATAAGTGTGTCTGTGGAGCCCAGGGTGTCTGCCTACCTCCAGGTCTATTTCAAGATAGCAGCTCTGCAACTTGTCCTCCCTTTTATCTGCCTGAAAAGTGACTATTTCTAGTTATTAATGTTAAAAGACCGATAAGCCAGAGATATGGAAGATAAAAAAAAGCAGGTCATTTCTTATTTTATTGATAGCTTGCTCAAATCCTCTCATGCTGGGATTGTTGACTATAATACTGTTAGGAAGCGCTAGGAGAGCGGTTCCACTTTCCAAGGGATTGTGTGTTCTTGGACCACGACTTGATCCCAGAGGAACTCTGAAGAGGTGCTGAGGCAGGCAAGGCATGCCCGAGCATTGTCTGGACAGGAGCAAGGCTTTACTGAAGACAGATGATGGAATCCGGAGCAGGAACAAGGCTGGACTGAAGACAAGGATGACTGAAGGCACTGACCCTCCACTGGATCTGCACGCTCCGGGAAGACCAACAACGCAATGGTGGTCTTTGAATGGTCCTCTGATCATTCCAAGCCCTTTCGGACCTGCCGTTGGGTAACGGCAAGAAGCAGCAGGCCGGATGGAGGCCAGGGGCAAACGAAGGCCTTGGAACATGGAAGGCTCAGACGAAGACACTTGGATGAAGACTCAGGTGAAGACACTTGGACGAGGATTCAGGAGCAAGGTACTGAAGATGAGGATTCAGGATCTAAGTGCTAGGTTGAGTCTGCAATGCAGCGCGTCCTACACAGCCCAGCCACGGGGCTGGTCACGGACCATGCTGGATACGGGGCAGACTCTAGACGAGATAGTGGAGCAAGTGAGAGGAACATGTCCCAGGAACTGTAGAGACCTACACAGCTGCCTATGGCTGGTCACGGACCACGCTGGAGCGGCACAGGTTTATGCAGAGTCTAAAACATAGACGGAGCAGGCACAAGGAGATCCGAGGGCCAGGACAAGATTCAGGAGACTGGACCTAGACAGGATTAGGCTTCAAGCAAGGATGACTCTCTGGAGGCTTGTGCTGCTGGTATGGATGCAGGCCTTGTGCCACGAGGCGCCCTACTCAGCCTGCCCATGGGGCTGGTCGCAGACTATGACATGGCACGCCAGGAAGGGTGATGATGAGAAACCAAGGGTTCAGGACATCAAAGCTGGATCACGGAACATCAAGGCTGGACCACGGAACATCAGGACTGGATTACGGACATCAGGACTGGATTACGAACATCAGGAACTGGAAGACCGACATCAAGACTGATCATGGACATCAGGAGCAGAAGACGGACTTCAGGACTGGATCACGAACATCTGGAACAGAAGATGGACATCTGGATTGAAACATCAGGAACTAAGGCTCGGACGAAGACACAGGAGCTCCAACAGGAAACACAGGACTTTGAAGAAGTGATGGAACAGAGAAGACTCCTGGAGTGAAGGACAGGAAAATCCAGGAGCGTCTAACTCTTTGCGAAGGCGAAGATTAAGGTAAAATTTTACGCTTATAGCTTTTCTGGAAGTGTTCAATCTGTGGACAGTCTCGCCTGATGCTCCAACAATAGTCAGCCAACATATGGCAATCCCATCTACCCTGATACCATGCCCCCATGACCTTCAAATCTTGGTGGAATCGTTCACCTTGCTCATCACTGACTGCACCAAGGTTTTTCAGGAAGTCAGTAAGATGGCTATGCAACCAAGAAACTCTCAGCTCTCACCTATCTGCAGAACTTAACCACCTGGACCTCTCGGATGTGGACTCAGCTGCAGCTTCCTGGACTAACATCACCAAAAAAGTGGCCGATATTACCTGCCCGATAATCACCAAAGTCACGCAAGCAAATAAAGACAACAAAAAACCGTGGTACACACCAGAACTAAAATCCACAAAACAGGAACTCAGAAAGAGAGAACATCTTTGGCGCAAAAACCCGTCAACCACCAACCTCTCTGCTTTAAAATCCTTGATGCACCATTATAGGATCTCCATTCTCCACACCAAAAGAAACTTTTATTCACATAAAATCCACCATTTCCTCTTCGACCCTAAGGCGCTTTTCTCTTTAGTATCTTCCCTCACCAAACCACCCGTGACGTCTATCCCAGATGATAAAGCAACAAGCAAAGCTGCTGAACTTGCTACCTACTTCAAGAACAAGATCCCTAATCTATTGCCTCCTACCAAGCAAAACAAAGAAACTAATCCGCCAATTCCCTTCGCTGTTACGTCACTACAAACCGCAAGCCTGGATGACTTTGAACTTACCTCTTCGTTAGAGATCGAAAACGTACTTAAGAAACTTAAACCAGCTTCCCATCCTCTGTATGCCATCCCAACCAATCTCCTCATCACCTGCTCAAAAACCATCTCCAAACCTATCGCCCAAATTATCAACTGCTCCCTAGCACAGGGGCTAGTTCCTGACCCTCTAAAACTCGCCATCCTAAACCACTCCTGAAAAAACCAAATCTTTCTCCAGATAACCCGGCCAATTTTCGCCCAATAGCAAACCTGCCCCTCATCGCTAAAATCCTGGAAAGAATTGTAAATAAACAACTAACAGAATACTTGAACAACAACAACATACTCTCCTCTTCACAATTTGGTTTCCGCCAATCCCGAAACACAGAAGCTCTTCTAATCTCACTAACGGACACCATACTACTTAACCTTGAAAAAAAACAACCTTGTCTACTCATCCTCCTGGACCTAACAGCAGCATTTGACATGGTAAATCATAACATCCTAGTAGACCGTCTGTTTGAAATTGGCATCAAAGGCGTCACCCTCAACTGGTTCACATCTTTCCTTCAGAACAGGCATTATAAAGTCAAGATCAACAGGGAAGAATCCCAACCAGTCAACTGCAATCTGGGAGTCCCTCAAGGTTCTTCACTATCTCCTACTTTATTCAACATATACTTGCTCCCACTCTGCCAGCTCCTCCTCAATCTAAATCTAATCCATTATTTATACGCTGACGACGTTCAGATTTTGATTCCAATTACAGACACACTTCAAAAAACCCTGGACTTCTGGAATTCCTGTCTACAAGCCATCAACAACCTGCTGACAAGTCTCAACTTGATTCTCAATCACAACAAGACAGAGTACCTACTCATTACCCAAGATGGGAACTACCCACTATCCAACTCAAACCTAGCTTCTCAATTAATCTTATCCCCCCAAGTTAGAAACCTGGGAGTCATCCTGGATAACCAAATGAACTATAGAACCTTCATCAACAACACCGTAAAGGATGGCTTTTTCAAACTACAAGTCTTAAAAGATTAAGACCCCTCCTCCACTTCCAAGATTTCCTATCAGTTTTACAAGCAATCATTTTCACTAAAATTGACTACTGCAATTCATTGCTACTCGGCCTCCCCGCCAACTCCACAAAACCTTTACAGATGTTGCAAAACGCTACAGCAAGGATTCTAACCAAAACCAAAAAAAGAGACCATATAACTCCCATTCTAAAGAACCTGCATTGGCTCCCAATCAAATTCAGAATTCTGTTCAAAGTGCTATCATCAATCCATAAAGCGATACATAACATCACCCCCCTCGAGCTTATGATCACACTTCAATCTCGCACATCCGCAAGACCGGTGAGACAAGCATATAGAGACAATCTACAGGTCCCTCCGATTAAAACAGCATTAAGTAAAAGAGCTTTCTCCACGGCCGGACCTAAACATTGGAACTCTCTTCCATCAGACCTCAAACTAGTACAATGCCCTATCACCTTTAAAAAAAGACTCAAGACCTGGTTGTTCAACCAAGCCTTCTCCTAACTTCAATATATCATTAGAACTCCAACCAATGATCCTAGTCATTGATAACACCTTCTAAAGAACGCTCGTCTTATTTATCTTGATGCAGTCAAATCCTATAACGTTGCTCCACTATTAACCTCTGTTCCTAATCCAGCCAGCAATAACGTTGCTCCACTATTAACCTCTGTTCTTAACTCCAGCCAGCATTTGGCTCTCTACCTATTCTATTTATGTTGATAATCCCAGTTATCTGTATCCAAGTTCGATTATCCTGTTTATTGTAAGACATTTTCTTGTCATGGTTATTGTTAGAATGTAAACCAATTTGATTGGTAACTTTGCTATTGGAATGTCGGAATATAAAAGTGCTAAATAAATAAATAAATAAATAAATAGACAGTTAGCCTGACTTCAGTGCCAGGAAAAATAGTGGAAAGTGTTCTAAATATCAAAATCACAGAACATATAGAAAGACATGGTTTAATGGAACAAAGTCAGCATGGCTTTACCCAAGGCTAGTCTTGCCTCATAAATCTGCTTCACTTTTTTGAAGGAGTTAATAAACATGTGCATAAAGGTGAACCGGTAGATGTGGTATATTTGGATTTTCAGAAGGCATTTGACAAAGTTCCTCATGAGAGGCTTCTAGGAAAATTAAAGAGTCATGGGATAGGTGGCGATGTCTTTCGTGGATTACAAACTGGCTAAGAGACAGGACAGAGAGAGTAGGATTAAATGGACAATTTTCTCAGTGGAAGGGAGTGGGCAGTGGAGTGCCTCAGGGATATGTATTGGGACACATACTTTTCAATATATTTATAAATGATCTAGAAAGAAATACAAGTGAGGAAATCAAATTTGCAGATGATACAAAATTGTTCAGAGTAGTTAAATCACAAGCAGATTGTGATGAATTGCAGGAAGACCTTCTGAGACTGGAAAATTGGGCATCCAAATGGCAGATGAAATTTAATGTGGATAAGTACAAGGTGATGCATATAGGGAAAACTAACCCTTGCTATAGTTACACAATGTTGGGTTCCATATTAGGAGCTACCACCCAAGAAAGAGATCTAGGCGTCATAGTGGATAACACATTGAAATTGTCGGTTCAGCGTACTGCGGCAGTCAAGAAAGCAAACAGAATATTAGGAATTATTAGAAAGGGAATGGTGAATAAAATGGAAAACGTCATAATGCCTCTGTATCGCTCCATGGTGAGACCACACCTCGAATACTGTGTACAATTCAGGTCACCACATCTCAAAAAAGATATAGTTGCTATGGAGAAGGTACAGAGAAGGGCGACCAAATGATAAAGGGAATGGAACAGCTCCCCTATGAGGAAAGACTAAAGAGGTTAGGACTTTTCAGTTTGGAGAAGAGACAGCTGAGGGGGGATATGGTAGATGTGTTTAAAATCATGAGAGGTCTAGAACGGGTTAATGTGAATCAGTTAATTACTCTTTCGGATAATAGAAAGACTAGGGGGCACTCCATGAAGTTAGCATGTGGCACATTTAAAACTAATCAGAGAAAGTTCTTTTTCACTCAATGCACAATTAAACTCTGGAATTTTCTTGCCAAAGGATGTGGTCAGTGCAGTTAGTGTAGCTGTGTTTAAAAAAAGATTGGATAAGTTCTTGGAGGAGAAGTCCATTACCTGCTATTAATTAAGTTGATTTAGAAAATAGCCACTGCTATTACTAGCAACAGTAACATGGAATAGACTTAGTTTTTGGGTACTTGTCAAGTTCTTATGGCCTGGATTGTCCACTGTTGGAAACAGGATGCTGGGCTTGATGGACCTTTGGTCTGACCCAGTATGGCATGTTCTTATGTTCTTATGTCTTAAGCATATGTGGGAGGGGGTCACTGGGAAATTTCCCAGGCCTGGGCCTGGGCCTTTGCTTGGGTCTTAGCCTAGGTGCTGGTATTGGATCAGGGCTTAGGCTGAGACCTCAGCATCCCATTGAAGCAGAGGCCTCAGCCCCTTTTTCAGGTCTCAACCTATGCCTAGGAGACACTCAGGCTTCGGACCTAGGCCGAGACACCAGAGTCGTGCTCGGGCATGGGCAGGACCCCTTGTTTTGAGTCTCAGCCTATTCCCTAGGCAAGGCCCCAGCTTCATGACTAGGCACTACCAGTGACTTTCTGTTTCTTCTCCAACTGTCTTCTTACCTTCCTTCCTCACACACACACACACAGAGGCTCATGCTTTCTTTAAACAGACTTTCTCACACACACAAACTCTCACTCTCACATGCTCTCCCACAAACACAAGCCTCCATTCTCTCAAGCACACATCCAGGCTCCCATTCTCACATAAACATATGCACACCCAGGTTCCCATTCTTATGCACACACAAATGTACACCCAGGCTCCCATTCATATGAACATACAGATGCACACCCAGGCTTCCATTCTTATGTACAGACAGATGCACACCCAGGTTCTCATTCTTATACACATACAGATGCACACCCAGGTTCTCATTCTTATACACACACAGACGCACACCCAGGTTCCCATTTTCACACACACAAACACACACATAGAAACAAATAGAAACATAGAAATGACAGCAGAAGAAGACCAAACGGCCCATCCAGTCTGCCCAGCAAGCTACGCACTTTATCCTTTTTTTTTTTTTCTTCCTTTTTCTCTCTGACACCTGTTACTCTTGGCTTCCAGTACCCTCCAGCCCTATTTCCCCTCCACCCCACCACCAATGTAGAGAGCATCGCCGGATCTGCATCCAAGTGAACATCCAGCTTAATTAGGGGTAGCAACCTATGCAACAAGCAGGCCACACCCCTGCCCCTGTCCACCCAGACTATATGATCCAGACCCCGTTGGTTGCACACCCCCAAGGTTCCTATTTTCACCCACACACACCCACCCAGGCTCCCATTCCTACACACCCAGGTTCCCATTATTACACACACCCATACACACACACACACACCCAGGATCCCATTCCCCCCCCCCCCCCCATACACACACACACACACACATACACAGGGCATTTTGTTTAGGCACAGCCAAACCCCTGCTTCCTGCGACAGCATTGCTGCTCCAGTCCTTTTCTTCGCCGTCGCAGGAATGGGATCCTGTGAGGGCCTTGCTTCTGAGGCTCTCTTCTTCACCACCATGGGGAAGAGATCCTGTGATGGCATTACTCCATATCTCCATTACTTCCAGTGTCAGACAGCCCTGGTTATGTGGGCCTGAGCTACGCCACTTACCGGAACCTTCTCACTTTGTCTCAAGGCAACCTTTCCACCCTTTGCAATCTTTGCAGACTTCTCAAAAGGGGAAAATCTCCATTCTAACATACATCCTTAGAATAGCAACATGTACACTTCTGTGGCACATAGGGACCACACTTAAATGTGCATATTGTTTTGCATCACTTATTATAGAAAGCTAATTTTTACTGAAAAATCTTTACATTTTTATTTTAAATGATGGTTAGGGAACCATTGGTTTCCCTCACTAAAAGAAATGTACCAACTAAGTGGGGGAAGTTCATGGTAGAAATTGGTGGAGAAAAGTTTGGATTTAACTCCCCCATGTGAGAGTTGCAGATGGTATCATCTAGCTATTTATCATCCCAAAGCACCAGCTATCCTCATTAATTTTTAGTTCATCTTTTGTTCAGACTGGTTATGGACTTTAGTTTGGATATTGTTGAAGCAGGAGCTCTCTATCTGTTTTTCCCATTTAGGGGTCAGCCTCACATGATCACATCGATTTGTCTATCCAGCTTTTAAGATTAATTTAGACTCTTTTAAGCCATTTTTGACAAATCTCTGTAAGAGCCAGTCCCTCTTGTTGCAAAGGATTGGGGCATCCCTGTATTCGAGGCTGGATTTGGGATAAGGAAGACCTGCAGAGGTCCTTCAGAGGATAGACCTGACAGTGACCTGAAGCAAAGGAGTTATATTTTTTTTAATTAACTGACTTTTACACTATCTCCTTTGTATTGAGCCCTTCCTATCTTGTTCTAGATTTTTTCCCCCCTTTTGGGTTAAAAGAGTTCTACTGGGAGCTGATGGCCCTTGGTACCCAGAACTCTGTAACCAAACCATTGAGAGTGTAGAGGATTTTATTCTGAAAGAAACAAACGTGTGGAGAAGTGCATCTGGAAGAAAGGAAACTAAAGGATGCAAAGTAAAGGTAACGAGAGCTATGTTGCTGCTCTTTTGAGTTGTACACAAGGGGAGTGAGAAGTGCCCACCAGGCGCTGCATAAGGAGTTAGAGGATTAAAGAGGATTTAGGAAGAGGATAAACTGATAAACTGTTGGGTCTGCATTCTGACCACCTGCAGTGGGAAGAGCTGGGAAAACAAACTGGGAAGGTTAAAGGAGGATTGAACTAATTTCAATCAGATAATTCTGAAGTATTTGGAGGAACTGGGAAAAAGAAGGAACTCGTTTGTAAATAAAGTAATTCCAGGAGAGTTGATAGACTTTGCTAAAGATGTGGAGTCACAAGGGTATTAAATCTTTCTGCTGTCTTATTACTTATTGACTTGAATTGAAATCTGAACTGAAGCTGTAAATATTCTTCAGTCGTTTAATCAACTTTCAGTAAAGGAGTTGGAAACCACCCTTCTTCTCATGTGCGTTTGTTGGATGCGGAGACAGTTTACAACAGACAAAAAGGGCTTATTGCAGAAAGGAACCGGGTCAGTGCCGCATTAAGGGGGGTGCTAGGGGTGCTGCAGCACCCGGACCCGCAATTGAATGGAAGTGGAACATATTTTATATGTGCTGTATGTAACTGAAACTTGCGAAATCTAGCTGAAATACTGCAACAGAAATACATATGAACTTATACTTACAAATTACAATACTTATTTCCTTTCTTGACTACATCGCTGAGTGTCAATCAGGGTTTTGGTTCTGAACGCATAGTTACTTCTGAAACTTATTGATGTTTGTTAGATAGTTTTAGGTATAAATTGTTTATAAGTGAATCGCCGATGATGTGACATGTGGAATTATTTAAATTCTGGATAGGGCAGATTGGCGCACTGTCAGCTGTTCATTTGACTCATTATTTTGGTGACATACCACTGCCAAACTCGAACGAGATAAAGATAAGCAAGCGATGTACTCCTTATTAGAGATGTGCTTCGGGTAATGATTTCTTGTCGGGCTTCGTTTCGGAGGCCCCCCGCAGGAATATCATTTTTCTCGTGGTTCGGGGTTTTTATTTTTCGGGGGCCCCAATTTTCAGGTTAGTGCGCACTATCGGGAGTTAGCACACTAACTCCCGATAGTGTGCACTAACCTGGCAGAGTTAGTGTGCACTATCAGGAGTTAGCATGCACTAACTCAAAAATGAATTTTTTTCCGAAAGTTTGGAAAAAATTAAATCGTTTTTCGGTTCACCTGAACCATTCCAAATTAGGCAATGTCATTGACATTGCCTAATTTGGGAAAAACGATTGCACGTCCCTACTCCTTATCAGCATCAGTCTGGTTTTCATAAACGAAAGGCAGCGTAGAAAAGGGACGCCAGTGCACAAAAACTCATATCAAAGATACTGAAATTAACTAATATGTTTTGTACACAGCAGCCTGTGTCTGAAAGAAGCATTTGCATAGGAGAAGAGGTGGGTGCTGTTACGCTCCTGCCCGCAAAGAGCGTGGGCAGGCTCTTACCTTGCCACAGCTGCTTGCTTTCTCCCTGAATCAGCTGGGGCTGTCCCCGCAGCTGTTCCTGCCTTCTCCCGACGTGCTGCTGCGATCCCGGGCCCTTGAGTCAGCAGGCCGTCTCTGCTGGTGCCTGCTACAGTCCGGGTCCTTGCCTGGCTGGGAAGCCGTCCCTGCCAGTGCCTGCAGCCTGCTACAGCTCTCTACTCTGCCTGCAGTCTTACCTCTCCTCCTGGGGCTGTCTTCACGGCACGGAGCCGTTCCTGCAGTCAGCCCTTCTCCTGCTTCAGTCCTTGCTGCTCTCTGTTCTCTCTGCCGGTGCCTGCAGCCAGCCTTACCTCTCTCTGTTTCTTCCTGCTTCTGTCATTGCAGCTGGGAGCTGCTCCACTGACCTGCCTTCACCCAGCTCCAGCCTAGGGCTGCTCCACTGCTTCCCTGGCCTTCCACGTGGCTGAGGACGCCATCAGCTTCCAGCTCTCCTCTCCAGCCTCCTAGGGCGCGAGCGCGCGTCTCTCTGCTCCTCTTCTAGGGCCAGCCAGGTGTGGCCCCCTGCTGATCCCTCCCTGGGCGTTGTCTACCTCAGCCCTACTAAAGGGCTCAGCTTCAGTCTGACTTTGCCTTCGCAAGGAGTTGGTCACTCCTGAGATCCTTCGCTCCAGGAAGTCGTCCGTGTTCCAGCACTTCTGCAAGGTCTTGTGTTTCTTGTTACCTGTCGGAGCTCCTCGTCCAGTCCTGATGTCTGCCTGCCGTTCCAGTCCCAAGGTTTGTCTCTTGATCCAGTCCTGTTGTTCCTGCTGTTCCAGATGTCCATGTTCCAGCCCTGAGGTGTGTCTCCTGTTCCAGTATCCGTGTTCCAGTCCTGATGTTACCTGCTGTTCCAGATGTCCTTGTTCCAGCCCTGAGGTCTGTCTTATCCTTGTTCCTGATCCTGATGCTTTAACCTGCCTTGAGCTGCCAGGAGTGCAGCGTATCCTTGCCTTGAGCTGCCAGGAGTGCAGCAAACCTGCTTCCTCTTTCCTGTGCTCTCCCGCTCTCAGCGTGGTCCGCGACCAGCCTTCCAGGGCTGAGTAGGGCACGCATGAGGCAGGGTGGTCCGCGACTCAGTCCCGCGGGTGGTCTGAGTAGGGCGCCCTGAGGGACGGTGCCCATGTCTTCCTTCAGCCCTCGTTCCTGATTCCACCTCTGTGCATCCAGTCCTGAGTCCACGTCTTTGCCTGAGTCCACGTCTATGCCTGAGTCCATGTCGTTCATGAGTCTCGTCTGAATCCATGTTCCAGTCTTCGCTGCCCTGGCCTCCATCTGGCCTGCCGCTTCGTGCCGTACCCTGCGGCAGGTCCGAAAGGGCTGGGAACGGTCGGAGGACTGTTCACAAGACCAACATTGCGTTGTTGGGTCTCCCGAAGCGTGCAGGTCCGGAGGAGGGCCTGTCTTCTATGTCACTCCAGCCCTGCTCCCATCCAGCCCATGCTCGAGCATGCCACGCCTCCCGCGGCACCTCTTCAGAGCCCTCTGGGGTCGAGCCGTGGCCCAAGGACACACATCACCCAGGAGTGGGATCGCTCTCCTAGCGTTCCGTAACAGGTGCTGCAAGAAGTGAAATGGAAACCAGTGTCTCTGAGCCTGCGGTGAAACCTGAACTGGTACCAACGCTGGTGGAACTAGGCAGGGAAAAGAAGAAAAGCAAAGCATGCAGTACTGTAATGATCTCGGTTTGTGGATGGATGACATGTCAGCAGACATGCACAATTGGTGGATAGAAAAAGGAAGCATATACAGTCAACACAAGGATGCTGCTTTTAGAAAAATTGCAGTAGGTGCAGTGTCAGACAAGTTTATGCAGCACTGTTCAGATGCGTATTTCACAAGAATTCATTCTCTTACTGGTGAGAAAATTGAGTGCATGTGGCTTTTTTTTTACTCACCTTCAATCAATTGTTGTATTGTTTCATGTGCAAACTGGTTAGTACAGTCAAAAGCATTCACCAGTAGCTTCAACAACTGGAGGAAGGGTGAGAAGAAGAGTTCCGGACACGAAAGCAGCTTGTCTCACCATGATGTGTGACTTCACTTCGTGGCAGCAAAGAGCATGCTGACTATGAACTAGTAAAGCAGTTTGAAAATGAGTGTTCTTACTGGCGTAATGTCTTGAAATGTGCAGTGAGTGTTATATGCCTACTTGCAGAGAGATCGCTGGCCTTTCATGGATCTGATCAACTGATTGCTTCGCCATCAAATGGGAATTACCTTGGAATCCTTGAACTGCTATCTGAATACAATACCTTTCTGGCAGAACATATTGTCAGACATGCAAAAAAGAGCCGAGGACACACGTCTTACTTGTTATGTACTGTTTGTGAGGAACTGATCAATCTGATGGGCCAATGGGTTTTGGACGTCATCATTACTGAGGTAAAGGCTGCAAAATATTACTCGATATCTGTTGATTCTACACCAGATGTCTCACATACATTGTTCAGTACATAATACCCAGTGGCCCGGTAGAAAGATTCTTTATGTTTCTATCAATTATTGCCCAGTATACTGGCCAAGAAATGGCTAACAGTTTGCTTTCTTTGATGAATGCCATATCGATATTCGGCCAAGGCCAGTCCTAAGACAATGCATCAAATAAGAGTGGGAAGTATATTTGGCATGCAATCTGTTGTGCGTGAAAAGTGTGAGTATGCACTGCACATTCACTGAATCTCATGGGCAAGTGTGCAGCTGAGAGCTGTTCTGCAGCTGTCAGTTTCTTTGATTTTCTCAGACATCTTCATGTATTTTTCAGCAGGTCAACTACTAGGTGTTGTGTTCTTAAGGAACATTGTGACGAGGTTGTGAAGCAATTGTCTGGAACTAGGTGATCTGAGCACACAGATGCTATTGGCACCCTTGTAAAGGGTAAAGGCTATGAACAGGTTCAGGAAGCTCTGGATATTATAGCAGATGACGACAGCTAGACTCCAGAAACTTGAGGTGATGCGAGGGACTTGGCAGTATGCATGAATGAACTGGATGCTGGAATCATGGTGGAGCTCTGGTATGCAATCCTTTTTCACATTAATAAAGTCAGCCTGTCTCTGCAAGATCCTGGTGTCACACTTGATACTGCTGTCGACCTTCTGAAATTTCTGGTGATCATCCTAGAAGAAATGCGGGGTCAGTTCAATGAGATTGAGACGAGAGGCATTGATGGAGTTGAGCACAACAATTTCAATTCAGCGACTCACCTTATCCGCAAGTGAAACCAGGCATATGACGATGGTACATGCTTGATCCTAGAGAGCACTTCAAGGTGGAAGTGTTCCTGGTAATTGTTGATTGCTTGATCGCAACACTGAAAGAACGACTGAGTGTGCATCAGGTGGTAAGTGACATCTTCGGTTTCCTGGGCAGACTACAAGAGATGCCTCCAACTGAGGTAGTGACAGTTGCTGAGGGTCTTGTCAAGAAGTATTCAGAGGACTTGGAAAGTGAACTCTCTGCCGAACTGACACACTTTGCCAGGTTTCTCAATACCAGCTGTGCACAGAAGGCACAGAAGCTGCAGGATGGCCAAGGTAGAAACACCAGTGTAAAACCAAGTGATAAACTTTTCATGTATCTGCTAAAGCATGAAAAGCAGCTGATGCAGACATTCCCTAATGTTGAGATCATGTTCCATATCTATCTGTTGATGATAGTGAGCAACTGTACTGGAGAATGAAAATTTTCCAAGATGGGTATCATTAAGAGTGTGCTTCGTTCAATGATGGGACTGGGACGTCTGAATATATTGCCGTTGATGAGCATTAACATGAAATCCTGCGCACAATCGACTTTGATGACATCATGACGACTTTGCTCCTATGAAGGTTCACAAGGCTTACTGCAGGTCAATTGATTGACCTATGATTGAGGTCAATTGTATAAAAGTATTTAACAACCTCAGATTTGAGTAGACCTTTGCTCTTATTTTGACTACATTAATTTAACATAAGAACATTAGAACATAAGATATACCATACTGGGTCAGACCAAGAGTCCATCAAGCCCAGCATCCTGTTTCCAACAGTGGCCAAATCAAGACACAAGTACCTGGCATGTACCCAAACATTAAATAGATGTGAAGCAGTGCAGGAGCTACTTCCTTCCACATTGCTTCTAGTTTTCAGCAATCCTAGTGCAGTTTTAATTATTAAGAGTACAAGCAGGAATTTAATTTAATTTTAAAAAAAAGATTTATTGGGGGTCACGTGATGTGGTGAGCGAGACCGGACGCTCCTGCTCTCGCTCCGGGCGGCACATCTACCCGCCACCATCCGCTGGCTTAAGACCCGCTAAGACACTTACACCTGTTAATTTTTGAACCGCCTATGTTGATAACCTCGTTTATGTCCAAATCGCCTTCTGTGATGCCTCCGAAACTTGCCAAAAAGGACAAAGAAAAATCCCGGGCTCTGGAACCCAAAATGGCGGGCGCATCCCCTGAAGTGGTGAATGGAGGGAAGGAGACGCCAGGGCCTTCTTTGCACCCGATGACTGTGGAGATCAGAGACGCAATGAGTGCGGTGCTAGATACCAAATTGGAAGGGATTTCGGCGCAACTTTCTTCCCTGCAAGAGACCCTCCGGGACTTTGCCCCGCGTATTGCACTCATTGAAGAGAGGACGTCTACCTTAGAAGACGGCATCACCGCATTACAAGGGAAGGTGTCAAACCTGGAAAAGACAGTGAAGGCGCAAGAAGACAAACTGGAGGACCTGGAAAATAGGGCCAGGAGGTCCAATATCCGTTTCATTGGAATCCCTGAGACTCTGGAAGATCACCTCCTTAGGCCTGCGATTTTAAAATGGCTGCCAGATGCGCTGGGGCTTTCAGAACTACAGGATACACTGGAGATTGAACGAATTCATCGAATCGGGGCTAGGAGAGAAGGCATGAATCGCCCACGCACGGTGATAGCAAAAATTTTAAATTTTCACCACAAGCATTTGATTCTGCAGGCAGCAAGAAAGCATTCAGCGCTCAGCTTTCAGGGGACTGAAATTCGTTTGGCACCGGATTACTCTGTGAAGGTGGTGGCTATGAGGCGCGCTTATGGCCTGATTTGCAGTAAGCTAATTGAACAGAACATGCGTTTCTCGGTACAATTTCCAGCTAAACTGAGGATCAATCATGGTGGCACATGGACTGCATATGAGACGGCTGAAGAGGCGAAAGGGTTTCTGGACTCACTAAATAAGTAGCCTTTATTACTGGGTTGCCATGTTTTTTTCTTTCTCTCTGTGTCTAGCGGTATACCTGCTCCTTAAAGGTGGCGGGTGGGGGCGCTGTACTTCCTGATCACACACAACTACGACCTCCTCGAGGGACTTTATGAGTCCTGATACTCTGTTGGGGTTTCTATGGGGTAAGGGGGAAAGGGAGGGGGCGGGGGGGGGGAATGCTGGTACTGCGTTTATTTTTTGTACTGGGTTGCTTGGTTAATATGCGATACTGCTTGGGATCGAAACCGGACATAGGGACACATATGCTGACATGGATGCCTTTCTGGCGTAGGGGCGGGCTAGGCTGGGGGCCTGCTCTCTACAGATTTCCTTTCCATTGTACTTGTCCATCACCAGTTCAATTGTTTAATGGTTAGATGGGGAATAAATACCGTTTAATTTCTTGGAATGTGAACGGGCTGGGATCCCCAATAAAGAGGAAAAAGGTGTTCCAACACTTACAGCGTTTGAAAGTAAATATTGCTTGCCTCCAAGAAACGCATCAAAGCCCCGTGGAGAGTGCGAAGCTTTGTAGGGAGTGGGCCGCAGCCTGTCATTTTTCAGCAGCTAAGGGGAAGAAGGGAGGTGTGGCGATCCTAATCAATAAAAACACCCCATTTTCTATTCTACATGAGATGACGCTGGTAGATATATTATCATTATAGGTACATGGGCAGGGCAACCTATTACCATATGCAACTTATATGCCCCTAACCAACCAGATTCGGCTTTGGTTACTCAGCTCACAACTGTCCTTTTGACTCACATGAAAGGGGACCTCTTTTTAGCAGGGGATTTCAATAGTGTGTTGGACCCCACCTTGGACAAATCGCAAGTACCAATCCGACCTAGATTGGCGTCCGTGCTTGGGGTCTCTACCTATTGTAAGTCATTGGGGTTGTTAGATGTATGGCGGGTGTTGCACCCTGACATGCGGGAGTATACTCATGTGTCTAAGGCGCACGGTACCCTTTCCAGAATTGATTACATTCTCATCCCGGATACACTTTTTGCCCGAGTGGAGGGGGCGGAGATAGGAGACATAGTGGTGACAGATCACGCTCCCATCTGGGTGGATTTTTGGCTCTCTGGGCCCAGGCAGAGTCAGAGAATATGGAGATTCCCGGGACACTTAACAGACGATAAGATCTTCCACCAGTTTCTGAGGCAAAAATGGGCGGACTTTACCAACAATAATGGACAACACAAGGGAGACCCTATTTTGTTTTGGGAAACGAGTAAGGTGGTCCTGAGAGGGGACATAATTGCTTATTCAATTGCGAAACGGAAAAAGCTTAATGCAGACATTCTGGCATTGGAAGCTAAGGTTTCCCACGCTAAGAAAGATTTAGCAGAATCCCCTACTTCCGTCCGTAAAGAGGCTTACAGGGAGTGCTTGACGGCACTGAATGCTCACTTACATTTGAGAGCCCAAAGATCATTAAAACATTGGAACATAACTTTTTTAGGCATGGGGACAAATCTGGGAAGTTATTGGCGCGTTTGGTGGCCATTAAGCGGAAGAAATCGTTTATAGGGAGTTTGAAATCGCCAAAGGGTTCTCTGGCCACGACCAGTCCAGCAATATGTGAAATTCTCCGACAGTTCTACGAGGGCCTTTATAAAGAGGACTGGCCTGGGGGGAGGCAGGAAGAAGCTGATTTCTTTACGGGATTAACGTTACCTCAGGTGACCTTAGAGCAGAAGGCCATTCTCAGTAGGCCCATGACAGAGGGGGAACTCCGGGGGGTCATACATACCAGTAAGTCACACAAATCCCCGGGGCCGGATGGCCTTACGGCCGAATACTATAAGATCTTATCTACCTGTTTATTAGGCCCTCTGACGGACTTCTTTAATAGTGCTCGTGAACGGCGCAGTTTTCCTGCACATTTCACGGATGCTCATATTGTAGTGCTACCTAAACCGGGGAAAGACCCAAGTCAGGCGGCATCGTACCGCCCTATCTCCCTTTTAAATTGCGATCTCAAGCTCTATGCCAGGATACTTGCGGGTCGCATGACTTCCATATTACAGCAAATTATATCCCCTTATCAAGCAGGGTTCGTGAATGGCAGGAACGCGGGAGCTCATGTCATACGGCTACTCTCGGCGATAGAAATGGCTCATATCTCCAACATCGAAGCCCTAGTGGTAGGATTCGATTCAGAAAAGGCGTTTGATCGTGTGTCTTGGGACTATATGTTCTCTGTGTTGCACCGGTTTGGGTTCCCCTCGCCTTTTATTGAGGCCATCTCCGTTTTATACCAGTCTCCCGTCTCGTTTATTCAAGCAAATGATATAATCTCCAAAGCGATCCTGCTTCAGAGGGAGTACGCCAGGGCTGTCCCTTGTCACCTATTCTATATATCCTAATTTTGGACCCCTTATTGAGGAAAATTGCTGAATCTCCAGGTATTCGGGGGCTCCTTTATAAGCAGGGCCAATTTAAAGTGGCTGCCTTTGCCGATGACATGCTGGTTTTCTTAACTGATCCAGTTACGTCGTTACCAAAGGTACTACAGATTCAATCTGCGTTTGGACAGTTTGCAGGGCTCAAGATTAATATTGACAAGTCTGAGGCACTGGATGTGTTGGGGACGTTGCATTCTTCCTGGCCGGGCGTCTTCCCTCTGAGGTGGGTCCAAACGGCTCTTAAGTACTTAGGGGTTTTTATATCAGCCAAGCCACAACATCTATATGACTTAAATATAGGCCCCTTAAAACAGAAACTGCTTAGCCGATTGGATAGTTGGCGTGGGCTTCCTATCTCGCTCTCTGGGAAAATATTTTTAGTGAAAATGTTGGAAATTTCCAAATGGTTATATCTTTTTCGTATGCTACCTGTGTGGCTTAAAAAGAAGGACGTCATGGAAGTGAACCAGAGCCTCAGACGTTACTTGTGGAATGGTAAAAGAGCCCGTATCCCTCTAACTACACTCATGAGATCCAGGAGAGAGGGGGGTCTACACTGCCCGGATTTGGAAAGCTATAACCAGGCGAGCTTACTTCAACATGTGAGGGATTGGATTCTTGATACAGACTTTCATTCTCCCATGGACCTGTATAAAACCTGGATGGCCCCTTACGCCCCAGGGGCCGTATTACATTTGGGCAGCAGGGATTTGCCGGTTTATATTGCACAGAGTGTGGTTATCAAGCCTTTACGTTTACAGTGGCGTTCTCTATGCAAACAGCTCAAGATAGATGTCAGTTACACGGCTTATCTGCCGATTCGAGGATATCCCAGGTTCGTGCCGGGCATGTCTCAGCCTCTTTTTAAAACATGGGAGGCTTTGGGTCTTCGATGTATGTGGCAAGTCATAAAACTGGATTCTGATACGGTTCAACTTCTCAGCTTCCAGGAGTTTGCGGGATTCAATATCAGCTTCCCAAGGAGGGTTTTTTATGGCTACCTACAATTGCGGCATTTTATGCTAGATGTATTGAAGCTCCAACCCACCTTTTCCCAGTATGCAAAACTGGGCAAGTTGCTTGCTGGCGAGGATGGCAAACGCAATACTTGCTCCCAATATTATGCCGCTATGAAAGATCTTGTTGACCTCCCGGTCCTGTCGTCCCTTACCACTAAATGGAACTCAATACTCCCGAAAGAAGTCTCGGAAACAGACCTAAGAGCGTGCTTTCTCAGAATTCCGACTACAGTTGAAAAATGTGCCTTTGAGGGAGAAATTGTATCGATTTTTGCATCAAGCCTACTATTCTCAAACTCAAGCCTTCCATATGGGGAATAGTCTCAGGCAGCAGTGCATACGTTGTGATAACCCCTCTCCAAACTTTTATCATGGTTTTTGGACCTGCCCTGCAGTACAGACGCTTTGGGTTTTTCTGCAACAGCTCATTGCACTGTTGTGGGGCTGGACGCCGCCTTTGGATCCCGGGGGTGCTCCTTGGGGTGCCCGAGAGCCCAGGTGGAGAGTTGCCACAGTATCAAGACGACATTATTGGGTAAATTCATTCTCATTGCAAAGACTGCGATTTTGGCACAATGGACTGAACAAGCCCGCAGTGTGTACCAGTCTGGAAGAAGAAGATGTCCTGGCTTCTGCATATGGAGCTACTGACTGCAAAGCAAACATCTGCAAAAAAATTCACTGCTGTTAAGCAACTTTGGGCTGATTACATTTCTTGGCTCCCAGAGGGCGAGAGGGCCTTTTTGCCATGCTAAAATTGTGAATAGAGTCATCACAAGGGCTTGGCTGGACTGGGGTGGGAGTGCCTCAAGTTGTTTGAAGTATGCCAAAGCAGTGTTCTAAACAGCTTCCTAAAAAAGGTTTCCTTTGAAAGCTTACTTTGAAAAATAATCAGTTAACCATTATACTTTGTGCAAGGTTTTATCTGTTAGCCATATGCAACTTATAGGACCTAATCCCTTCCAGTACCAGCAGGGAGGGGTGGGGGGGAGGGAGGAGGGGTTATGAGCTAGTTGGGGATGGAAGAAAACGAGAGGGGGGTTTCCTTCAGTACTACGAACCGGTGATGCATTGGTTTATGGCGTATATGAGTACTCACTCCAACTTGAGAACTAAATGTGTGGTAACGTACTTTATATACTTTATATACTTTAGATGCTTTCATTACACCGCTTGTTGCTTGTTGCTTGTATTTTGTTGTTTGCTATTTCTTGTTCGGATAAGTTATATGCGGGTTTGTATTGATGTGCGACTGTTATATAACCCTGCTCATAATACTAATAAAAATGAGTTACACAAAAAAAAAAAAATAGGAAAAAGCCAGCTGTACTAATAGTATCCCCCTAGATTTTACTACTATCTCATCCTGGGATTTTTGTAAAAGATCTGTCAAATCTATAGAATTATTAGCAACTTCTCGTTCATTATCTACTTCTAATTTCTGATTCTGATCTGCTTTATTCATTTTATTCATTTTCCCGCCTAAGTAATATGCCTTTATGATGACAGGGAGGCATTTCTCAGAAATTTTTAGAATCTGTATCAAGTAAGCCCTAAATAATTCAACTGGATTCATTTTTCTTATTATAGGGAAGTTGTTAACCCTTAAATTTAACGATCTCACTGTATTTTCTAAGATTTCTAATCTTTTATTCACATCCTCTCCAGCTACAATCTGTTGATTTTGTATCTTTTCTACTTGCAATACTCTTTTTTCTAATATATTCAAGTCCATTTTCTGCTTTTCCAATTCAGCGGTATTAGATACTAACGAAGTAGATGTCTGCATTACCACCTCTGTTAATCTATTGATTGACGTATCTAATTTTACCATACAATCCCATAATGTTTCTAGGGTAATACATGTGGGTTTTTTCAAAACTTTCTCAACATCAATAACTACTGTAATACTTTCTTTCTTTTCCTTATCAGGTTTACCATCTTTTGGTGTACTATACTCTTTTGGGGAACTTTGCAAAAGACTAATTTGAGATCTTTCATTATTATCTAGATTTGATTCAGACATACCCTTTGACTGAACGGTTCCATTCTCCAACTCAGGAGGGTTCAATATATCTCCTTGACAACCCCCTGTCTGAGTTATGGTTGTTACCCAATCTCTGCCAGGGGGAGCTGGTGGTGCCGGAGCCCCCGGGCTTAATGATACCTCTATGGCCAGAGGTGAGTCACCCCGTTCCAGTGACTCACCTTCAGCGGCCAGCCCACATGGGGGAATTTGGGGATCTAACCATTCCAACACAGTTTTCTGGCCACCCTCTAAATTAACCACATCACTAGGAGGCCGTATCCTAGCCTTCCTTTTAGTGTGTGGCATATCGGAAATAACGTAATACACACTTAAGTCAAAAAACTAATATGTTTGGAAGGTGCATAAACTATAACACAAGAAAGAACACTTCTGGGAGATAGAAGGGTATTTGCAGCATTCAATACTTATCTAATCATAGCGGCATGTCCAGAAATCCAGCAAATCCGGCAAAGCCCGGCTAAGCCCAGCTTAGCCGCGCGCCCCTTTAGCGCGCGCGGCTTCAGCAGCGCGCCGGCTCTGCTGCGCGCCGCAGCAAAATGGAAATTTATAGGTAAGAGTCCGGGTCCCGCCTCCTCCCGGAAGCAGGAAGCGCCCCTCATCCGGCAACAGCAGCGAAAGATGTTTCAAAGTTCCATTGGGGCAAGCCTTCGCTTACCCCCAGGCTGAGCTGGTATCAGGAAAATAAGAAGTTGCTTTTGCCTCCTACCTCGGTGGGACTCAGCAACAACTGCAATTTATAGGTAAGAGTCCGGGTCCCGCCTCCTCCCGGAAGCAGGAAGCGCCCCTCGTCCGGCAACAGCAGCGAAAGATGTTTCAAAGTTCCGTTGGGGCTTACCCCCGGGCTGAGCTGGTATCAGGAAAATAAGAAGTTGCGCATGTTATAAAATCAGCACATCCATGTGTGCACAGCAGGAAGCAAGCACACATAGTCATGTGCGAATACATTTTAAAACCTACCCCTTAATGTGTTCATATAACATACAGTTTAAGATAGACGCATACGATGACTAAAGTTCTCAGGAGCACAAACATTGGCTAGCGTTATCGGGGTGAGAAGATATGCAGGGATGAGCTAGCATTTTTAATTCAAGGTACCGGAGAGATATGAGGGTGATGACAAAGTTTTCAGTTTCAGGTTTATATCTTTTTTGAGATGTGGCAACCAGAATTGCACACAGTATTCAAGGTGTGGTCTCACTATGGAGCGCTATAAAAGTATTATGACATCCACCGTTTTATTTGCCATTTCCTTCCTAATAATTCCTAACATTCTGTTTGCTTTTTTGACCTCCACAGCACACTGAGCTGACAATTTCAATGTATTATCCACTATGACGCCTAGATCTCTTTCCTGGGTGGTAGCTCCTAAGACAGAACCTAACATCGTGTAACTACAGCAAGGGATATTTTTCCCTATACGCATCACCTTGCACTTGTCCACTTTAAATTTCATCTGCCATTTGGAAGCCCAATCTTCCAAGTCTCACAAGGTCCTCCTGCAATTTATCACAATTCACTTGAGATTTAACTACTCTGCATAATTTTGTGTCATCTGCAAATTTGATCACCTCACTTGTTGTACCCCTTTGCAGATCATTTATAAATATATTGAAAAGCACCGGTCCAAGTACAAATCCCTGAGGCACTCCACTGTTTACCCTTTTCCACTGTGAAAACTGACCATTTAATCCTACTCTCTGTTTCCTGTCTTTTAACCAGTTTCCAATCCACAAAAGGACATCACTTCCTATCCCATGACTTTTTAATTTTGTTAGAAGCCTTTCATGAGGGACTTTGTCGATTGCCTTCTGAAAATTCAAATACACCACATCTACCCATTCACCTTTGTCTACATGTTTATTTACCCCTTCAAAAAATTGTAGGAGAATTGTGAGGCAAGACTTCCCTTGGGTAAATCTATGCTGGCTGTGTCCCATTAAACCATGTCTATCTATATGATTTGTGATTGTATTCTTTATTACAGTTTCCACAATTTTTCCCAGCACTGAAGTCAGGCTCACCAGTCTATAATTTCCCAGTTCACCTCTGGAGCCCTTTTTAAATATTGGGGTATATTAGCCACCTTCCAGTCTTCAGGTACAACAAATTATTTTAATAGGTCTGAAATTTCATTTTCAAGTTCTTGCAGAACCCCTGATCCAGGTGATTTACTACTCTTCAGTTTGTCAAACTGGCCTACCTTATATTCCAGGTTCGCCATGATTTGGTTCAGTTCATCTGAATCGTCACCCTTGAAAACCGTATCCAGATCTGGTATCTCCCCAACATCCTCTTCAGTAAACATCGAAGCAAAGAATTTGTTTCTTCTTTCCACGATGGCCTTATCTTCCCTAAGTGCCCCTTTATCCCCTCGATCATGTAAAATTCCAACGGACTCCCTCGTTGGTTTGATGTTTTGGATATATTTTTTAAAGTTTTTAGTATGAATTTTTTCCTCTATGGCCAACTTCTTATTGATTTCAAGCTGTTTGTTTTTTTTTTGTATCTGCCTACAAATGTCATTCATAGTGTCAATCACAGAAAGCATCGTTAAGCAGTTAGCAAATTATACATTTGCTAGGGGCCCACTTTTTGGCGACAGCACCTGGGCACACACTAGGCTTAATGCGGCCCTGAACTGATATAAGAACTGTTGTTCCTCCCCACACTGGGATCCTGGGTCTCAGAAAGTAAAGCTATCTGGTGGGGTAAAGGAAAGACTGAGACAGTGAAGGAGTGTCGTACAAAAGAGGCTGGCTTTTTTCTTTTTTCTATGTGCCCCTTGGTGCTAGTAAAAGGATCCATCCAACCCAGGGGTTACAATGGTTTCCAGTCTTTCTGGTTTTCGGCCCGAATAATTTCTTGTGTTTATTTTTTCATTTATTTCCGTCCTCACTTTTTGCGTTTCCTTTTACTTTTCATTCCTTTTGCTTTCTCCCATCTCCTATCTCCTTTCTCTCAACTATCTTACTCCACTCCTTGTCACTGCAACTTACCTCGCCTCCTCTCACCTGCTTCCAGGGCCAGATTTATAGCACAAACACCCCTAAGCAGAAGAGGACGAAAGGGTGCTCCCTTCAGAGGCCTCGAGCTTGATGTGGGCAATGGGAGTGTGTTTAGGGTTGTAAACTCTCCCAAATCTCACCTCTCCCCCCTTCTGTCCGTCCCTGCTTATCTCAGCACTCATCCTCCCTACCATCAGCATTCAGCAACTAGCAGAGAGCGACAGTCAGCGGTGGCAGGATATAAATGAGCCCAAGGGTCTATGAGCCCAGCCTCTGCTCAAAGGCTCCACCACCTTGTCTCATGAAAAGGAATTCCATGTGATCGGAGGTGGAGCCATCGAGAGGGCCTGTGGGCGCAGGCTGCAGCCAAGAGTCTGTTTCAGTTCCAAAGTTTAATCCAGGTGGAGGGATTTCCCCTTCAAAATTCAGAGTCTGCCCACCACCGAAGGAACAACCTTTTAAAAAATCTCTCCTCTGACACTGAATAGGTGCCCCTAGGCATGTGCCTGCTGTGCTTAATAGTAAATCCAGCCCTTTTGCCTGTGCTCACTGAGCCAATCCTCTTTCCCCTCTGTCCTCCTTGAATTTCTTCTCTTCACCTCCCTTCCAGTCTGTCCCCCTTCTCCAATCACCGTCCTCTCCCAGGTGTGGCCTGAACCAAGGAATTAAGGTTATCACCCATTTTCTGAACATGCAGTAATACTTATTTTAGGTAGTAGTTAAATTATATCAAATGCACAACCACACACACAGACATGGATATTTGAGTGAGTCATGCAAATAATACTGTATTAAAACGTGGGATCTAATTTGTGACTCTTGTTGTTTGGTTTGCTTCCAAGGGGACAGAAGAATTACAATGAGACATGTAAAAGAAATGTTCAGAGCAGCATGATATAAGAAGGAATATTCCTCTTCCTGCATGCCAAGTGCATTTTTTTGCAATATTGCACTATACACAGAGAGGCAAGGTCTCTATTACAGATTCTCTTTCTTTGTGGTGAATGCTGTAATCCATTGCACTCAACCAAAGTATGAGTTACTGTACATGGGCTTCACAATCCATGACCCCTTCCCTCCATCCTGCTCTGTTAAGTACTGACATTACTTGTTCAAGCACTCTGGCCTCCACCTTCCTGCTAAAGTTGGAAATGGCACGTTTGCAACTGAAAAACAGATAAATATAGGAGCCTTTCTAGAGTTCAGTGGAGTCGGCACAATGGTGGTTGTTATAGAAGGGACAAGAGGTGAAGTCTAAACAAGGAAACAAGTCCTGGATGTCATTCAGGAACTGATGATGTTCTGCAGAGATAAGTGTGTGTTCTGTATACATCTTTCATCCTTCTCACTGCCGCACCTTTTAGTTACTGTTATTTCTTTAATATTTGTTACAAGATTATTGCTTTATGATGTATGATAACTTCATTTTCAGGAAAAAATGAGTCATCCTTCTCATTCTCATTAGTACTGGGTTATAGATTGACCTTTTTCTTTCCCGTTATCTCAGTAGAAAGAACACGAGTAAGAACTGCTCAGTCACAAAAGCCGTTACCGACATTGTGTACTTTGTGAAACCTAAAAGAGCCCAAGCAACTACAAGAATCTCTGGGAAAATACTTTTGCTTACCAACTCAGAAATGAATCTGTTTGGAAGCAAAATGAAGTAATGAGCTTCACTTCCATTAACAATAATAATTATTAGTGATATAATGAACACACTACTATATAAAATGAATCATATGGTCCCAGAGAACTTACACTCAACATTAATAGGTTTATGGTTTGCATCTGCTGCAAGATGAACATATTACAGGGGCTGGATGCCAGCCATGTAATTCAGTGATTAGCAAACAGAGCTCTGATGTCTGAAGATCCAGGTTCAAATCCCATCTTCTTCAATGAAGGATGGTCTTGACAATGTCTGTTAACCTCCCTGTTTCCAGCCATTTAGAAAATCTGACATTCCTTGTGGACAGGGACCATGAAGCAATATGGTCAGTTTCAGATTTACAGTTTTTGCACCCCCTAGATCAGTGGTCCCCAAACCTGTCCTGGAGGGCCACCAGCCAGTCGGGTTTTTGGGATATCCACAATGAATATGCATGAGAGAAAATTTGCATGTTATGGGGGCAGTGCATGCAAATTTTCTCTGATGCATATTCATTGAGGATATCCCAAAAACCCGACTGGCTGGTGGCCCTCCAGGACAGGTTTGGGGACCACTGCCCTAGATGTTGGAGGAGGGGGGGGGGGACCTTATCCCTCCCCAAAGAAGAGGAGGTAGGCCTGGATTTATGCATGAAAGCTTGTGCAAAGACTGCAAAACTCTGAGGTTGACAAATTTGTGATCACCCTCAGCCAGATCTCCAATCCTATTTTCCTCCACCCTGATGGACCTCCTATTTCATTCCTTCCCTGTTGTGCTGGTGGTGGACCCTTGGCCCGAGGTGGGGTTGACGCTACCTGCAGGGCAAACCCTACGGGTCCCCACCATTGAGAGGCAAAGCAGGCTAGGAGACGGAGGCCAACTGGAGCTTCACCAATACCAGCCCTCGTTCCCCGCAGGTTGAGCCCTTGGGTGCCAGGGCCGGCTGGTCTTAGGCAGGCCTCCATGTGATGACTCCCAGTAGGTGGTAACAAGAGTGTGCCAGGGACCGGCAGAGGAGACAGAGGACCAGGGAAGGTCCGGACGAGGCAGGGTTCCGAAGACCTGGACGCCAAAGGAACAGCGTGGGAAAGGGGTTGTCCAGGTAATAGAAGGTGAAAGCCTAAAAGGCCAAGTCTGTAGGAAACTGAAGAGTAGTGATAGGCAAGCTGAAGTCTGGGCAGGCGGCAAACAGGCAAGGTACGAGGAAGCGGAGCAAGGGTCAGAGCCAGGAGATCAATATATAAGCGTAGTCCAATGAAGTAGGGGGTCAAAGCTAAAAAGTCAGTCCAAGCGGAGTCCAACGAAGCAGGGGTCTAAGCCAGAGAGTCAGTCCAAGTGGAGTCCAATGAAGCAGGGGTCAAAGCCGGAGGGTCAGTCTGAAGGGACAAGGAGAAGACGAAGGAGCAAACACGTACAGGAACCAGGAATGGAGTCAGGAGCTGAAGTCAAGAAAGACAACAGGGACAGGAACCAGGAACAATGACAGGAACCAGGAATGGAGGGCAACGAGCACACGAGCAATCATGGAGACCTGTTGCCAAGGCAGGGAACAAGTGACTGGGCCCTGCCTTTTATACAGAGGCCCAGTGATGTCATCATCTGGGGCCGTGGGCTATTTTCCCACCATGGCCCCTTTAAGAATTGAGGAGTTGCAAGCGCACTTGGCTAAGCCAAGGCCCAGAGGAAGCAGGACGGCGGGGTCACTCCACGGCCCACACAGGGAGGCCCGCTGGGTGTGGGAAGGAGCCTTGTAGGAGTCAGAAGCGGCAGAGGATGCTGCAGACACTCGGGGACGGAGACAGCTGCCCACCGCTGCGAACGAAGATGAACCAGAGCTTGCAGCTGAGATCCTGGGTTGAGTAGGCCCGGGCGAGGGCCTACTGCAGCCGGGACACGTAAAAGTACCCCCCTTATGCCCCCCTCTTGGAGGTATGGGCTTGCCCGGATGGGCACGGTGGAACTGGAGGAGGAGTCCCTTGTCCAGGATGTTGGTAGCTGGTTCCCAGGAGTTTTCCTCTGGACCATAGCCTTCCCAAGAGAGAAGGTACTCCCATTGATGACCTCTTCTCTGGATGTCAAGTACCTCTTGGACCTGGTAGGTGGTATCAGTCTCAGTAGACACCTGAGAATGGGCAGGTGTTTCACAGAAAGGCCAAGAGAGGATCACAGGTTTGAGCAAGGATATGTGGAAAGAGTTATATACCCAAGGTGGGTGGTAGCTGGAGTTGGTAGGTAACCGGTCCAATAAGTCGGGTCACTGGAAAAGGACCGATGTATCTGGGTGCGAACCTCTGAGAAGGCAATTTTAGCAAGATGTAACGGGTACTCAGCCAGACCTTTGGGCCAGGCTGGAACTCTGGAGCCAGACTATGGTGTAAATCCACAGATTTCTTTGCTTGAGAAGCAGCCTGAAGAAGATGTTTATTAGTTTGAGTCCACAGAGTCTGTAAGGCTTCGGCTGTGGCTTGAGCTGCAGGTGAAGGGACCATCAGTGGAACTGGTATTGGAAGCCGGGGTTGTCTGCCATAGACTATGGAGAATGGAGCTACTCCGGTAGCAGCTGCCACATGGGAGTTGTGAGAAAATTCTGCCGCTGGTAAGAGCTCCACCCAATTATCCTGTTGGTTGTTGGAATAAGATTGCAAGAAGTTCTTCAAAGAACGATTGGTATGCTTGGCCTGGCCATTGGCTTGCAGATGGTATGCGGTCATCAGGTTGATGTTAATTCCAAACTTTTTACATAGGGAGCGCCAGAAGTAAGCAACAAATTGAGGCCCCCTGTCAGAAGTGATGTCTGTGGGCAAGCCATGGAGGTGGAATGCATGAAGGAAGAAAAGGCGAGTGTGTTCTGGAGCCAAAGGCAGCGCAGGCAGAGGCACGAAATGAGCCATTTTAGAAAATCGGTCTATGATGACCCAGATTACTGTATTCCCCTTAGATGGCGGCAGGTCCACGACAAAATCTGTGGACATGAGTCCATGGCACTTCAGGTGCAGGCAACGGCTGGAGGAGGCCCCAAGGTCAGCATACCGGAGACTTCTGCTGGGCACAAGTGAAACATGAATCCATGTAGGCATGGGTGTCTGAGACCATGGTTGGCCACCAATAATAGTGTTGGAGCAAGCCTAGGGCTCGTGCACGTCCTGGATGTCCAGTGAGTTTAGAGTCGTGTGCCCAGCACAAGACCCTTTCTCGGAGCCAGTGAGGCAGAATAGTCTTCCCGGCTGGAACCGTGACAGTGGCAGATAGGAAGATACAAGCATGGTCAATGATATGACTGGGCTCTTCTTGAAAGTCGTCAGTGTCAAAAGAACGAGAGAGGGCATCCGCTCAGAGGTTCTTCTCTGCCAGACGGTATCAGAGCTCAAAGTCAAATCGAGAGAAGAATAAGGCCCAATGGCCTGGCGAGCATTTAGACGCTGGGCGTGCTGAAGGTGCTTGAGATTTTTATGGTCAGTATAGACAATAAATTGAAATTGAGCGCCCTCCAACCACGGGCGCCAATCCTCGAGGGCAAGCTTAATAGCTAACAGCTCCCGGTCTCCTATGCTGTAGTTTTGCTCAGCACGGGTGAACTTGTGGGGATGGAAAGAGCATGGATGGAGAGTTCCTCGAGAAGAGTATTGAGTTAGGACTGCCACGGCCCCTCTAGCTGAGGCGTCCATCTCGACAATAAAGGGGCGATTAGGATCCGGGTGATGCAGACAAGGTCCGGTAAGGAAAGCATTCTTAAGGTTCTGGCAGGCAACCATAGCTTCTGGAGACCAGTTTCGGGTATCACTGCCTTTTTGAGTCATGGCCGTGAAGGGTGCGGCCAACAAGGAATAATTTAATATAAAATGACGGTAGTAATAAATCCAAGGAATCTTTGGAGTGCTCGAAGGTCCACAGCCTGAGGCCAGTCACGAATACCCTTTAATTTACTAGGGTCCATGGTGAATCCACGCTGGGAAATGATGTACCCAGAAAGGGCAGACTGGTTCTTTTGAATAAACATTTATCTAATTGTTATGGATCTGATGCCTGGTGGGCAGAGCAAATAGATAAGTTAGCATTCTGTGATTGATCCTCCTCCAGAGGGGAGGAGTTAGCAATCTGTTATGATTCTCCATGAGGAGTTAGCAATCAGTAGTGAACCTGCTAGGGAGTTAGCAATCTTGTTATGCAATGGCTCTTGAGGAAGGAGGAGTTAGCAGTCTGTTAGGTAAGACTCCTGTGGAGGGAGTAGAAAACAATCTGTTAGGGTTTAGACTGCAGAGTAGCAATCTGTTATGAATGTGTTGCTGAAGACTCCTGGTGGAGAGGGAGTAGCAATCTGTTACCAGCGGAGTGCTTGGAGAGGGCACTCAGCTGTAAAGGAATGTAGAAAGGTGGATCCTTGGGCCGATGGCAGATGACTGCGCCCCCAGGAGGGAATCCTGAGAGGGACCACCGGCTAGGCTTGGGTATGGAGACAGACACAGATAGTTATTTTATTAGACAGGTTAGTAGAACCACTAGAGGTGGCAGTAGTGAGCTGATATGCCCGGCAGGGCTGAAGTCCCTCAGGTACTGGAACAGCGATCCCAGGGTTGAGCTGTAGAGAAACTATAGATAGTGAGTAGACAGGGTTTGCTGTGTTCATAGCCAGAACTAGATGACAAACTCACATAAGGTCTTTAAGAAGCTCATTAGCTGGAAAGGGTTAGGCCCTCGAGGAGTGAGTACCTGGTTCCAGGGAAAGCTCTGAGAGAGCGGTGGTAACACACAAATGTCTGTATCTGCGATAGCTTCCAGGCAGTAGAGAATCTTCAGAATATAGAGGAAAATGTGCCCTAGAGGAGCGAGTACCAGTTCCTATCGGCAATCTGAAATAAAGAAATGAGAGCGAGGCCCCCGAGGAGCGGGTACCCCTGGTAAGTCCGAGGAGGCAGAGTAGCTTGGACGAAACCTTGCTAACTTGATTCATTAGCAAATTCTGAGACCTTTTATATTGGAAGCGGATGACGTCATCTCAGGGGGACACCCCCGAGGTTCGCGCCCTTGCTGGTACATCAATCGGAGCGTGCGCACACCCTACATCATCAGGAACATGGCAGATCCACAGCGTCATGCCGGTCCAGGGACGCCGGAGGGAGACGGCATGAAGACGCCGCGGCTGCTAACCATCCATCAGACCCGGAGGGAGTCACCACAGAGGTAAAGAGGGCAGAGTGAGGCATCGAGCAGCAATGGATGCAACACTAATTAGGCGAAGAGATGGTTCTCTCGGAGCCGCTGGAGAACGGTGCGGACATCGGCATGATGGGAATCCAGATCTTTCGAAAAAATAAGAATATCATCCAAATATGCAACAACCTTGGTATAAAGGAGGTCATGGAAGATCTCTTTAATCATCCTTTGAAATACTGCAGGGGCATTGCAAAGTCCAAAAGGCATGATGAGATATTCATAATGCCCGTCTCTTATATTAAATGTTGTTTTCCAAATATCCTCTGGGCGAATACGAACTAGGTTGTAGGCACCCCACAAATGAAGCTTGGTGAAGATAGTGATGCCCTGGAGACGATCAAATAATTCAGAAATCAATGACAGAGGATACCTGTCCTTGCGGGTGATTTCATTTAGGCCATGATAGTCAATACAAGGTCTTAAAGACCCATCCTTCTTCGTGATGAAGAAAAAGCCTGCACCCGCAAGTGAGGTGGATGGTCAGATAAACCCTTTAGCCAGGTTTTCCTGGATGTATTCGGTCATTGCATGGGTTTCAGGCACAGACAATAGATAGGTACTACCCCTGGGAGGTGTAGTACCAGGTAACAGGTCAATCGGGCAGTCAAACTTGCGCAGGGGCAGAAGGATGTCTGCTTTCTGTTTAGAGAAGACGTCCTTGAAGTCCGCATATGGAGGCGGCAGACCAGAAATGGTTACTGCGAGGGGAACAGCAGGAGAAGGTTCCACCTTCTTCAGGCCCCGTTGACGACAAGCTGAGCTCCATTCAATGAGTTGTAAGGCTCCCCAGTCAAATTGGGGTAAGTGGTGCTGGAGCCACGGCAACCCCAAAACTATGGGGTGTATACACTTCCAACACAAGGAATTCGATCTCCTCTTCATGGAGTGCTCCAGTAAGCAACTGGATGGGTGCAGTAATCTGGGAGATCCACCCAGGAAGTGGTTCACCATGGATAGAGGCGATGCATAGCGGAACTTCAATGGCATGAGTGGAAATGCCAAGGAGATGTACCAGGTCCTTCAGAATAAAACTCCCACCAGTCCCAGAATCCACTAGAGTCATAATTGGAAAAGAGTGGGAGTCTCAAGTCAAGGTAACAGGTAAGGACAACTGAGGGTCCAGAGTAATAGTGCCCAAGTTCAGGACCCCAACCGAACTTAGGCCCGGGAGTTTCCCAGACGAATGGGACAAGTCTGGAGGCGGTGTCCAGAAACCCCACAATACAGGCACAGACCGGAGTTCCTCCATCGAAGACGTTCCTCCGGAGTAAGGCGCCCTCGACCCAGCTGCATAGGTTCCTCCATCTTGATGGTAGACTGAGCTCCACTGGCAGTAGGTCTCATGTTAGGAGAGCAGGATCGCTCCACTGCAACACGCCGGGGTGTCCAAAATCCACAGTGACGCTCCTGGAGGTGGTGATCAATCCAGCCTGTCAAATTGATAATGTCCTCTAGGGAGGATGGAAGTTCACGGGCTGCGAGTTCGTCTTTCAGTTGGGATGAAAGACCATCCAAGTAAATAGCTCGAGGGCAATCCTTTTGCCACGCCAATTCAGAAGCCAGAGTCTGAAACTTGATGGTGTAGTCATTGAGTCTCCTCCACTGCCAACTCCCATAGTCTCTGAACTTGCCATAAGCATAGGAGATTAGTGCTGACTATTGCCTACCTGCCAGGATTATCGAAGGTCCGATGGAACACGGTCACAAACCATGACAGTTCTTGTAGGAGAGAGTCCGAACACTCCCATAAGGGAGAAGCCCACACCAAAGCCTTGCCTTCCAAATGAGTGAGAATAAAAGACCCGGCTATTTGAATAGGCATTTAACGAAGCAAATGGGACTAGCAATTGATTATTTTATAGTTTTATTAAGGTGGTTAATTTTATAGTTTTATAGTTTTATTAAGGGGGTCAATTTTACGGAGGTCAGGAACGCCAGGTTAGAAATTGTTAGGGCAAGAACCCATCTTCATGATGATTTGAGGGACTTTTGTTGATTGATTTAATAATTAATGCCAGGATTCATTTTAGAGAAATATAATGCGTAGAATTGTTTTAAGGTATTAATTTTATTGTTCTATGTTTTATTAATTTTAATCTATTTTGTTTTATGCCATATTTTATTGTATGTTAATTGAGATGTATTTGCTGCATTGTTAACCAACCTGATATCTTTGAGGAAGGTCGGTATATAAAAAATGTATAAATAAATAAATAACCTTTGTTAATTCATCCTGGAAGATGGACGGCTGAAGAGCAAATTGCAAATAGCACTGGTTAATAAACTCTCTGCAAAGACAAGGATTCCCTCTGAAACGGGGTGGAGCGGGTAGGGCCAACAAAGTCCTAGCGGGTGAGGCTATGGGCGGTGGGCTGCCCAGTATGGACGTAGATGCTGTAGTACTTGCAGGATTATCCAATCGGGCATGAAGCCTTTCAACGGAGGAGGCCAACGCCTTGAGGAACTGCTGCTGTTCTTGAATCTTCAAGGCCAGATCCAGATGGCCTGGAAGGCGGATGGCTCCGCCAAGTCCATGGCCTTGGCAATCTGTTGAGCTGGTGGTGGACCCTTGGCCCAAGGTGGGGTTGATGCTACCCGCAGGGGGCAAGCCCTACAGGTCCCCACTGTCGGCAGGCTGACTGGAGCTTCGCCAATACCAGCCCTCGCTCCCCGCAGGTTGAGCCCTTGGGTGTCGGGGCTGGCTGGTCTTAGGCGGGCCTCCATGTGACAACTCTCAGTAGGTGGCAGCAAGGGTGTGCCAGGGACCAGCAAAGGAGACAGAGGACCAGGGAAGGTCCGGATGAGGCAGGGTTCCGAAGACGTGGACACCAAAGGAACAGCGTAGGACAGAGGGCGTCCAGGTAATAGAAGGCGAAAGTCTAAAAGGCCAAGTCCATAGGAAACTGAAGAATGGTGATAGGCAAACTGAAGTCTGGGCAGGCGGCAAACAGGCAAGGTACGAGGAAGCAGAGCATGAGTCAGAGCTAGGAGATCACTACAAGCATAGTCCAACGAAGCAAGAGTTGAAGCCAAAGAGTCAGTCCAAGCGGAGTCCAACGAAGCAGAAGTTAAAGCCGGAGAGTCAGTCTGAGGGGACGAAGAGAAGACATAGGAGCAAACAAGTACTGGAACCAGGAATGGAGTTAGGAGCTGGAGTCAAGAAGGACAACAGGAACAGGAACCAGGAACAACAACAGGAACTAGGAACGGAGGGCAACGAGCACACGAGCAATCATGGAGACCTGTTGCCAAGTCAGGGAACAAGTGGTTGGGCCCTGCCTTTTATACAGAGGCCCAGTGATGTCATCATCCAGGGCCGTGGGCTATTTTCCTTCCGCGGCCCCTTTAAGAATCGTGGAGTTGCGTATGCGCACACCTAAGCCAGGGCCCAGAGGAAGCAGGACAACAGCGTCACTCCATGGCCTGCGCGGGGAGGCCCGCCGGGCGTGGGAAGGAGCAGCACAGGAGTCAGAAGCAGCAGAGGAGGTTGCAGGCACTCGGGGATGGAGACGGCTGCCCACAGCCGCGAGCGAAGATAAATCGGAGCTTGCAGCTGAGATCCTGGGGTGAGTAGGCCCGGGTGCAGGCCTACAGTAGCCAGGACACGTAAGATTCCCCTGACCCTTTGGACATTCAGTGGTGTATCCCTGACTCCATTCCTGCTTTTACTATGAATGTCAGGGCTCCAACCACACTCTCAACAGAAGGCAGAGAATGTGGGGAATGCGCCTGCACCACAGTGGCCATGCCCCCTTGGGAATCAGTGCAATATTTCTTTTCTTTCAAAATTGCTATGACCATGTAACCCTACTTCGCAAGTTGCTACATTGGCTCCTCGACTGCTTTTGCACACAGTTCAGGCTTCTCTTACTTGCCTACAAATGCATTCATTTTGCAGTTCCTGATTAGATATCAACTCTCTCCTTCCTTATAAACTCCAGTCATTGAACAGGGCCCTTTCAACTGCGACCCTCTCCTCCACTGCCAACTCCCACGATTTTCCACTTGCTGTGCCATATGCCTGGAATACAATTTCTGAGTCATTGTGTCATAACTAGTCTAAAATTCATCTTTTTGAGGCTGCTTTTAAATCATAACCCACTTCTCTGTAATAAATACATTGCCCATAGACTCTTGTTTGTCATATATTTTTGTCTAGACTTTATCTTTAAGCTGTATAAAGCAGGTACTGTCTCTTACTGAAGGTTGCCAACTGACTCCAGATTTTCAGGAAAACCTATTCCAATCCTGTTTTTACCCCACTGCATGCAGGGACTTGTAGTCTTGCTTTTCTTAGGGACTGCAATAGGGAAATCAGAACTACAAGTCCCTGCATGCAATGGGATAAAGCCAGGACGGGATCAATCTGTCCTGAAAATCTGGAGCCAGTTGGCAACCCTAATAGTCTTATTTGTATCTATTTAGCTGTGTGTGTGTCTAGTAGAGCTTTAGAAATAAGGAGCAGTAGTAGTAGGAAGGGGGGAGCCTGTGGGCACGGGATAGGCAGCCAGAGCCCTGATATTTGCAACACCATGGCAGGGAGAAGATTGAACATCATAGGTACATGAGTGGGAAGGAAAGTAAGGAAAATGGAATTGGAGGTAAGCGGGGAGGGAGCAGCAGAAAGGAATAATGTATGTTGGGGGAGAAAATGAAACTGGTGATATGTAGGGGGAGGGAAGTGAATGAATGGAATTGGAAGTATGCCAGGGAATAGAGAGGAGACTGGAACTGTTGGTACTGAGGGGTGGAAAGAATTTAATCTGAGATACGCGAGAGGGGAAGATTGCAATTAGAGTTCTGCTGGAGATGGAGGTAGAATAGAATGTAATTGAAGATCCGCTGGGAGGGAGGGGGGGAGGGGTTAGGGGTTGATATTAAGGTCCACGGTTGGGGGAGAAGGCAGGTGGCATAGCACTGATGGTGCCAAGAGGAGTCAAAAAATGAAATCTGTTGCTGTCTTGCAGTGGATCTGGAGCAGCCTCCTCTGCTCATGACTCCCCCCCCCCCCCCCCCCCCCACCTATCCAGCTGCAGCTCTAGGGCAGGCGTCACAGCTGCCGCACACAGTTCTTGTGTTCTGTGGCAGATGTCAGTTACATCAGCACTTCTGCCCCAGTGCCCACACCCAGGGCGCAGGCACATAGAGCCATTGCCGGGTGATATGCCAGCCATTATTATCATGCACTTTGCTGCACCCCTAGCGATGTGGTTTAGCAGGTTCATTATGCGCAGCCACTGGATCTGTGCTGCATGACAGCACCTGCACTCTACCTTTCTGCAATTTATGGGAGGAATACCGGATTCTGAATGCAGGCAGTACATTGCCTCTGGAAATGTAGTGCCTCCTCTGGGTACTGTAAAATGCAGCCCTGCATGCAGTTAGTTAGATTGTACAGGGCTGTATATGCCAAATGCCACCAGTGCCAATAAATCTGAGACTTCATCTGGAAAATGGTGTCCATTTCTGAAGGATGTATCTCCAAAAAGATGTAGATAGAGTAAAGACAGCCCAGGGAAGGTCTACCAAATGGTACACAGCAGGGGTAGGCAACATCGATCCTGGAGTGCCACAATCAACTCTGGTTTTCAAGATATCCACCATGAATATGCATGAGGCATTCTTTCATTCACTGCCTCCATTGTATGCAGCTCTGCTTCATGCATATTCATGGTCAGTATCCTGAAAACCAGGTCTGTTTGTGGCATTCCCAGACCAGTACTGCCTACCCCTGGTGTAGAGTCTATACCCATAAGCCAAGGCTTCCCAAACCTGTCCTGGTGACCCCCCCCCCCCCCCCAACAGCCAGTTGGGGGTTTCAGGATATCCACAATGAATATGCATGAGATAAATGTATGCAAATGTATCTCATGCATATTCATTATGGATATCCTGAAACCCCAACTAGCTGTGGAGTCCCCAGGACAGGTTTAGGAAGTCCTGCCATAAGCACTAAGAAGTGAGACTTAAGGTCATGAATACATACATTCCAGAGGACAGGAGGACTCTATTTTGTGCAGCAAAAGTTTATAATAACGCCTGCCACAGTTTGCCAGTGCCATTTGCAATAACAGCAACTGTGGGACACGAATGACTGGTGATTGCTCCTCAAGAAGATAAGACGTTCCCAGGGGTGGATGGAGAATTGGAGCAGGGTCCAGGAATATGAAGGGGCAGGGAAGATTGGTTGCAAACCCCTACATTTTTTAAATTTGGGTGGTTTTTTTGTTTTGTTTTGTTTTAAAGAAATGAAGCGCAAGGAAACAAGAAAGAGAAGAAAATAAAAAGAAAACCAAAAGGAAATGTTTGGGCACTCCATTAATTAGTATGGATGTATATATAATATGTATGACTGAGGATAAGCTGTGGGAGGTTATTTGTACTTTTATGTGACTGAGTAAAACAGTTATAAGAACAATCAACATTAAATAACCTGCCGTCTCCTTTAGCAAACAGAAGCTTTCCTGCCCCGTGGTGCATTTCTTTTATAACATTGGAGGGTGGGGGATGGGGGTAGGGGACGTGGCATTTTACTGGACATCAGAAGATGTGACCTGGATTCCCAGAGGGGCTTGGTATTTAACCCAAGTGTACTTGGATCTCCCTAATGCATCCTTGGTATCTAATCGGAGTAGTGCTGGTAGATGATCAACACTGGAGAATCACAAGACACTCGGATCCATAATGGTGAGGGGGAAGGGAGGGGGGGGAAGGGGGTCGCCCAGTGAGACTTTCATTAGAGCTGCATCACAGGCATCGCAGGCACAGGAGTTACTAAAATCATGATAGTTCCAGACTTTCTAGGACGATGTCTACTGGTAGTACCACCCTGTCAAAAAAAAAAAAAACGAAAAACTATCCCAGGCTTTCTAGTTACTAGATGACTAAAAACATGTAATCAGAGGGAATTCTGATTCACAGTTCACAAGGAGGAAGTGCACACAACCCACCAAAATAAATTCTTATGAAGTGACTCGGCAGCCACAGGAATACCATGCAGATTTATGTGAACAGAATGAATAAATGCCAAAAGCATGAACTGCTCTGTTACTTGTTAGGAAGCAATTACTAAAAATCCTTCTAAATGCATTCCAGTCAGTTTACAAGGGTTCTGACCACATGGCCAGATTCAATAAATATTTCTCCCATGCTGTTGGGGGACGTGGGGGAGGGGGTGGGGTGAAGTCTGGAGGGCCTCAGCAGCTCTAAAGTGAGAAACAGAGAAAATGTCAGCAGATAAGGACTGCAAGGCCCATCTGGTCTGCCTATTGCAGCTGCAGAACCGCAATACCTACCCAATCTCAGGCTTTGCCCACACATTTTCACTTTCAAGTATCCTCTTTGTTTACTATTACTGTTTTGGCCTCAAACACCTCCACTGGGAGGCTATTCTATGTATCTTCCACTCTTTCTATGCAGAAATATTTCATTATTATCTTACTCCGGAATCTACCTCCTTTGAGCCCCATATCATGACCTTGCATCTTATGCATTATTAACACATTTGAGGTTTTTGAATGTTTCTATTGTTTCTTTCTCATTGCACTCTTCTAGGTTTTACATATTAGATCCATAACTCTCATTTCATAAGCTGCATACCATCTCTCCTCTATCTATCCTTTGGGAGATATGAGATCCAGATCTGGACATAATACTTCAGATGAGGTCTCACCAATGACCTGTGCAGAGACTACTATTCACTATTACTACTACTATTTACCACTTTTATAGTGCTATTTGATATTTGCAGCTCTGTACTAAATATATAAGAGACAGTCCCTTCTCAGTGGAGCTTGCAATCTAATCAAGACAAACATATAGGGCAAACAGACTTTGGGAATTTCATTCATTAAGATGGTTAAAATCAATATGGCTGTAAGCAGGATAATCAGGGGTTAAGATTTAAAAGCATTCTTAAAAAGTAGACTTTTAGACTAGATTTGAATAAGGTATGAGAGGGAGCATGACGCATTAATTCAGGAGGTATATTCCAAGCATATGGTGCAGCCAGGTGGAAAGCAGGGAATCGGGAGTTGGCAATAGAGGAGGTGAGCATAGACTGGAGTGACTTGCTTGACGAGCCCAATTCATGAGGAAGGGTGCAAATAGAAATAAGAGAGAAGTAGTGAGAAGTTGCAGAGTGAAGGCTCTTGTAGGTGAATAAGAGGAGATTGATTGTATGCAGAAATGGATAGGGAGTGCCAATGTAGTAACTTGAGAAGGGGGTGTTATATGGGTATAGCAACTTTGGTGAAAGATAAGTCATGCAACTGAATTTTCGATAGATTGTAGTAGGGATGTGCATTTGTTTCATTCGTTTAATTCATTTCATACGTTTCCCATTAGATGTGCATTCATTTCATATGTTTCATACGTTTCATATTACATGCTTGTATAGGAAACGTATGAAATGGATGAAACGAATGCACATCCCTAGTAGAGAGAGAGCGCTCAGTGGGAGACCTTTATGGAGCAGGTTGCATTAGTCTAAGCAGGAGGTGATAAGTGAGTAGATAGAGGTTCTGATAGTGAGTTCAGAAAGGAAGGGACAGATTTTGGTGATGTTAAAGAGAAAGAAATTACACATTTTAGCAGTGTTTTGGATATGTGTAGAGGAGAAAGAGGAGTCAAAGATTACCCCAAGGTTACAGGTTGAGGGGACTGGGAGAATGACAGTTTTATCCACTGAAATATAGAATGGGAGAAGAAGGGAAGTGGGTTTGTGGTGCATGATAAGGAGTTCTATCTTGATAACGTTGACTTTAAGATGGTGGTGGGACATCCAGGCAGTAATGTCAGAGAAGTAGGCTGAGATTTGGGACTAGATTCCTGATGAAATTTCTGGTGTAGAGCGATAAATCTGAGGGTCATCAGCATAAAGAAAGTATTGCAATCCATGAGAAGAGATCAGAGCACTAAGGGAATTAGTACACAAAAAGAAGAGAAGAGGGCCAATTGATAGTGGGATGGCGGTAGTGGAGGATCTGCCAGAGGGCACATTTAAAGTGTGATGGGCAAGTTAAGAAAACCAAAACAGGACAGAATCCCAAGATCCAAGTAAGGACAGAGTATCAAGAGTAGGTCAGGAGTGGCCTGCATGCAAATCTATCTCGTGCATATTCATTGTGAATATCCTGAAAACCAGACCTGTTTGTGGCTCTTGAGAACTGAAGATGACCACCCCCGGAGTAGATGGTATTCAACACTGTCAAAAGCAGCAGATAGGTCAAGGAGGATAAATATTGAGTAAGGGCCTTTGGTTTTAGCCATAAAGAGGTTATTGGAGAGTTTGACATGGGATCTTTCTGTGGAATGCAGCACGGGCTGAACACATTTTAAATGCTTATGGCACCAAGTTTCTTTCTGTCTTCCAAAAGACACAGCTAGAGCAGGACCAAGGCTGCTTGACTCTGCTTGACTTCGCTCAGAATTTTGTGTGTGCTCATTGGGTGATTTACAAATATTTTTTTAAGAAAGTGAGAGCCAGGGGCTGGTGCCCTTGCATGTGAAATGAAACCATCCATAAAACTGGTGAAGACAAGCGGACTGGCAGCAATCACTAAATTCACACTATTCCTGGTACTGCAAATAAATTAGCAATGAAAACATCCTAATAAAACATTCTTTATGGCTTATTGATCAAACAACAGGACTGTTAAGCAGTTTATTCATACAACAACAAAAAAGGCATTTTAGATCAACATGTTAGAGATTATTTCTGTTTTAAATAGGAGCCAGAAAGTCAATAAATAAGTTCGCTGAAGCTCACTGCATCTAAAAAAAAAAATGCTGATTTATTAAGGGCACAGCAACACTGGAAAGTTCACTACCTCTCTGACCAAGAATAAGATTTCTGACACTAAGAAAATGTGAATGAAGCCAGCACACATCTTTGCACTGGGAGATAATCCTTAATGCTTTCATTTGCATAGGATTTCCAAGCAAGGGTGCTAAGCAGGACGCACAGTTTTCCGCGCTCATTTTATGCTGCATTGGCAGTAAGGTTTACACGCACAAAATGCTCACACAACTACAGGTAGAACTGTGCACTCTGCTGAGTGCACCTTATTGCATTGGCTCCTTAGATGGTAAGCTCTCCAGGGGCAGGGAAATACCTACTGTACCTGAATGTAATTCTCCTTGAGCCACCAATGAAAAAGCATGAGCTAACTATAAATAAACATGCCTTTGCTCATGTAAGTTATGATTATTAATCCCTATGCGGCCAGCAAGCTCTCAGTTACATTTGTATCCTGTGTCTTTACAAGGAGTGTCAAAGGGCTCCCCAGTTCTTATCCTGCTGCTCTATTACACTTTTCCTCCACTCCCACATAAAATATTCTTTTGAAAATTGCTCCCTCCCTCCCCTTTTAGTATGGGTATAAGTACATGCAAGCAGTGTTTCACAATTCACATACTTTTACCATCATGGAGTGAAAGTGCACATCTAGATGGCTTACTTTCAAACATGTATACTGTACTTCTTCAAAGTAATTGAAATTGTGTGGGTGCCAAAGTACCAATATTCTTTGTCAAAAACTTTCAAAGGGAAACTCCTCATGATGTGCCTCAACTATATCAGCAAACACACTGGAAGAGCCAAAGGGATACACTAAACTGGTTGTCTTACCCAGTCCTTGATATGCTGCCAGGTTCTTATCTAAAGGTTCTCACCAGCTCTGCTGCAAATAAAAGCCATCACAGCCCACACGAAACCAAGTATGCTCCAGAAGCCATACAGCTACTAGATCACTGTGTTAAATATTCCAATTGTTAAAGTGAAAGTAAAATGCTTTTCACTTCTTTTATTGTCTGGGTGTTTTTTTTGTAATCATGTTGGTTATGGTCTTTTTTCTGCTTTCCTGTGGTCTGTCTTCTCCTAATTCCTTTTCCAGAATCTCTTTTCTATTTTACTTTTCTTCTTTCTTCTGTCTTTACCACTTCCTCCCCTACCTCTCTCTCTGACATTGATTTTTCTTTATTATCTCATTTTGCTCCATTTCTTTCTTTTCTGACTCTAAATCTCTCCCTTGATTAACCACTCTCTATCCACTTGCACCTGGATCACACCCCTCATTCCTTCTTTGCTACTTTTCTTCACCATCTTTCACCCTCTAGTTCTCCCAAAATTTCATCTGTCTAATTGTCCTTTCCACTATTCCCTCTCAGCCCTCTATCTCCCCGTCTTTAGGTTGCTTCCTCCCCTCCAAATCAGTCTCTTGTTATCTGGATTACTTCTTCCCCAACATCCACAACTTCTCATCTCCACACTGATTCTAGCTCACCTAGCCATCACCTCTAATTCTCACTCCCTTTCAGTCATTTCATTTCACTCACCTTCTCTCAAATTCTCCCATCCCCCTCCAGTCTTACTCCCAATTATCCCAACTCTGACTCCCTCACCCCTAATTATCCCTTCTCATGGTTTCTCATTGCCTGTCATCTGTGCTTTGACTGTCAACCTCAAGCATCCCCTTTCATACTACCCCATTACCCTCTTTCTGATTTGCTTTCACCACCATTCATTCCCTTGCATGCCATACTCTTCCGCAAATATACTCTCTGGCTCTGTATCCTATGTGGGCCCCTTATAGGCTGGCCACTAATTGTCCTTAGTAGCCCACAAACCAGTTTGAAGGAATACCACATTTCAGCTCCTCTTCCAAAGGCAGTCTGAGTGGGTGGACCTTGATATAACTAGAGGCTCAGAGAAGAGTAGTGTGGTGTTTTGTTTTTTTTTTATTTTATTTTATTTTTATTGAATTTCCAAAAATAATAATAGAACAATTGTTCCAATATATTCCAGTCTCATTACATGATATATCATTTAGAGAAAGAAAATAAGAAAAAAAAAAAAGAGCGATCACAACTCTGAGTACAACGGAAATATTATATCCTTCAATGAAAAATAGTCTGAAAATAAAATTAAAAGAATATGGGAGTCCAAGGTATCACACAAGCAGAAATAAAAAGAAAATAAAAAGATCCATTAAATACTGCACATATATACCCATACAATTACTTATTTGCCAAAACCCGACAGATCCATTATTAGGAGTGAGACTCCAGATACGAGCGTAATTGGTCTGGTTGTGTAAATATATATTTAGAGTACTGATATACTATTATACATTTAGCTGGAAAGCGCAAATGAAATCTGGCCCCTCTTGAGACAACCTCATTCCTCATATACAAGAATTTCCTCCTTTTCCTGATTAACTTTTGTTATATCAGGAAATACTCGCACTTGTTGGCCATAAAATTCCTGTGCTTGGTTTCGAAAAACCAGTCTCAACACCGAATCCCTTTCAGTAATAAAGGCAAACGTTACCAACAGAGCTGCTCGTGAGTCTATTATTATTTCCTGGGACATTTCTAAGATCACAGTCAGATTCATTGAAGGTTCATTTGTCTGAGCTTGTAGATCATTTCTCACATCTTCAGTTGTTGAAATATAAAAAATTATTGAAATTGCAGGAATGGCTTGCTCAGGAATTTTTAAGACGTTCATTAAGTAACTTTTAAACAAGTCCCGAGGAATCGCCATTTTAGATTTGGGAAAATTTAAAATTCTCAAATTAGCTCTCCTCAGTTCATTCTCCATATTTTCCAATTTCTTTTCATGTATGCTTTCTGATCTAATCAAGTTATCTTGAACCTGTTTCAGATTTTCAAATTTGCTTTCCATCTTTTTGACTGACGTTTCTACCATTGTTACTTTTCCAAGCTCTGTAATTTACTCATGCTTTCTTTCACCAGCGATGTTAAGTCTTTAATAGATTTATCCATAGATATTAATACACCCCAGACTTGTTCCAACTTTATCTTAGAAGGCTTTATCAAGGATTGAGCACATATTACCTCAATGTCGGGGTCTCTTCTTCCTTGCTTTGCCGGGCCCTTCCCTCCGGAATCAGCGAGCTGCTCCTCTACCATCGAGCCAGTGGAGCTCCGAAACAACGAGCTCACTGAAGTAGTCTGTCTTTCCCCGCCACTTCTCAAGGCTTCGAGATCATCTAAGACTGATTTTCCTCCTTGCTTATCGATCATGTCCTCAGATCCTCTTGAGGACTCAAATGGAGGCTTAGGAGTCATTGGCACGCCGGATCACTAGGGAGTCCAGACAGGGTCACTAGGGAGTCCAAGATGGCCGCTGCACAGACTCCACGCTAGAGTTTGAGTATTTTGCTCTTCGATTTAAACCTAATTTCTCCAACTGTTTACCTTATTTTCGGCTGAAACATGCCACACATGAAAAGGAAGGCTAAAATCAGGGATAATATTACCTCAACTCCGATATTCGACTCTCAACAACCGAGGATTGAATCCCTTCTAGCAGGAACCATACATCAACGGCCGGAGGGAGGAGCCATGAAAGGAATCAGCGATGAGCAGGCATAGTGTGTTTTTTTTAGTTTGGCTCTCAAAGAGCAAGGAGCTCTGTATTTTCTGTTGCTAAAGTGAGGCCTATATCCCTCGTTGGTGGACATTTTGTTTAAGGAAAATCCCTGCTTGCAAGAGTGGGTTAACAGAGATATTGATTGGGAGTTTTGACTTATTTGAGGATTTGTATTTATTTATTTAAAATATTTATATACCGTTTTTACAATAATGTATTGGTCAAAGTGCTTTACAATACAAATTAAAACAATAAATGAAATTTTTTAAGGAGGAAAATATACATACATAAAATCATAAAAGAAAATTAAAAGAAAATAAAAGTAAGATGAAATCAGAAAGGAAGGGGAGAGTGCTGGTAATGTCTGAGCAAAAATGTGTAAAGTGAAAGGCTATAGGTGTTCTGTGGATGAGATATCGAATGCTTTTAAGAATAGATGAGTTTTTAGTGATATTTTAAATATTCCTTAGCGTTTGTAATTTGACGGAGCGTAGATGGTAAGGAATTCCACAAAACTGGACAGGCGACAGAGAGAGCTCTTTTTCTAGTAAAATCTAATCTAGTTAATCTAATGGACGGAACATCTAATACATTTTTGTTTAACGATCTTAAATGTCTGGATGATTTGTAAATCCGTAAAATAGAGCAGAGCCAAATTGAAGAAGGGTTATGTAGAAGAGAATGTATGATAGATAGTATTTTGTAAATGATTCTGAACTTGATCAGTAACCAATGTAATGAAAATAGAATTGGGATAATGTGTTTTTTTACGGGTGAACAAAGCAAAATCTGACTGCAGGTAAGAACCTGGAGCTTCTTGGTGATGGCAACCCCCAAGATCCAGATGTTAGGACCACCGTCCGCGGCGGTCCGCGGCGGGGTGTCATGGCCACCGGCCGTGGCGAGCTGCGACCAGGGTTGGGCCGGCGGCCGCAGCGTCACTAAAACTTACCCGAGCTATCGGGCGTGTCAGAGGCTCCTGCTGTGGCAGGCAGCCTTCTCTTTTACCTTCTTCATGGCCGCTGCTGCTGCCAAGCCCAGTGCAACTATATCTTTTTTGAGATACGGCAATCAGAATTGTACACAGTACTCAAAGTGTGGTCTCACTGTGGAGTGATAAAGAGGCATTAAGACATCTTCCGTTTTATACACCAGTCCCTTCCTAATAATTCCTAACATTCTGTTTTCTTTTTTGACTGCTGCAGCACACTGAGCTGACAATTTCAATGTATTATCCACTATGATGCCTAGATCTTTTTCCTGGGTGGTAGCTCCTAATATGGAACCTAACATTGTGTAACTACAGCTTGGGTTATTTTTCCCTATATGCATCACCTTTCATTTGTCCACATTAAATTTCATCTGCCATTTGGATGCCCAATCTTATTTATTTATTTGAAATTATTTGTATACTGTTTTTGCAATAAAATATTGAACAAAATGGTTTGCAATAAATTAAAAAGGCAAACCAAATATAAAACAAAAGTAATAAAATTACATATATAAAATTATAAAAACAATACAAAATAAATATTAAAAATTATAGAAAAGAAAAAGAAGAAGAAGCAAGTAGAGTAGAGTCATGGAACAACTGTGTATAGTGAAGTTAAGTGTGGTTTGTATCAGAGATGGCAAAAGCTTTTGAAAATAGGTATGTTTTTAATGATTTCTTGAATTCCTTAGGGTTTGAGATTTGACGAAGAGGGGTCGGTAAAGAGTTCCATAATAGTGGACCTGCTACTGAAAAAGCTCTTTTTCTGATGATTTATAAATGTGCCAAAAGTATTGAAGGGATGTCTAATAACTTTTTGTTTAGAGATCTTAAGTGCCTAGATGGATTATAAATCCAAAGAATGGAACAAAGCCAAATCGAAGATGGGTTATGTAGTAGTGAATGAACAATAGATAGTATTTTACAAAGGATTCTGAATTTGATGGGTAACCAATGTAAAGAATAAAGAGTTGGAGTGATATGACTTTAACAGGTGAGCCGTCTAAGTTGTAAAGGTTGGATCACAGAGTCAGGAAGACCCAAGTAAAGCCCATTACAGTAATCCAAGCCTGAAAAGATTAAGGATTGGAGAACAGAATGTAAGACAAGAAAAAATAGAAGCGAACATAAGCGCTTAAGTAAATGCAGCACTTAAGATCTCTAAACAAAAAGTTATTAGACATCCCTTCAATACTTTTGGCACATTTAGAAATCACCAGAAAAAGAGCTTTTTCAGTAGCAGGTCCAGTTTAAAAAGAGTTTTTGACAATTAAAGAAATATGTTGTGACATTGACAAATCTGAGTTTGGTAAAACTCCTAGGTTTTGAACTTTTGTGACAATGGGTATAGGAGTGCCATTTAATAATAGTTATGCCGGAGGACCATTTGAAGGGTTTGCAATTGAACTTAGAAATAATATTTCATTTTGTTGGGGTTCAGTTTTAAACGGCTGTGACATAACCATCTATCAATCATATCTTCCAGTCTCGCAAGGTCTTTCTGCAATTTATCACAATCTGCTTGTGATTTAACCGCTCTGAATAATTTTGCATCATCTGCAGATCTGATTACCTAACTCGTCATATTCATTTCCAGAACATTTATAAATATATTGAAAAGCACTGGTCCAAGTTCAGATCCCTGAGGCACTCCACTGTTTACCTTTTTCCACTGTGAAAATTGACCAATTAATCCTACTCTCTGTTTCCTGTCTTTTAACCAGTTTATAATCCACTTTTTAGTTTTCTTAGAAGTCTCTCATGAGGGATTTTGTCAAACACCTTCTGAAAATCCAAATACACTACATCTACTGGTTTACCTTAAAGCACATGTTTATTAACCCTGCCAAAAAAATGAAGCAGATTTGTGAGGCAAGACTTGCCTTGGGTAAATCCATGCGACTGTGTTCCATTAAACCATGTCCTTCTATATGCTCTGTGATTTTGATCTTTAGAATAGTTTCCACTATTTTTCCCAGCACTGAAGTCAGGCTCACCAGTATATAGTTTTCCGGATCACCCCTGGAGCTTTTTTTAAATATTAGGGTTTCATTGTTCACCATCCGGTCTTCAGTTACAATAGATGATTTTAATGATAAGTTACAAATTTTAACTAATAGATCTGAAATTTCATTTTTGAGTTCCTTCAGAACCCTGGGGTGCATACCATGCACTCCAGGTCATTTGCTACTCTTTAATTTGTCAATCTGGCCTTCTACATCTTTTAGGTTCACAGTGATTTGGTTCAGTTCATGTGACTCATCGCCCTTGAAAACCATCTCCGGAACCAGTATCTCCCCAACATCCTCATTAATAAACACAGAAGCAAAGAATTAATTTAGTCTTTCTGCAATGGTCTTATCTTCCCTAAGAGCCCCTTTAACCCCTCGGTCATCTAATGGTCCAATCGACTCCCTCACAGGTTTCCTGCTTTGGATATATTTTAAAAGGTTTTATTATGAGATTTTGCCTCTACGGCCAACTTCATTTCAAATTCTTTCTTAGCCTGTCCTATCAATGTTTTACACTTAACTTGACAATGCTTATGCTTTTTCCTATTTTCTTCAGATGGATCCTTCTTCCAATTTTTGAAAGATGTTTTTTTTGGATAAAATAGCCTCTTACACCTCACCTTTTAACCATGTGGTAATCGTTTTGCCTTCTTTCCACCTTTCTTAATACATGGAATACATCTGGACTGTGCTTCTAGATGGTATTTTTAAACAAAGGCCTTGCCTGTTGTACATTTTTAATCTTTGCAGCTGCACCATTCATTTTTTTTCTATTTTCCTCATTTTATCAAACTTTCCCTTTTGAAAATGTAGTGTTAGAGCTATATATTTACATATTGTTCCCCTTCCAGTCATTAGTTCAAATTTGATCATATTATGAACACTATTGCCAAGTAGACCTTCTACCGTTACCTTCTCACCAAATCCTGTGTTCCACTAAGAATTAGATCTAAAATAGCTCCCTTTCTCGTCAGTTCTTGAATCAATTGCTCCATGAAGCAGTCATTTATTCCATCCTAGAACTTTATGTCTCTAGCTTCTCCTGATGTTATATTTATCTAGTCAGTATTGTGGTAATGGAAATCTCCCATTATTACTACACAGCAAAATTGTTAAGCTTCCCTGATTTCTCTCAGCATTTTATCAACCGTCTCATCATTTTGGCCAGGTGGACAGTAGTATACTCCTATCACTATACTCTTACCCAACACACATGGAATTTCTACCCATATAGTTTCTACTGTGCATTTAGTCTCTTGTATGATCTTTATCCTGTTGGACTCTATGCCCTCCCGGACATAAAGCACCACACCCCCACCAAGCTTGATTCTCCCTATCATTGTGAAATAATTGGTATCCTGATATACTACTGTCCTATTGGTTATCCTCTGTTGCGCTGGAGGTGGACCCTTGGTCTAGTGCAGGATTGGTATGGCATTCTAGTCGGACCCAGAGAGCGCCTGCCACCAGGAGGCGGAACACACAAGGAGACAGAGGCTAGCTGGAGCTTCGCCAATAGCAATCTGGGATTTCCACAGGTTGAGCCCTTGGGTACCCGGACCGCCTGGACTTAGGTGGGCCTCAGAGGGTCTCCCAGAGAGGTAGCGGAGAGGTGTGCCCACCACAAGCAAAGGTGCGTGGCTGGTGAAGAAAGGAGGGACTAGACATGAACCAGGATCACCGGAGACCTCATGAAGGCAACAGGAAATGAAAGTCCTCCAGGCAAGATAGGCAGTGCCTACTGGTCTAGTCTGATGTAGGCCACGAGCAGTGTCCGAGCAGGCTGGTCTGGTGGTCACAGGAGCGAACAGAGTATCCGAGTGTAGTGCAAGGGTCAAAGCCAGGGTATCTGTCCAAGGGTCGTCAGCCAAAGCAAGGATCAGTTCCGAGATCAGTCCGTGCATAGTCAAGACGAGCAAGGGTCAGTTCCAGGTGGCGGTCAATGTGGTCAGGCAAACGGAGGTCATTTCCAGGGGGCGGTCAAATGTAGTCAAAGGGCTGGCAGTGGTCAGTTCCAGGCAGCGGTCAAACATAGTCAGGCAAGCAGGGGTCAGTACCGTGAATCAGTCCGAGAAGGTATGACAAGAGGAGGAACGTGGAGCAGGAATCAGGACAGATGATGGAACACAGAGAGGGCCACAGGAACACAGGAGCACTGGAACAAGACAGGAACACAGGAAAGCAGGAGCACTGAAACAAAACAGGAACACAGGACTGAGGGAACACTGGAACAGAGACTGGATCAAGGAAGAAGGAGAACACAGGAATGGAGGACAGCAAACTAGCTACACTGAAGGTGTCGACCCGATTGCCAAGGCGAGGTTCTGTCCCCAGAACCTCGCCTTAAGTAGGAGCCTCAAGTGACGTCATTGGGTGGCGTCCGGGACGAGGTTCCCGCCCTTTAAATGTGCTGACGTAGGCCACGCGCACGCCTAGGGGTGGGGCCGAGGAGGCAGAAGACGCGGAGCACCTATGGGAGCTCTACTGAGAGGCCTGCGGCATGAAGGAAGCCAGAGAGGCCCAAGGAGAGCGTCGGGGACGTCGGGAGCTGGCAGCCGCGGCAAGGGAGGAGGAGCCAGAGCTAGTGAAGGGAAGCGTGAGATTAGCAGGCCCGGTCACGGCACCAATGCAGATGGGACGCTCAACAGTACCCCCCCTTCTAGGCCTCCCCCTACCGGCTTGGGTTTCTCTGGATGCTGAAGATGGAAATTGTGGAGGAGGTTCTTGTCAAGAATGTGGTGAGAGGGCTCCCTTGAATTTTCTTCTGGGCCGAAGCCCTCCAACGAAAGGAGGTACTCCCAGTGCCCTCTATGGCATCTGACATCCAGTACTTCTCGCACTTGAAGGGGGTTCTCGGATTCCGCTGAGACTTGTGTCAGTGGTGGAGGACTGCGAGACGGCCACGAAAGTACTAAGGGTTTGAGCAGAGACAAATGAAAAGTGTTATGGATTCCAAGGTTCACAGGTAATTTTAATTGGTATGTGACAGCTCCACCTGCTGTAGGACGGGGAATGGCCCCACATATTTTGGAGCCAGCCGTTGAGTGGGCAACCTGAGATGGATGTGTCTGGTGCTGAGCCAGACTCTTTGCCCAGGCAGGAACACTGGTACGGTACAACGATGGGCATCCATCACGTGTTTGGCTTGGTTGTCCGCTTGGCGGAGACACTCCTTTACTTGGTCTCACAGTCGACGAATAGTCTGGGCTGTGGACTGGGCTGCTGGTGAAGGCACGCTGAGTGGAATCGGCAGAGGTGGGTGGGGCTGACAGCCAAAGACTACTGTAAAAGGAGAAACTTCTGTAGCGGAGGCGACATGGGTGTTGTGAGACAGCTCTGCCTATGGAAGGATGTCGGCCCAGTTGTCTTGCTGATGGTTGACATATGACCAAAGGAAGGCTTTAAGGGATCAATTGGTCCTCTCGGCTTGGCCGTTAGCTTGTGGGTGGTATGCTGAAGTTAAATTCAAGGTGATATTAAACTTCCTACAGAGGGACAACCAGTATTTTGCAGCAAATTGAGGGCCACGATCCAAAACTATTTCATGCGGAAGGCCGTGGAGACGAAAGACACGAGTCAGGAAGAGTCGAGCCAGTTCCAGGCAGATGATAGCCTCGGTAAGGGGACAAAGTGGGCCATTTTTTAGAAACGGTCTATTATGACCCAGATCACAGTATGCCTCTTGGAAGGGGGCAGATCCACGATAAAGTCTGTAGATAGACTAGTCCATGGTTCGGTGGGTGCAGGAAGTGGTTGGAGAAGCCCCCAAGGATGTCCAGTAGGGGGCTTTTGTTGAGCGCAGCGGGGCATGAGTCAACATAGTCTCAGGAGTCCTTGACCATACCAGCCCACCAATAATGTCTGCGGAGCATCTCAAGATTTCGGGTTCAGCCAGGATGGCCAGCAAGCTTGGAGTCATGGGCCCAATGGAGTACCCATTGTCAGAGGCGACGGGGTACCACCATCTTACCAGCTGGTACAGTGGTAGTGACTGCGATGGAGATGCAGGCAGGGTTAATGATATGTGCCGGAGTCTTGGGAGTATCCTCTGGCTCTAATGAGCGTGAGAGCGCATCTGCGTGGAGGTTCTTTGCCACCGGGCGGTAACAAAGCTCAAAGCTGAAGCGTGCAAAGAAGAGGGCCCAGCGGGCCTGTCTTGGGTTGAGTAGCTGGGCTTCTTTCAGATGTTCTAAGTTCTTATGGTCGGTAAAAATAGTAAACCTGTGTTGTGACCCTTCAATCCAGGGGTGCCATTCTTGGAGGGCGAGTTTCACGGCCAGAAGTGCGCGGTCCCCAATGGAATAGTTCTGTTCTGTGGGGGAGAACTTATGGGAATAGAAGGAGCATGGGACAAGAGCTCCCTTGGTAGAGTACTGACTAAGGACTGCCCCGGCTCCAATGGCAGATGCATCAACCTCTACAAAGAAGGGGCAGCTTGGGTCTGGATGGCGGAGACATGGGCCAATACAGAAGGCTTCATTCAATGCTTGGAATGCAAACTGGGCCTTGGGACTCCAGACCTGAAGGTCAATTCCTTTCTTCATCATGGAGGTGAGTGGAGCGGCCAGCGTGGAGTAGTCAGCTATAAAGTGATGATAATAATTTGTGAATCCCAGGAATCTTTGTAGGGCCCACAGACCCACCGGTTGGGGCCAAATCACGAATACTGTGGAGCTTGTCCGGGTCCATGGTAAATCCTTGACTAGAGATAATGTAACCCAGAAATGGGAGGCTGGACTGCTCAAAAAGACATTTCTCTAGTTTGGCGTAGAGGTGGTGATCTCTGAGTCATTGAAGAATGGTTTGGACATGGGAGCGATGAGAATCCAGATCCTTGGAGAAGATCAATATGTCGTCCAAGTACACTACAACAAATGAGTACAGATGGTCTCAAAAGATCTCATTCATCATCATTTGGAAGATGGTGGGAGCATTGCATAGCCCGAAGGGCATTACTTCATACTCGTAGTGTCCATCCTGTGTATTAAATGCGGTCTTCCATATGTCTTCAGGCTGAATCCGGACTAAGTTATAAGCTCCATGTAGTTCTAACTTTGTGAAGATTTGAGCCCCTTGCAGCCGATCAAAGAGCTCACTGATGAGCGGGAGTGGGTACCGGTCTTTCCAGGTAACGGCATTCAGAACCCTGTAGTCAATACAGGGTCTCAGGCTCCCATCCTTCTTCTTTACAAAAAAGAACCCGGCGCCCGCAGGGGAGGTAGACGGTCTTATAAACCCCTTGGCTAAGTTTTCTTTAATATATACCGACATCGCCTGGGTCTCCGGGAGTGAGAGAGGGTAAGTTCTGCCCTTGAGTGGTGTGGAGCCAGGTAAGAGTTCTATAGAGCAGTTAAACTTCCAGAGCGGGGGTAGAATATCGGCCTTCTGCTTGGAAAATACATCCTGATATTCCATGTAAGGAATAGGTAACCTGGGAAGGGTTGTGGAAGTTAGTACTGGTACAGACTAACTTCCACCAAAGTGGAAGTTAGTCTGTACCTCGATGTCAAACAATGGGTTTGACATAGAGGGCCCCACTGAGTCAGTTGAAGCAACTGCCAGTTGAAGTGGGGTGAATGTAATTGAAGCCATGGGAGACCAAGGACTATGGGGTGTACTGACCGTTTTAGGATTAGGAGGGTAATTTCTTCTTTGTGGAGGGTTCCCACAGTCAGTCAGATAGCCATAGTATGGTGAGTGATACGGTCAGGTAGAGGTTCTCCGTGGATGGAGACAATGGGCAATGGCACCTCCAGTGGTTGAGTAGGTATCTATAGGAGAGTGACTATCTCTTCAAGGATGAAGTTCCCACCGGCCCCGGTGTCTACGAGGGCGGTGGTTGCCAGAGGATGTGGTTAGTGCAGTTAGTATAGCTGTGTTTAAAAAAGGATTGGATAAGTTCTTGGAGGAGAAGTCCATTACCTGCTATTAAGTTCACTTAGAGAATAGCCACTGCCATTAGCAATGGTAACATGGAATAGACTTAGTTTTTGGGAACTTGCCAGGTTCTTATGGCCTGGATTGGCCACTGTTGGAGACAGGATGCTGGGCTTGATGGACCCTTTGTCTGACCCAGTATGGTATGTTCTTATCTTCTTATTTTAGGATTGTGCCTCCCTGAGGAGGGAGACAGATAGCAGCAGTTGAGGACCAGAAACTGTGGCGCCCAAGCTTGGGAGCTCAGCTGGGCTCAGGCTTTGGAGTTTCCCAGATGCAACGGACAGGTCTGGAGAAGATGGCCAGAACCCCCACAGTAGAAGCAGAGACCAGACTTCCTTCTTCGGAGGCATTCCTCGGGAGAAAAGCAACCGTGGTTTATCTGCATTGGTTCTTCCGGGGGTTATGGACCCGCCGGTAATGCCTTTAACCTGGGGCTCGTAGACTGGGGTGGTCGCAGGGCGGGAGGTCGGAGAGCCTTTACTTCTCGGTGTCGTTCTCGGAGACGGTGGTCTATCTGCCCAACCAGGGAGATAAGTTCTTCCAAAGCTGTAGGGATCTCTCAGGTGGTCAATTCATCTTTTAGAACAGGCGACAGTCCTTCGAGATAGAGTGCCCGAAGGCAGTCTTCCTGCCATCCCAACTCAGTTGCCAGGGTTCGGAACTCCACAGTATATTCAGAGAGTGAGTGTGATCCCTGGTGGAGGTGTAGGAGATGGTGACCGGCGACCGCCTGTTGGCCTGAGTCCTCGAAGGTGCATCTGAATGTTGATATAAATTGGGGAAACTGCTGTAATACTGAGTTGGAGTGCTCCCAAAGCGAGGAGGCCCCTGCCAGGGCCTTCCCCTCCAGACGAGATAGAATGAATGTGATTTTCGTCACTTCATCCGGAAAAAGAGTGGGTTGCAGTGAGAACTGCCTGTAGCATTGATTGATAAAACCTCGACAGAGATGAGGATCCCCATTGAAATGGGGAGGAGCTGGGAGGGCCAGCAATGCCCGTGAGGGCGGAAAGACAATGGACGAGCTGTGGGCGAGAGCCCCTGGATTGGCCATAGCAGATTCCTCCAGTTGAGAACGCAGTCTATCCACTGAGGTGGCCAATGCTTCAATGAATTGTTGCTGCTCCCGGACATGCATAACCAGACCTGGAATGGCCCGCAAGGCAGTGGACTCTGCCGAGTCCATGGCCTTGGCAACCTGTTGCGCTGGAGGTGGACCCTTGGTCTGGTGCAGGATTGGTACGGCCCTCTGGTCGGACCAGAGAGCATCTGCCACCAGGAGGCGGAGCACACACGGAGACAGAGGCTAGCTGGAGCTTCGCCAATAGCAATCCGGGGTTTCCACAGGTTGAGCCCTTGGGTACCTGGACTGCCTGGACTTAGGTGGGCCTCAGAGGGTCTCCCGGAGAGGTAGCAGAGAGGTGTGCCCACCACGAGCAAAGGTGCATGGCTGGTGAAGAAAGGAGGGACTAGACCTGAACCAGGATCACCGGAGACATCAGGAAGGCAACAGGAAATGAAATCCCTCTGGGCGATATAGGCAGCGCCTTCTGGTCTAGTCTGATGTAGGCCGCAGGCAGCTTCCGAGCAGGCTGGTCTGGTGATCACTGGAGCGAACAGAGTATCCGAGTGTAGCGCAAGGGTCAAAGCCAGGGTATCCATCCGAGGATAGTCAGCCAAAGCAAGGGCCAGTTCCGAGATCAGTCCGTGCGTAGGCCAGATAAGCAAGCATCAGTTCCAGGCGGTGGCCAACATGGTCAGGCAAGCAGAGGTCAGTTCCAGGCGGTGGTGAAATGTAGTCAAAAGGCAGGCAGTGGTCAGTTCCAGGCAGCGGTCAAACGAGGTCAGGCAAGCAGGGGTCAGTACCGTGAATCAATCCGAGAAGGTACGACAAGAGGAGAAACATGGAGCAGGAATCAGGACAGATGCTGGAACACAGAGAGGGCCATGGGAACACAGGAACGCAGGAGCATTGGAGCAAGACAAGAACACAGGAACGCAGGAACAGAGACTAGATCAAGGAAGCAGGAGAAAACAGGAATGTAGGACAGCAAACTATTTACACTGAAGGTGTCGACCCGACTGCCAGTAGGAGCCTCAAGTGAGGTCATTGGGTGGTGTCCGGGACGAGGTTCCCGCCCTGGGCCCTTTAAATGTGCTGACGTCGGCTGCGAGTGCGCCTAGGGGCAGGGCCGAAGAGGCAGAAGACACAGAGCCCCTACATGAGCTCCGCTGAGAGGCCTGTGGCGTGGAGGAAGCTGGAGATGCATAAGGAGAACGTCAGGTATGTCGGGCGCTGGCAGCCGTGGCAAGGGAGGAGGAACTGGAGCTAGTGGAGGGAAGCGCGAGGTGAGCAGGCCTGGTTGCAGCACCAACGCGGCCGGGACGCACAACATCCTCCTTCCCACAGGTCTCTGAGATGACAATTATGTCTATCTCATCATTCACTGCTATACACGCTAACTCTTTCATCTTACTGCTTAGACCTCTGGCATTTACACACAGACATTTCAAAGTGTGTTTTTTGTTTGTCTTTCCAGTTGATAGGGATAACAATTTGGAATCCTTTAGCTCAGGTGATTCTTTACTTATAAACCCTGCCCGTGACACTTAGAGAAGGAATGTTAGTAATCACCCAGGAATCTGAAACAGTTGTACATACACAGAGAGGAAATCACACTCATCTGTATTTTGATTTATTACCTACTGGACATTGATTAACAGTATATCTTCTAATCAGTAAAGTATAATTTGAACACCCAGCTCTGTGTCCTGGTTTTATCTGTCCCAGCTAAGCATCATCACAGCACTAAGTCAGATCAGTAGATACACATGAAATGATAATGAACGCATCTCACCACCTGGGCCACAAGCTATAGCTTTACCCTACAGAAAGGTCTCACCCCTAGGGTACCACCAGCAGGAAGGGGACAAGTGGCATTGAAGACAGCCTCAAATACAGAAATATTTTTGTGAACTCTTGGGAGACTATGCCCCTCCAAAGAAAAGGGTTACACGTCCCACCCCCATCAGCCCTCTCTATGTCTTTCCCAAACCCTACCCCTTCCCAATCACCATCTGTGGCTCTTTCTTCTCCCCTCACTTCCCCACCCTCTTCATCACCATCTTTGATCTGTAATCTCCCTCCCCATTCACTACCTCTGCTCTCACACACATCCTCTATTACCACTTCTGCCCAACCCCTGACACCATTCTTGGCTGCCTCTCCTTTCTCCCCCCCCCCCCCCCGCCCCCGCAAAACACACACACACCACCACCTCTGGCTTTCTTTCACATATACCCTCTCCTTCTGGCTTTATTGCACCTTTCTACCACCTTTACCTCAGTTGCCTTGAATCCCCTCTATCCCCTCAGCTCTCTCATAATCCCCTCTTCTCATCCCCCTCTTTTTCCTCCTTCCTAGCTCCAGTCCTCTCGTACCAGCTGTGGAAAACAGCACAAACCTTAGAAAGTAATGGACCTTGGACTTTGCTGACTTCAGGGAGATGGAGGGGGGGGGGGGAGGCTTAGAACGGGAAGGAGACAAGGAGACAACATTTACCCCTCATCTCCTCCCCCTACCCCAGCATTCAATCCCCATCTCAACTCTCCCAATTCCCACTGCCACCCAAGCATTTACCCACTCTCTCACTACCAGCATTTGCTCCCTATTGCCCTCTCCCCCTTTCAGCATTCATCCCTTTCCTCCCCGCACATCATTCTCAGCTGACTGGTGCTCCAGGTGAAACCCTCCTCCCTTCTGGCATCAGCTGGGTCCTGAATCCAGGGATGCATAAAGAGGCCTCCTGTGTCCACCCCAGCCCCTCTCTGGACTCGTGGCCAGATATAGGTGGGAGGCAGAGTGCAGTGAGAAAGATAAGTTAAGAAAAAAGAGATAGACATAGTATTAACAAATGCAGAGATCCTGTTCGATCTCTACCAGTAGTAAGGTGGCTTAGTCCATGGTTTTAGGGGAACAGCATGAGGGTTTGGCTTCCCCATTCTCTGACATGAGTTGCATGTTCCTGGCTGTCCCCTGTTTTGATTTTTAGAGGGGGGGTAAAGGCCTTTGTGAGATTGAAAGGGTGCCTTCCTTTATTTTTGAAGAACCATTCTAAGAGTTTTCTTTAGCAGAGCAAGGAGTTTATTCCACCCTCCTAGCCTCATTCAGTTTTCCTCTTTTCTGTAAATGTATTTTTTGCTGTATTTCGCTTGGATTGCCATTAACTAGGGGTTCAATCTTTTGTTTTGCCACCCACAAAACAAGGGAGAGGTTGCTTCACCAAGAAGGGATCTGAGGATCATCTGTATCCATAGGCGGGGATGACTTACAGCCATCCAAAGGAGAAGAAGGAGAGAGAGCAGAGAGGAGTTGTAATGGACCTTATCAGGGCCCATGCATATCTACTCAGATCTTGGGAGAAGAAAGTACAAACAATATCCATTTGATGATATGAGGAGAACAGGAGCACTTGACTGAAACTATTGGGGAAGGTAGGAGATATGAGACTTTGTATTTGGACAAAAATATAAATTGGACTAAACATTCTCTTTGCCAACCACGTGGGAGGGAAGCTCAAAAACTTGCCCCAAAACATGGGGAAGGGAAGAAGAGTAAATTGGTTTTACCATTCTAAAGTTCAATAATCCTCAAAGAGGTCACACATTTAATACAAGAACTCACTTGTAACATCAATAAGTGAATCAATCATTTCATGACATCTCAGTACAAGTAATGTTGGAAACCAAGACAGCTTCCAGTGCACTTTTTACTGCCTATTGACTTTAATTCTCATCAGTGCTGTGACCGTCTCTGCTGCATACAAGAACTTTGAACTGGGATTAGGTGTTTCCACGCCCAGGGCCTTGAAAGTTATCTTCCTCCCCGCTTAGGGAATCCTGGAAGTTAAAGTAATTTACTACCTAGGGAAGGGTTCCACCTAACATTCAGGCCGATACAGTACAGTGTGCTCTGACGGAGCTGCCACTGGACGCGCGTTTTCCCTTACCCCTTATTCAGTAAGGGACGGAAAACACACGTCCAACCCACAGCACCTAATAGGGCCCTCAACATGCAAATGCATGTTGAGGGCCCTATTAGGTATTCGCTCGCGATTCAGAAAGTAAAACGTGCAGCCAAGCCTCACGTTTTACTTTCAGAAATTAGCGCCTATCCAAAGGTAGGCGCTAATTTCTTCCAGCACTGGGAAAGTGCACAGAAAAGCAGTAAAAACTGCTTTTCTGTGCACCCTCCGACTTAATATCATGGTGATATTAAGTCGGAGGTCCCGAAGAGTAAAAAAAGTTGAAAAAAAATAAAAAAAAATTGGAAGTCGGCCGGCGGCTGTCGGGTCGAAAACCGGACGCTCAATTTTGCCGGCGTCCGGTTTCCGAGCCCGTGGCTGTCAGCGGGCTCAAGAACCGACGCCGGCAAAATTGAGCTTCGGCTGTCAAACCTGCTGACAGCCGCTGCTCCTGTCAAAAAGGAGGCCTTAGGGACGCGCTAGTGTCCCTAGCACCTCCTTTTGCCCATTTCTACCACCGGGCCTCATTTGAATACTGTATCGCACGCACTTTACTGAATCGGCCTGATAGTGATTTGAAATATGGCCTCAGGAACCTGGGCTAGTTTGTCTGGGACAAACTAGCCCAGGGGTTACATAAGTAAAATAAAGAAGAGGGCAAAAAATTAAGCAAAGGAAAGAAGTAAAAGGCAAAAAAAAAAAATCATATTTATATAACTCATGCCTTTTCCTTGCGAGCTCAAGGAGAGTTCTATTTCAGTAGATAGTTCCCCACCACAGAGGGTCTGCAATCTAAGGGCCGGATTTACTAAGTCTTTTTCCCCATAGACACAGAATGGGAGAAAAGCCTAGTAAATCAGGCCATAAGTTTGTATGGATAAAATGATTTGCCCAAAGTCACAAGAGGCATAAGTGCTCACTCCTCCGCTCCATTTATCCAAACATGCAAAAAATCCAGAAACTATTTCTTATATTTTTTTAATGACTTTAAAAATAGACTTTTTAAAAATAGAAATGTGCTTTTTAGTGCATATCGAGTAGTGGAAAACATTCTAACCTACGCATAACGTGCTGCAGGATTTATCCCTGAACTGCTGCAGACACTGAGGGCCTGGAATATTAATACCGCTGTCAGTTCCCATTACACACTGCACACCACCGAGAAAACAAATCACCAAAGGCCTAATCCCGATCCAAATACAGCACTCCACACACTGTATATTGTAAGAAGATTTTTCAGGGTCTTGTATGCTATAAACAGAACCTGAATTAGTTTATGCACTGGCAGCTAATGCATTTTTATGGTGCTTATCTAAATATAAATTCTCGTCAGCTGCTGCCTGCTCTGTTCATATTTTAGACATATTGAGGTGGTTCTAATGTAATCCTACAGACCTCCATGTGCAGAGTTACTTTAGAACTCCTACTGCTTTTCAAATTGATCCATCCGATCTTTCACTTTCAATTTGATTAGGCACATTAGAGATTAGGCACATTAGTCGCAATCCTCACCAAAATGCTTATAAATAAGAAACTTTTTTGGAATCTTCCCACAATTTTGCTATGCCTTGGGAATGGAAGTAGAGAATAGAAAGAAACAGGTTTTATTTATTAATCGGCTTTATTACCCGCCTTTTTGAATGCGAAGTTCGGCCAAAGTGGTTTACAGCATATTAGAATAGCAGCAAATAACTAAAGATTAATTGCAGCTTCACAGTAAGAAAGCTGCAAACAATTTAGAACAGCAGCAAGAAAAACACCAATGCAACTTGGCAATAAAACAGTGTGCCTTGGGGACAAACATTAGATTGATCTACAACACTGACTAAGCTCTGCTAACAGCATAGCAGATTTATTAGTTACTAATGCAGAAAATAAATGCTGCAATATAGCAGCAAAAACATTCATTTAGTTTGTAGCAGCAGCACGTTTACAGGTGATGCCAAGTAGTTTCCATAGTCAGTTCAGCATCTTTGGGTTCTAGGCCCGGCATTAAAAATTTGACCGAAGATCCAGGCTTTTGTTTGCTTCATGAAGTTAGAGTTGGCATGTGTTTGTTGGAGCTCTTCTGGAAGGGAAGATGCCACTCTCATGAAGGAAACTATTGTACATCTCTGTTCTTTTGATTTCTTTTGACAACAAAATTGGCATTGAGGATCCAGATGAGGGATCTTAGTGGTCAGGAGGGCAACTATCACAAAGGCCTTTCATTCAGATAGGCCCATCTCTTCTCACAGCCTTGAACAAAAGTGTTAAAAGTTTTGAATTTCATTCCAAATGGTATTGGTAACCAGTGTAGCTTGCGTAGGATGGGTGCGATGTGGTCATGTGGTTTGCATTCTTCTGTCAGTAAAGCAGAAGAGTTTTGTATTATCTGGAGTCTGTGGAGGGCCTTATGTCAGACCCCTGGTTTAGGGCCTTTCAGTAGTCCAGCCGTGTGATTACCATGGCATGAACTACTGTAAGTAAGTTTGCCTTCTCGACGAGCAGGCATAGTCTTCGTAAGTTTCATAATTGAAAGTGATTACTCTTTACTATTGCCTGAATTTGCAGTGACATGGTAAGTTCCAAGTCTAGCAGAATCCCAAGGCTTTTGACCTGTGTTTTGAATTGAATTAAATTAAATTGTGGTTCTGAATGGGATCTTCAGGTCAGGAGCTTATTTAGGTATGCTTTATACCCAGAAAATCTTTTTCCTGGGATTTGTGTGCCGATGTTTTGTTTTGCTCAGTTACACTGTTGGAAAACCAGTGTTTTCATGTGAACATACGCTAAGCCCTAGTAGTGTAGGTTAATGGTAAAAGCAGACTTGATGGGGAATTGTTGGAAGTATTCAGGGCCATAGCCAGGGGGATAGCTATGTACAAGTTACCCAACCTCGTCTAGTAGGGGATTAAGGGGAGAGAGTACAGAATTGCAGAGAGAGAGACACACACACAACATTTTGCAGAGAATGAAGGCTGCAGTTATTTCTCCAGTCAGTCACTGAGGTTTCTGCCCATCTCTGTCAGCCGCTAGCTCTCTTCCCGTGGCTCTGCTCTCTTTGCTAGCTGCCAGCTGCCAGAAGAGGGAGAAAGATATGGGGAGAAAGAGCAACTTCTCTTTTGCCTTCCTCGAGGCATTCCTGCTCTTTCTACCAGGTCTCGAAGACTGTGAAGAGAGAGAAAGCACTGGGAAGAAGGGGTGAGAGGCAGAGGAAACAACAAACTGGGAGGAAATAAAGGATTGGAGTCAGAAGGATGGAGTACAAAATGGGAGAGGGAGCAAGCCAACATGGAGAAAAGTTTCATGGCCTTCATGATAGCTGCAGAACTATTAAGCTATAATCAGCTCCCTGTTAGCTCTGCAACTCTGTGTTGCACCTTGTCTATTTTTTTTTTTACCCCACAGTTTCCTCCTACTCCTTTGGACATCCAGCTCCATCAGAACCAGAGCTGGGATCCAGTGCGATGAGCCTTCATTTCATATCGCCTGCCGATCCGTTTAGCTCAGTCATTGTAGTGTCAATCCTGGACTGAGGGCCACACGCCAGGCTCCTTCCAGAATTTTGCAATTGTAGCGCCTAATTCCAGCCACTAGGCGTCATTGTTGTACAATGAATGAGACTCCCTATTCCCCTCCCTCCCCCACTTAGGGGCTATAAAGGCTGCCTCCACAGCATTCTCAGCCCCAGCTGGTACAGGTGGCAGAGACCTGGCCCAGAAATTGAACACAAATTATCTGCATGGTAGTGCAGAGTTCATTGAGTCACTGGGCCAGTCCTAGTCTTTTTCTAAGGGTTTATCAGTTATTTATTTCTCTTGAAATTGCAATTTCTGGGGCCTATGCAACTTGACCATGAGCCTGTAAGGTTACCTCTGGCCTGGTACAGAATAAATCAACATTTGAAAGGTTTGGGTTAAACAAAGACCTTTGTACAGAGATCAGAGTTCTGTAGCAGCTGACAGCTTAGGCAAGGAAATGCTTAGTCTCATTCAGAAAACTCCTCCCCTCCCCTCCACTCCCCCCAGTCACATTTTAATAGGAAGCAATTATAGCAACCAAGGCTTCTCATTGAAATCTGCAACTACTTCTGAAGAAGTTCAAGAAGTCTTATCAGCAGGTCAGAAGAGGCAGACTCACCATGGTCCCCGATAGCAATGAGTCTGCTGACTGTCTCCAATAAATTTAACCTTTCTTATGCCAAATGGTAACTTGGTGCTGGAAGATAAAGGTCCACCCTTTCTCTTTCTTTTTATCGTGAATGATCACAAGGTCAAATAGATACAAGAGCAGTTCTAATGCTGTTTTGTTGTTGTTGTTGTTTAAACACACAACAAATTATAGGAAAATGCCATTGTCCATCCCGATCATCGGAGCTTTCTGCAGCTCTCTGTGTTCGCTCTGCTTCCCGTAGCACACAGTATTTTTCTCAGTCACTCATTCTCTCTGCTCCCCCCGCTCTTACCCCCTGTCTTCCCTCCACTCTCTAAATCAAACGAGGTTGAGGAAAGCCAGCCGGGTTCTTTCCTTTTAATGCTTTCCAGATTTCATGATTGATTCTTGGCGCCAGTTCAGAATGATTTCCCAGAAAACTTTCTGTGTTCATACTGCAGCTATTTCTTCCATCATTTCAGTAGTTCCACAGGTAAGAGAATATGGGATCTCTGATACCGTTTGATCATACCTGCTAGACAGAACCCAGCAGGTGATGGTAACTGGAGACTCTTCTGAATGGCACTCAATGATGACCAGAGTCCTACAGGGCTCGGCTCTATCGGCTGCCTTATTCAATATCTATATATCACCAATATGTAGGCTGTTAGCTGGGCTCTGTGCAGGGTACATACTTTACACAGATGACATATAGTTCTTCATCCCGTTACAGTCATCATAGTCCAAGACAAAAACCTCAGTCAAACTCTGCCTTTTTACTGTTAGACAGTGGTTCACCCACAATAAATTAACTTTAAATTTGGCTAAAACTGAGATCATTGTGCTTTGGTGAACTAGGGATGAGTTTGTTCCTTCTTCTATTCCCCTTTGAGAATATGGAATTGCCAATTGTGTCCTTCGTGAGAAGTTCAGGCATTCTGACTGATACAAATCTTCTCTGCGGGAAGAAAAATAAACAGTGGTTAAATCCGGATTCTTTAAGCTCAGTATGCTCCTTAGCCTTAAACTGATGTTAATTTATTCAGATTTCAAGCTTTGATCATGCCTACGATAGGCTATTACTATTCCCTATACTCTGCCTTGAGAGCTCTTCAAATTTTGCAGAACTCGGCTACTAGGTTCATTTCTGGCCAAAGGATGAGACCTCATATTTCTCCAGTTTTGCATGATTTTCTCTGGTTCCCAGTCCAATGTGGATACAATATAAAGTGGCTGTGATGCTGTATAGTATTGATTCACTATCACAGGTTAATGCTATGCTGCACATACACAATCCAACTTGCAATTTGCATTCTTCTCAGTGAGGTTTACTCGTTCCCTCCATCCAAGAGGCACATCTAGCTGAGAGCTGGGAGTGGGCTTTTTCTGTGGCAGCTCCTATGCTGCGGAATTCATTGCCAGAAACACTCCATCTTACAACTTGCACTAAGACTTTTAGGGATAGATGGTCAAACACTCCTAAGCCATATAAATCGGACTTATATGGCTATGTGGCAGCCACTAAATATCCAGCTATGTTCAGAGGCCACCACTTAGCTGAACAAGTATTTATCTGGCAAAGTAGATAGCCGTACATTTGGGGGTGGGTAATGGGCAGATCAAGATAGGGCAATTTATCCAGCTACTTTAACTGGATAAGTTCCTAAATTCATCCTTATCCGGTTAAGTTAACTGAATAAGTTAGACCTGCTCAATAGCAAGTCTAAAGATATCCGGATATGACTTATCCAGCTAACTAGAATTTATTCAGTTACATTCAGCAGCATAGCCATGCCACTGAAAATCCCTTCTAGGTTATCCAGATAGGCTATTTCGGGATAACATTGAAAACTGGATATTTTTTTAATATTGGGCTCCTGGAGCTTTGTTAAAACCTTGTCTGTTCAGACAGGCATTTCCATAAATTTAGGCTGAAGTCAGTTAAATGAATAGCTGACCAGGGCAAGTGCCTGGTGTTCTTTGCTTTTTTTTTTTTTTTTTTATTATAATGGATTTACTATTATACGCTGCCTAGAGCTTCAGCAGTAGGCAGCATAGTGAAATAGAGATCTTGTAATTAATAAAAGACATAAATAAGTAAATAAATAAGAGGCAGCAACTCTCTCTCCTGGTGCTGGAGACCTTTCAAAGTAAATGTTTCTCCACTATATAGTGAAAAAAAAAAATGTGTCATGGGCAAGAGCTCAATGGCATTTTTACAGGGTGGAAAATCCCTCACCCCTCTAAGAAAAAAAAAAAGCTTGTCTCCCTTTTGTCACCGCAACCTTGGGCCGGTACCTCTAATTCATGTAACGGCTGCTCCTGCACCAGTGCCAGCAATTCCTCCCTCCCACAGCCAGCGAGGTCTAAATATCCAAGCTTGAACCGTGGGATGCTCTGTATGTAAGGAGAAATGCGCATTTCAGACATCAGCTGGGGCGCACAGTGATACAGCTCTTTGCGGGGCTCCATACAGCCACAGTTTGAATTATGGATGTTTCTACCATGCCAGCTGTAGGAAGGAGGAAGCATTCATGCCAGCGGCAGGAGCAGCCACCGAATGGATCAGAGGTGCCGGTCAGAGGGAGGAGCAGTAAAGAGGTTAGAAGTTCCTTGGGAGTTGGAGGTGAGAGAGAGAGAGAGAGAGTGAGAGTGAGGACCTGAGGATTTCAGGAAGAATGGGGCCACTGGAGAGCAGGGGCAGGGATTCAGTATAAGAACAGAGGGAATGGGTCAAAAGGGACTCAGAAACCGAGCAGGGATTTTGGGGGACAATTGGTACTTGGCATTTGGGTGGGGATGAGTGGGGTTGTTGGATGAGCTGGGGACTATGAGTTGAGGTAAGCGATGGGGGTAAGAGGAAGGGACTGAAAGGTGGGGAGGGATTGAGAGGTGATGTGGATGACATGGAAGATGGGAGAGAAGGTAAGAGGCAGTAGAAAGGGATGAGGATATTGTGGAAGGATGAGGGAGAGGAAAAGGCTGAATCTGTGATGGAGGGTGAGAATGTGGTCAGTGCAGTTAGTATAGCTGTGTTTAAAAAAGGATTGGATAAGTTCTTGGAGGAGAAGTCCATTACCTACTATTAAGTTCACTTAGAGAATAGCCACTGCCATTAGCAATGGTTACATGGAATAGACTTAGTTTTTGGGTACTTGCCAGGTTTCTTATGGCCTGGATTGGCCACTGTTGGAAACAGGATGCTGGGCTTGATGGACCCTTGGTCTGACCCAGTATGGCATTTTCTTATGTTCTTATTTTCTAATGGGGATGGAGAGGTGGTGAAAAAGGGATAATAAAAGGCTGGGATGGGGGTAAGAGAAGAAAGGAGCTAGAGGCCAGGAAGAAGAATGACTTGGAAGAAAGCAGGGGTGAGAAGCAAAGGAAGATAGATGAGGGCTAGGGAGGAAGTTAGTACAGAGGGTGGAAATGGGGAATAGGAATGGGGGAACAAGAGACTGGGGAAGGCGTGATCTTATTTTTTGATACTCTCTTTAGGTGCTCAGTCTATATTTATGATTTTCATGTGTGCCAGGGACTCTTTAGCAGTCCGTGTTGTACATTACATATATTAGGATGACATCTGCACAGGGCACTGGTAAAGATTTGGTTGTCAGCTATCCGTGCTATATTCATATTTTACATGTGTAAGTGTGATGCCTGCCCGGGGATTCTGATGAGAATTAGCACAGCGCCACCCTTCTCTTGGGTTTATAGTGACTAAAATGACTAAACAGGAAGAGCTTTCACAAACTTCGGTGACAAATCTCTCTGCTGGCATGAAATAAAAATTAGAACGAAACAGAAGGAATGCAATAACTTTGGTTTCCACTGTGAATTATGTAAAGATGTTTTCTTCTGTAAACTCCTCCCCCTTTAGGGGCGTGGCCACCTTCCCATTCCTGCAGAGCTCTGGATCGCTCAAATGGGGTTTGGAAAAAGAAATTCACGGCTGGGTCTCATGGAATGGGGTCAGGAATACTCCTGCAAAGCCACCAGGAGAGTTCTCAAAGCACGAAAAGTATATTCCAAACAGAAGAAAATTACTGAAAAAGTAAATTGGCGAAGTCTCAAACAATAATAAAAAAAAAAAAAACCAGTCCAGGAAAATACAATAGGCAGAACAAAGAGCTTACTGTTTGTCTCAAAGTCTGCTTGCAGTCATCTTGCTTATTCAGCTTAAGTCTTCTTCCTCACTGGAAACATTTACACATTCTGTCCCAGGTTTTCTGTGGTTCGCCCTAAGAAAAGGTATAGGGTCTCTCTTGAAATTCCTTAAAGGACGCACAGCCTGGAATGGTTGGGCTCAAAACAAATCCTCTCACTTGGCTTAGGTGGTGCGAAGTTCCCAGGAAAACCTGAAGTTTTTGCATTGGACCTGTGGATGTTCTCTGAGAAGCTGGAAAATTTGGGGGGGGGGGGGGGGGGGGGAGAGCGAAGGAAAGGAAAGAATGGTGGAAAAGGGAGAAAAGGAAGAGGAACTGAATTTGTTAAACGGAAAGCTTTGTGTCATATTTTAAGTAAACGGCATAAGTGTTGTGGCTCTTAAATATTTTTACAGAAAACAAAAGAAATCCTCTGTTGGAAAGTGTCATGCGTTGAAGTGCTGATGCCCGTTCTGTGTGTGTCTCTCCTTCTCCTCTGTGGTTGTCACTGCTGGGATCATCCTTGCCTGTTTTGCCCATGAAGGTTTCGTTGGTTGCCAGGGGGCTGTCGTGTGACAGGTCTTGCGAGCCCGTGAAGGCATCTTCCACCCCCTTGGAACATGCTTTATGCCTTAGGAGGCAGGGCTTGCTTTTGTTTGCTCGGCACCACCAGTGTTCTTCAGCATTTCCGGGTCGGTATGTACAGTATGCGGCCGGCTCTCCAACTGCATGCCAACTGGCAGGGAGCATTTCAGAGAGCACGCCCGGAGGTATTTTTATGCACTCGCATCATGGGTATAAAAGTACTTCTTATCTGCTCAAAACTGGAGAAAGGCATTTTCTTTAGTTCAGAAATTTGCATTTATATCTTTTTTTTTTCTGGATTGGGGAAGATGGTTCCGATATTTACAGCCAGTGAGGATCTGCGGTGGACTTTATGTGCTGCTTTAGTACCTGGATCCTCTGGGTAAACAGAGCAATAACCTGTGCTCAAACGGAGCAAATGCTAGAATTCTGAAAACCCTGTGTTTCCCACTCTCTTGGCTAGAAGCGGCTGCTGGAGTGGTTTAGTATAATTATGGGAAGGCATGGGGATGTACTGGATGCATTGCATGATGACATGAATATAAAAAGATTAAATGGTGTAAAGAAACAACATTTTTGTCCACAGAGAAAATTGGTGGACAACTGACAGTTGGTAGAGCGGTAGCTATCAAGGTTGACTTTAGTCCGTACACTGGGCACACTCACACAGATCCATGGAGTGACATAGGTGGAGAGAAGGAGGAGGAGCCAGACAGCAGGTAGAGGAGGAGGAGGAAGCATAGGTTTTGCCCCAACCCTTAGATGGCTGCTTCTCTCATCCTTTTTACCTGCCGTGTGTTAGAAAAGAGCTGGTGGCAAGTGGCAGCAGGACCACAGTGGCCAGCACTTCTGAGCCTGCTGCTGCTTCCCAGCCTCCCATGCCTGATTGGCTCATTCGGCTCCAGAAAACCAATCAACTGGAGGCGGGAGAAGCAGCAGCAAGCTGAGAAACATTTTGGTGCCATGCCCATGGCTTCTACTCTTCTTCTGCTGGAAAAGAGAGCCAGAGGGAAGATAGAGAACAGAAAACAAGGTTGGAAACAGAAATAGGTAAATGGAGATGAGGGGCTAAGTGAGGAAGAGTGAGGGGTAGATATGGTGTACAAAAATTAATTGGTTATTTAGTCTTTCAGATAATAAAAAGACTAGGGGCACTCCATGAAGTTAGCATGTGGCATGTTTAAAACTAATCGGAGAAAGTTCTTCTTCACTCAACGCACAATTAAACTCTGGAATTTGTTGCCAGAGGACATGGTTAGTTCAGTTAGTATAGCTGTGTTTAAAGAAGGATTGGATAAGTTCTTGGAGGAGAAATCCATTACCTGCTATTAATTAAGTTGACTTAGAAAATAGCCACTGCTATTACTAGCAATGGTAACATGAAATAGACTTAGTTTTTGGGTACTTGCCAGGTTTCTTATGGCCTGGATTGGCCACTGTTGGAAACAGGATGCTGAGCTTGATGGACCCTTTCATTGACAGTACGAACTTGCTGGTTCCCACTTGTTTCAAAAAATTTGATTCCTCCTTTGTAAAGGTACTTACACAGATTCCCATTGTATGCTACATGGTCGCTTCTCTTTGCACTGAAGTTAAATGCACCATAAGCCTCTGTTTTCTGTTCACCATCATTGCTTCGGTTTAAATTGCTGTTCAACATCCTCCCACCAGTGTTTAAATAAATCAGCTAGTCTCAGTATATTAAATTTAATTTTCATGCCGATCAACACGCCGTGGCACTACATGGTTGTCCCGCCTTACTTTCACATTTCATTCAGTTATCTTTGCACTGTGATTCATTTACACTCGCGATGTACTTATCTCTTGTTTTTCCGCTTCAGCGGTATAGAGTATTCCCTGATGGGCCAGCCCTGTGCAAATATGTTGTACACTTACAAGTTTCCTCATCTTTGAGACCTTACTATGTCTATGCTGGATCCTGTAGTACAAACCCATTTTGGAATGGTTGGCTCAAATATAAGTCCATCACCACACACTTGCCCAAAAAACTAATGTAATCTGGGGACTATCAAAATAAATCCCAAAGCACAAAAAAATACCTTGTCACCCAGTTATATTTTTTATCTTTTTAGTATACTTTATCACACCAAAGAATGTTTTTGTAGGACTCTCTAGAATACAGATTTTAAAAGGTGCGCACGGGCATACATGTGCACGCACTACCTGGCACACGCACATGTACGCCCGATTTTATAAAAATCGGGGGTTGGCGCGCACAAGGGGGTGTACAATGTGCACCGAGCCCGCGCTGAGCCACGCTGCCTTCCCCCATTCCCTGCCAGGTAGCTCCCTTCCCTATTCCCCCATCCCACCTTCCCTTCCCTTCCCCCCTACCTTTTTCTGGGGCTGAAGTAAGCTGCATGCGCCGGCCAACTGCCGGCATGCCATCCCCGGCACAGCAGCAAATGGCCGCTGTGCCGGGAGCCTCTGACCCCGCCCCCTTCCCACCCCTTTAGTAAAGCCCCGGGACTTACATGCATTGCCGGGCCTTTTGAAAATAGGCCCGGCGCATGTAACCCTTTGAAAATCCGGCCCTATGGGCTAGATTTTAAGACCTGCATGCGCGCACAAGTTATAAAACTGGGGATTGGCGCGCACAAGGGGTGCACACTCCGTTGACGTCAGGCCCCGCGGTGGGGGGAGGGAAGCCAAGCAGCAACAATGTCCCAGGAGGGTAAGCGGTCACCGAGAATAAGAGGAAATCCTTCCAGTCCCATAGAGATATTTTAGAAGGCAAATGTACATTTATTTACATGGTGTGCTGAGACCTCACTATTGCATTTGGGTGTTGGCCCCAGCTCCTTCGTCTTGTCAGGACCTATGCCTAGGCAAGATCCAGACTTTGTGCCTAGGCCTAGGCTGAGGCACAAGAGTTGCGCTCTTGCATAGGCCAGCACCCCTGCTTTGGGTCTCAGAGTACTCCTTAGGTGAAGCTTCGGGCTTAGATCTAGGCCCAACCGGTGACTTTTTTTTTTTTTTAATAGGTTTTCAAAATGAAACAAGATTCAGACAAATTTTAGATGGAATTTAACATGTGTTTTGAAAATGATCCAAAACAAAATAGGAAAGTTCATCTCATTTCCTATTTTGTTTCTCTCGAATGCCCATCCCTAATGGTTGTGGTAATGCTGCAGGTTACATGGACAGAGGTGGTAGTAGCATTAGAGGAGGTGGTACCAAGATGGGCAGTGGTGGAGGAATAGGTGGAGCTGGCATCAGTACAGAGGGAGCTCCAGCCTGGGGAGGGGCCATTCAATTTGGTGGTGCTGTAAAGGCTGATGGTGGTTGAACCCAGTGGGGCATCACATAGCTGGTGGGGGCTGCAGCTGCCACGGGGCATTATGTCCAGCATCTCCCTCCACACTGCAGTCTGGGTCTCCATAATATCACGAATGCTCCATAGCTCCTGCTGCACTCCCTCCATTTTCTGCCTCACAATATTCTGGAGACTCTGCATCTCCTCCCTCACAACTTCCTGGAGGCCCCTGCATCTCATTTCTGAGTTCTGCAGTCTCCTCCACCACTCAAGATTTTATTTCTGTGATGCACTTCTCCCCAAGAGTGACCTACACCTTGTCTTCTTGAGGAGAGATGAGCTCCTCCTCTGTTCCTCCTGCTGCCAGAGAACAGGTGTGAGGGAAAGGGGAGCGGCCAGCTGGGTCTCCTCCTCCTGCATCATGGACTGTCACTGCTTCTCTGTGGGTCCCTCTTTCATCTCAAAGTGCACCACTGAGCTAACAGGCAGCATCCATGAGCACTGCCTTGCTCTTCAGAGACAACTTGGTGCCGACCCATCAGAGTTGTCACTTGAATGCTCCCCTGCAAAACAGAAATGTATACATATTTTTAATATACATGCTATGTGGGTATTTCTCTTTGCACTCACTTGACCTTCCTTTCTGCCTAACAAAACAGCTCCATGATCCCTAATATAGCACCTCTTAGTACACCATAAACTGTATTATAGAAAGCATTCCAGTGGTACAGATATATGCCCTTGAAATATTTATGTACCAGCATATAAAGCCAGAGCAAAGATTGCTACATGGTGTGGCTCTTAAAAGAGTAACTTACTGGCTCCATGTGTTGCGCCAGAGGTGGACCCTTGGGCTGAGGTGGGGTTGATGCAACCTGTGGGAAGGATCCTACAGGTCCCCACCACTGGCAGGCGGAGAGGGCTGATGGACGGAGGCCAGCTTGCACTTCACCAATACCAGCCCTCGTTTCCCGCGGGTTGAGCCTTTGGGTGCTGGGGCCGTCTGGACTTAGGTGGGCCTCCGTCAGTTGTCGATGGAAGGATCAAGGTCAGCCAGAGACAGCAACAGGAAAGGGAGACAGTCTGTACTGGACGAGGCAGAGTCCCAGAGACCCAAGCACCAATAGAACAAGAGTCAGACAGGGGGTGCCCGAGCAAGAGCAGGCCGAAGCCTGAATAGGCCAAGTCCAGGACGTAGACTGAAGAGGCATTGTAAGGCAAGCTAGGTTCAGGGCTGGCAGCAATCTGGAGGTAGTGGTGAGCAAGGCAGAGGTCCGGGCATGGAGAGAGTCAAGAGCGTAGTCAAACAATGCAGAGGTCTGGGTCTGGAGAGAGGCGGTGGAGTAGTCAGGCAATGCAGAGGTCTGAGTCTGGAGAGAGGTGGCGGAGTAGTCAAGCAATGCAGAGGTCTGGGTCTGGAGAGAGGCAGCGGAGTAGTCAGGTAATGCATTGCAGAGTCGAAGTCATGGAGCCTTACATAGTCTGTGACCCTCCCTGTGTGCCCTTGTGCATAAGAGCTCACCAGGATAGGAGCTACACATATTTATAAAACCATTTCCAAACCCAGGCCAGCCTAATGTCTGAAACAGATATTCACATTCTACACAATCAAAATCCTTTTTGGCATCAAAGCTATAGATTTTTGTCAAAACAGAATGTTCAAGAATGTTCAACAATGTTTAGATAATATTGACCTAGTCTGTAATATACCTACTTGACTCATAATTAATGTAAATTATGTGGAAGTAAAAACAAAAAGAAAGCCTCTATCCAAGACTGCCCATACAGTCACCCAACTCAAGTGATACCTCTTTCACCTTCCACTACAGTTTCAGTACAGGAAGAAGTCAGGTCCATCCATAAATTGCTCCAGCAAGTTATTCATGCCCAACTCAACCCATGCCCAACCAAAGGTAAAGCCTGTTTCTATGTTTTATATTAAATTGCACGCTTCAGTACCTTAACTGATTACATAGGATTGCTGAATTATTTCAGCATGCCTCTTTTAAACAGACCACTCTCTACATTGGGTCTCAATGGTATTCTCAGCAAGGCAATATATATAATACAGATCGTCCAGATTCTCAAAATTGTTGGTCTTATTTTTCACTGTGACCCCTGCTCTCACTGGGTAATACAAGCAGTATCAGACATTCAGGTGCTTTAGCTGGTCCAGTAAGTACCTCACAATGAAAACCAATGGTGGTATAGACCTCCTTTATGCATCTATGCCAGATTTGCTAACTACTTCAAGAAATGCAGATTTTATAACATGCGCAAGCGCGTCCATGTGCGCGCAAGTTATAAAATCGGGGGTTGGCGCGCACAAAGGGGTGCACAATTGTACACCTTGCGCATGCCGAGCCGCGCTGCCTTCCCCCGTTCCCTATCCCCACCCCACCTTCCCTTCCCCTACCTCCCCTGCCCTTTCCCCCCTACATTTTTACGGTTTTCGTTTTTGTTTCAAAACTTACTTTAGTTGGGGTTGAAGTAAGTTGTGCGCGCCGGCCAAATGCCGGCGAGCGATCCCAGACACAGCAGCAAATGGCCGCTGTGCTGGGAGCTTCTGGCCCCGCCCCCTGGACCGCCCCTCCCTGCCCCCTCCCCACCCATTTTTGCAAGCCCCGGGACTTACACGCGTCCTGGGGCTTTTAAAATCCGGCCCTAAATCTTGTATTTTTAATTTGCATATGTTAATTTTTCCTCTAACCTCCCTAATTGCCTCTCAACTGCTTGTTGCTAAATATTTAAAAGAAATTTGGGGTATTGTGGAGGAACATGTACCTTCCTTTTCTTAAACTAATCCTCTGAAGTTTCTACAAGTACAGCTGTTCCTTTAGATAACTTTAATTTGACTAGCTTTTTGGAGCAGTCAAATGAAGTTGTCACTGATTGAGCTACATTGTTGGTTGTATGTAATAATGAAGTTGATAAAAATTTGATTATGCGCTTGTTTTTTTCTATTAAGGATGCTTTGTTCTTAGGTCATAAGATTCATATTTTTCCAGATGTGTCTAGACAGACTCAGGATAGGAGAAGATTATTTCTTCAATATAGAGATACTGTTCTAGGTTTGGGAGGAGAATGTTTTCTAAGATACCTAGCTAAATGTTTAGTAAAATTAGATGGGAATAGATTTGTTTTTTTATGAACCATGTAGATAGCTATCTTGTAGATAGCAGAATCGCAAATCACTCAGCATCTACCCCAGAGCTTGTGAAAGATATAATTTGTGGAGGTAACTGAATATATATATTATGCAGGCTTCTTTTGTTCTTTTTTTTATTTTCCTTGAAGAGTTTGTTTCATAAGTCCTTCCCATCCCTTTGGTGGGTTTTAGTTAGGGGTTCTACTACTGTTTTCCTGCTATTTCTTTTTGGTGTACATATTGTAGTTTTGCCCTTGATTTATCTAAGGAAGATATAAATGCTTGTTAAAAATTGTAAAATTATAAATAAAGAGCTAAAAAAAATATATATATCTGTATCAGTTCTATAGCATGTAGAATTTGTGTAAGGGGTACCTCCTCCTTCTCCTCTATTCTCTCTCTCTCCTAAACCATTGTGACATGAGCATCCATAAGGCCATTTAGAGTCATATTGAAGGGGTTATATCTCCACCAGTGACTCTCACTCACCCCGTAGGTCCCAGTATGTCCCTGTAACATGCACTCCCACCACTCCCCTGTGTAGCCTTGTATGTCCCTGTTATCCTCAGTCTGTTCCAGGTACTCCCAATATAAACCAGCATGTCCCAGTTACCACCCAGTATTGCCCCATCTATCCCAGGTACATTCACTCCCACTCCCTTTTTGACCCTGTCTATCCAAAGTACTCTCATTCCACCAACTTCCACCCCCCAAATAACCCTGTGTGTTCTGATGACTCTCCTGTATGAGCCAGGTGTATCTAGTAGGTCCCCGTTTGGCCCTGGTACACTCCCTTCCACCCCCTAGCCTATTCCTGTGTCTACTCATCTGGAAAAGCCAATCTGCAAAACGTCAAGTCAAAAATCAAAATGAGGAATTGATGGAGATGTGTGGAGTTTGGGGTAGGGATCCTGAGGAAGGTATAGTGTATGTGTGGGGAAAAATGACAAATTAAGATGCAAATTTGCTGTTTGCTTTAGGGATGGAATGTTTTTAAGCTTCTATATTGTTTGTTTTTGTCTATGTACTTTGATTCCTGTTTTTCTCGCTTTATGACACACAATTAAGCTCTGGAATTTGTTGCCAGAGGATGTGGTTAGTGCAGTTAGAGTAGCTGGGTTTAAAAAAAAGTTTGGATAGGTTCCTGGAGAAGAAGTCCATTAACTGCTATTAATCAAGTTGACTTAGGGAATAGCCACTCCTATTACTAGCATCAGTAGTATGGGATCTTCTTAGTGTTTGGGTACTTGCCAGGTTCTTGTAGCTTGGATTGACCACTGTTGTAAACAGGATGCTGGGCTTGATGGGTCCTTGGTCTGACCCAGTATGGCAATTTCTTATTTTCTTATGTATGAATGATTTTACTATTCAACTATTAAACTGTTAACCTTTATCCTGAAGCCCCAAGTCAAAATTATTAAAAGCAGGAAGGTTGTACTGGAGAGTAAATTGTAAGAACTATTATCTCAGGAAAGGCGGAAGCAGCATGTTTTGATATCTTTAGGTTCTATGTAAACAAAAGTCAAATCAGTTGAAACCATTACTTGGGAGTTGTTCACAAATATTTCTAGGAACTGACTACAGCTTTCAGTACTGTCTCAGAGAGAATTTGGTAAGCATTTCCATTCCATTTCAGTACTTTTACCCACAATCCAATACACTCATATGTCTCAATCCAATTCTGGAGTACCCCTTAGTCAATTAGGTTTTCAGGATATTCACACACACGAGATAGATTTGCATGCACTGCCTCTGTTACATGCAGATCTATCTTGTACATATTCATTTTGGAGATCCAGAAAACCAGATTGGCTAGGGGGTATTCCAGGATCAGATTGAGAAACACTGTTCTACACCATCTGATTCACTACTCTTAAGAACCCCTAAGACTGCAAAGGGGGTGTGTCTATTTCTGTCAAATGGTTGCATTAGTAAGATTATATATTCCTTTTACACTAATGAGTAGGAACAATTCCTTGAAAGTTGAAATTACTCACCCTATACCTACACATACATTGACAAGCAAAACATACTTCCTGTAGTGATTCTTTTAACACTTTAGTCTTTTGAGAGGCTAAAACAGTGAATTTCTTATCAGTACCTGAATGTAATCTGCTTTGAAGTGCCTGAAACCCCCCCCCACAGAATAAATAAAAGATAGTGTATCCTGGATTAAGGATCTCAGCAATTCGAGAGAAAGTATTAAGAAGACAAATTGATATATAGATGTCTGTGTACTGAGAACATCCCAAAGGTGAAGAAGGGAGATTGGCTACAAGGTCACTTGCATCCTAAATTCGATGTGCAGGGAGGTTACATGAGGTGTCCCAAGTTAAACAGTCAGGTCTGGAGGGGAGACCTTTAACTTATTCATAGCTTAGCTGTAACTAGACTATGGAGTCAGCCCCAGCAGTTAAGTCATATTGGGGATAAATTACAAGAAATGGGCACCAGAGGTGGCAGAGGCCACCAGGATCTGCTTCTGAGTTGGCCAGAGAACAAACAGGTAGAAAGTGCGGCAAAGGGAGTTGGCAATAGAGGAGTAGAGCACAAATAAGTACAGTTTACCCATTAAATGGAGGTCATAAATAGGATTGACAGGGGATAACAGAGGAGCTGAAAAGTGAAGGCACTGTAGGTGAGAAGGAGAAACAAACTGTATGAGTAAGCAGATGGGGAGTCAATGAAATGATCTGAGAAGAGAGGTTATATAGTCATTAGGGGAGTGCAGGGATAAAAAATGTTCATTTTTCAGTTCATTTTTGGGAGGCTTTTTTCACATGAATTTCAGTTCGTGGAATATATAATTGGTTTCCATTAATATGAAAAAAACAAATCAAATATTAAAAAACCCCAAAATACCAAAAATGAAAATGGGGCCTCCCGGCCCCACCAACCATCTCTCTTACCCACTCAGAAAAATGCCGGGGCCAGGATCCACCCCAGCCCCCACTTACCCAGTCCAGTGGGTCGGTGCGACCTCAACCTTGGCCTAGGCCAGAGCCCAGGCCCAGGACTGATGCCTCGGCCTAGGCCCAGGCCAAAGCCATGGTAGGTTCCCATGACCTGGCCTCGGCCTATACAAAGTGGTGTCATCCACTGGAGTTAAATAACTGTGGGTCGACCGCAACAGATGGCGTCAGTTGGCATAGAATAGACAAAGAAAGAAGAATCAGAAGAGGATCTCTGAGGCTTGGGCCCAGGTATTAGGACTCAGCCTCTGGGCCAGGCCTACAGTCAGGTCCCAGCATCGAGCCTCGGTTCCAGTCAAGGCCCCGGCCTTCGGGCTGGGCCGTGGCATTGGGACTGGGTCCAGGCTCCGGCCTAGGCAAAGCTCAGGTGTCAGGATCCAGGTTCCAGTTTAAGTTTGGGTCCGAGCCAAGGCCCTGAGGTTGGGACCCAGCCTCTGAGCTGAGCTGCAGTGTCAGCAGGCCTCGGCCCAAGCATCAGGACCCAGACTCTCAATCAAGTCGCAGCATCGGGCTTAGGTCTGGGTCAAGGGCCTAGCATCAGAACCTTGTCTCCTGGTCATGCCACAGCATTAGGCTTGAGCCCATGCCCAGGGCGAAGCCCGGGCATTAGGACCGGTCTTTGCCAAATACCTGATAGATCAGGTAAGTTCTTTTTATTTTTCTGGGGTCTCGGTGCAGGCACTGTAGGGTTTGGGGCCACTTTTACATGCACAGTCAGAAGTACAAACAGTACAGTACACATCAGTGAAGATTTGATGTGATTTGGAGTGAGGAAAGGAACACAAAAATGAGATTTGTACTCTCGACCTAGTTTGATGCACTCTCTATCTAGCTGCTATCAAGCTAGGTCGAGAGTACATTGTACAAATCTCATCTTTGTGTTCCTTTCCTCACTCCAAATCACATCAAATCTTCAATGATGTGTACTGTGCTGTTCGCACCTCTGACTGTGTGTGTAAAACTGCCCCCCAAACCCTAGACCACCACCAAAACCTCACCTCAAAGTACTAGTTGACCCTCCTACAAAATAGTTGACTAATATGAGAGCTTTATAAAGAGTCTCTCTCTCTCTTTCATTCTTGATATTCAGGTGACAGTTATAGCAAAATGATAACTCTAGGCCTAAGACTCCAATCTCATCTGTGCATTCTTATTAATTATAAAGGTCTGCAAGTATAAAGGATCATAAAAACCAACCTTATCAGTCTGGAAAGTAATAAAACATTTACAAGGAAATTTTAAGAAAAGAGAGAAAGACAAGACCTTATTTTTCAAAGACAAAAAAAGTCTCCTACAAGTTTGGGTGGCATGGGAAACATCAGGAAATATCAAGATCCTTTGACCAAAGAAGGACAAATCCCTATTTTTAAGACACTTAGAAAAAGTTATATCCTATCTTGTTGAGCACAAAATGACACAACCATGGTAGCCCTAGTAGGTATAATATTTATTTATTTAAAAACTCTTCTATTGATATTTTGATTAATATCAATGGAAGCCTCTAAAAATGTAGAGACTCCAAGACTATCTACAAGAGAGACTGAGTTACCTACATCATTACCCATATTTCTTTGCCTAGGCACATAATTGGGTAGATTTTAAAAAGGCCAGAACGTGTAAATCCCGGGGTTTACGCACGTGAGTGGGCCTTGTGTGCACCGAGTGAATTTTCAAAGAGGCCCGGCCACTGGTACGTGTACAACTGCCGGGCCTCTTCAAAGGGACGGCTTAAGGGGTGGGGCCTGGACAGGGAGGAGTGGGACAGGGGGGCAGGCCGGGACAGCGCCATGTATTGCTGTCATGAAGACTCGCGTGCCAGCAGCCGGCCAGCGCAACTTACTTCAGCCTGGGGACCTGAAGTAAGTTCTACAACAAACGTAAAAAAAAAATAAATAAATAAAGGTAGGGTTCAGGGAGTGGGGAGGAGGGAGCGGACTGGGAGGGAACTGGGGAAGGCCCGATTGTGTCGTTGCACGTAAATTGCTAGTCCCCCCCTTGCGCACGCCACTTGCGCATGCGCACGTAGCCACCCGATTTTATAACATGCGCGCATTGTAAAATCGTCATGTCCATGTGTGCACGCCGGGCAGCGTGCACACATGGACACGTGCAAGCACATTATAAAATTTACTCCAATATATTTTGGAGATAGCTGGTATCTTTTCTATTTCAAAAACCAAAATCTCAGAAAGATATTTTTTAAGTAGTTCAGTTGGTGACAATAACCTTGTATAAATAAAATTAATAAATTGCAGGTTCTTAGCCCTAAATTGATTCTTTATATACTTAAAATTTCTGAGAGTACTTAAACTGTCCTTTATATGGGCCAATCCAGCATTCTGTAATAAGGAAAAACTTGTGAATTAAGAGCAGTTACACCATTTTAAAGATTTTTCGCATGCTTCTCATGTGCTTTCAAGATAGTTCTGGATTCCACGGTGAATTTACAGAGCTGTGTGATTGTTTGAATCAAGTTGTTGTCTAGTTTGACTATCAAGCTCCAAACATCTGATAATGTCACATTAATTGGCTCAGGGCTATCCCCTATTCCAACCTCTATGAGGGAAATGGCAATTAGGCCCGATAAGACAAAGAAGGCACTACAATAGTAGTCAGTCTGTAGACAATATAACCCCCCAAATTTTGTGATACTCCCATTTCCTCCGAGGGGGGAGGAGGGTATAGTCATACTAGGAGCCTTCTCCTCGCTTGAAACCATACCTGTTGGTTGGGGGGGGGGGGGGTGCTAATGCCAGGACTAAGGGAAACCCCTAATAATGATTCCCCTTCACATTCACTATGTGGCAACTCACCGTATCTGTAAATGGCTGTCCATAGGGACATGAACCACACTAGAAGCTGGGTAAGAGGTAAAGAATTTGTATTTCCTTTCCTTCCTATCTACTCAAAGCTGCACGCTCTTTTGGCAGCACGCCACAGCACCAAGGTTTAATAAAGCTTCCTGGCTCCTCTTGCTGATGTCACCATTGGTGTCACTGTAGGGGTGAGAAACACCGCCCAGAGATCTTCCTCAGCTGAATCAGGCAGGCAGCACTTCCCCAAAGGTGGTAAGTTTGGTGCACGAGATCTCACGCAGCACTCCCCGAATAACTGCCACAGCACCCAGGTTTAATAGAACTTCCTGGCTCCTCTTGAGGACAACACCGTCAGCTTTGCTGTAGGGGGAGAAACTCCGCCTGGAGATCTTCTTCAGCTGAATCGGGCAGACAGCACTTCAAAGGTGGTAGGTTTGGTGCACCCGAACTCACACAGCATTCCCCAGAAAAACGTGCTATTTTATGAACTATATGGCTCCTGCCACATTAGTTTATAAAATACTAATGAAAACTACCTAGCATTGCTCAGGTTGTCTGGTTCATAACGGATTTAAATATTATAATCAAAAAAAGTGAAAAAGAGAAATATTTTAGTTAATTAATTAATAGAAAGCATATAGAAACTAACCTCTCTAGAAACTACAATCACGGTATATTAGACTTCTTCCATTGCCCAGGTCTAGACAGCACTACATAGCAATTATTATAGAAGATTAAAAAGCACTCCACTATTTGCCACCCTCCCCTGAGAAAAGTTATCATTTAGTTCTACTCTCTGTTTCATGACTTTTAACCAGTTCACAATCCACAATAGCGGCACAGCCATGGGTGGGCCTAGATGGGCAGGGGACCTCCCGATCAAGGCTGCCCAACACTGGAGGAAGAGGTCTGCAGCATGGCCTCCATGGAACCCATCCCACAGTGGCCAAAGAATGAGAAGGCTACCTCAAATCCCAACCCATGGTGACTGAAGAAGGGATCAGGTGGTAGCTGAAGAAGATGCCCTGTGTGAGAGAATGAGATCCTGTATGTGTGTGTGCGGGAGCCTGAGAGAGAGCGAGCATCTATATGGGGCAGTTTTTAAAAGCCCTACGCGTGTAAATCCAGCTGGATTTACGCGCATGGGGGGGGGGGGGGGGGGTTACGCGCGCTGGGCCTATTTTCAAAAGGTCCAGCGGAGCATATAAAGCCCCAGTACATAAGTCCTGGGGCTTGCAAAAAGGGGTGAGGTGTGGATGGGGCGGGGCAAGAGCCTCCAGCACAGCGGCCATTTGCAGGCCTAACTTGTAAGTTAATTTTTTTAGGGGGGTTGGGAAGTTCCTTCCCAGGCCGCTCCAATTTCGGAGCGGTCTGGGAGGGGACAGAGGAAGGCAGCGTGGCTCGGCTCAAATGTAGGCTGCACGTGCTTCTTTTAAAATCTATCCCTATGTGTGTGTGTGTATGTGCGTGTGAGTGTGTATGCCCTCTGGGGACAGGGAAATACCTACAGTATCTGAATGTAATCTGTTTTGAAGTGCCTGAAAGGCAGAATACAAATCAAATAAAAATAAAATATGTTAGCTGGGAGCCTGTGTGTGTATGTGTGAATAGAAGCCTGTTTGTGTGAGTGCCAGCCTGAGAGAGTGTGGGTGTGTGCGTGTGTGTATGTGTGTGTGTGATCCTGAGAGAGTGAGAGTCTGTGTGTATCTATATGTGTGTGAATTGAAGCCTATGAGTATGGAATTCAGAGAGTAAGAGCATGTGTGCATGAGTGTTTGTATGTGTGTGAGCCTGAGAGAGTGAAAGCCTGTGTGATTGTGTGTGTGTGTAAGTCTGAGAGAGTGAGAGCCTGTGTGTGTGTGAGCCTAAAAGGGCAAGAGTATGTGAATGTGTATATATAGGAACATGAGAGCATGAGAGCCTGTTTATGTATATGTCTGGGAGCCTGAGAGAGCGAGAGTCTGTTTGTGTAGAGGCCAATGTGTGTGAGATAGAGTGAGAGCCTTTTTAATTTATTTATTTATTTTTTAGTTTTATAAACTGTTATTCGGTAATGCCATCACAACGGTTTACATATTTCAACAGGGGCTATTACAAATACATATTTCAATAAGGGGATATTAGGATGGGTAATACAAAGATCATCAACAAAGAAAGGTTGAAAGTACATGGAAAATAAAGGTAATAGGTTAAACTATGGGAAAAACTGTAACATTTATAATAGGAGATGAATCAAAGTTATGAAGTCAATAGGAGTTAAGGATGTTGAGATTCGTTTGGGAGTTCTGTTGCTGTGTGGTAGTTGAGAGGGTTAGGGTGTCATAAGCTTTGAAGAACAGCCAAGTTTTCAGATCCTTTTTGAATGTTTTTAAGTTGGGTTACATTCTAAGGTCCATCGGAAGTGAGTTCCATAATATAGGACTGGCGATGGAGAAAGCTCTTTCACGGGTTGTTGTTAGCTGTGCTGATCAGACAGAGGGAATTTTTAGAAGGCCCTTGTTGTTTGAACTTAGGTTTCTTTGAGTCAAGTGAGGAATGAGGTTAGTGGATGACCAGTTTCATTGATCATTATGTATAAATTTGTGTGTGATGGTCAGGGTTTTGTATTCTATTCTATATTTAATTGGTAGCCAGTGTAGGAAAATAAGGATGGGTTTAATGTTTTTATGTTTTTTTTGTGCCAGCTAAGATTCTCGCTGTTGTGTTTTGTAGGATTTGGAGTGGTCTGATATAGGAGGCTGGTAGACCAAGTAATAGAGAGTTGCAATAATCAATGTTTGAGAAAATGAGCAGTTGAAGAACAGATCTGAAGTCTTCAGTGGTTAGAAATGGTTTTAGGCGACTTCGTGATAATAGTTTGTAATATCCTTCTTTAATTTTGGTTGTAATGTGGTTTTTTAGTGAAAGTTCATTGTCTATGATCACTCCTAGGTTGCGTGAATGAGTTACTGGGGAAATTGGTTCTTTAATGATTCTCGAGCAAAAGTGGAGGTGGAGGTGAGGGGCTAGATTTTCGTTCCATGATAATTATTTCAGTTTTGTCAATGTTTATTATACGTTTTAAGTGGGTTAGTAGTTGTTTGATTGTGGATAAGTATGTGGCTGTTTTCATGTAAAAGTTTCATCCAGTGAATTTTGGATTGGTATTAGAATTTGTATGTCATCAACATAGAGGAAGTGGGTCAAGTCAAGATCTTTTAGTAGATGGCATAATGGCAGAAGGTATATATTGAAGAGTGTTGCAGAAAGAGCGGAACCTTGAGGCACTCCAGTATGTAGGTAAATTTTTTTGGATAAGGTGTTGTTAATTGAGACTTGGTAGTTTCTGTTGGAGAGGTATGATGAAAACCATCGTAGGGTTATACTGATAAGTCCAATATCAGAAAGATGGTCCAAAAAGAATATTATGGTTAACCGTGTCAAAAGCTGCAGAAAGGTCTAGCATGATGAGTAGGTATTTTTGTCCATTGTCAAAGCCTCTGAGCAAAGTGCCAGTCATTGAGAGTAGTAAAGTTTCAGTGCTGAGGTTTTTTCTGAAACCATATTGATTTGGAGAAAGGATATTGTTAACTCTAAGTGATCTGAGAGCTGAGTGTGAACAACTTTTTCTATGATTTTGGCTAATAGTGGTAGGTTTGATATAAGGCGGTAGTTAATTGGATTGTTTGGGTCAAGATTAATCTTCTTAAGGATAGGCTTAATTACTGCAGATTTGAGAGAGAGTCGGGATAAATTCCTTTTAATGTATGTGGGAATGTGGGGGAAGGGAGCCTGAGAAAGTGAGAGCCTGTGAGTCTATGGGAGCCTGAAAAATACAATGTCTATGTGTATGGGAGCTTAAGAGAGTGAGAGCTGTGTGTATGTGGGGGGGGGGGGGGGGGGGGGGGGGGAGGGGGGGGGAGCCTGAAAGAGTAAGCACCTGTTTGTGAGTATGTGTGGAAACCTGAGAGAGTGGTAGCCTGTTTGGATATATATGTGGAAGCCTGAGAAAGTGAGAGAGAGAGAGTGTGTGTGTGTGTGTGTGTGTGTGTGAGCCTGAGAAAGTGAGAGCCTATGTGTGTGTGCGTGTATGAGCCTGAGTGAATTTCTGCATGTGTGTGTAAGAGTATGAGAATCTGTGTGTGTGACTGGGAGCCTGCGAGTATGTGTGTGAATGACAGCCTCTGTGTGCATGTTTGAGCCTGAGAGAGTGAGTCTGTATGTGTGCATGTGGAAGCCTGAGCGTGTGACAGCATGTGTGTGTGAATTTAAGAGTGAGATGTTGTGTGTGTGTGGGGGGGAGCTTGAGAGTGTGAGAGATTGGGAGCCTCTGTGTATCTGTGTGTGTGTGAACCTAAGAAAGTGAGTGCCTGTGTGTGGGAGCCTGAAAGAGTGAGATCTTGTGTATGTGTGAGAACCTCTGTGTGTCAGAGATTGAGAGCCTGTGTTTTTATGTATGTGAGTATGTGCAGGGGGAGGGAGCCTGAGAAAGTGAGAGCCTGTGTGTGTGTATGGGAGCCTGAGAGATAGGAAAAAGAAGCAGCAATTTATTCAGACAATGAAGCTGCCTCTGAGCCGCCACTTTTGCCTTGCATTGGAGAAGGATGAGAAGTGAGAGAAGGCAAGGGTAGAGAATGGAAGTAAGCAGGCAGGTAGCTCCTGACTGCTCACCTTTCCAGCAACAGGCATACCTGGGAACCTTTGATTTCCTGCCACCCTGAGATCGTCACAGGGTAATGAGGGGGAGGGGACCTAGTAGCAGCATGTGCACAAATTTTCTCTCTCACACACTAGCACACTCATATGTTCACCTACACTCTCATATACACATATATGCTCATTCTCATACACATACTTCTCTTCTCACTTATATACATGCACACTCACTCTTCTCCCTTTTCCACACACAATCACTTCTCTCCGTCTTCCACACACACATGCACTCTCATATACACACTCTCCATTTCTCTCCCTCCTTCACACACACACACACACACGCATTGTCACACATACACATACACACTCATTCTCTCTTCTCACCTTGATCCCGATTTAGCCACAGGTGCTGCATCTTTCCTCAGGCTCAAGAGACAAATGTGCCACTTCCTCCTCTTCTGCAGGGTCTGGCTTGCACTGCCCTTGTTTCATTTCCTATCTGCAGCCTGATGCTGCTGATCTTCCTGCATCTGCAATTTCTTTTTCCTAAAGCGGGGCGGGGGAGGCGGGCGCTATGCTCCTATTCGTCTCCCTCCTCCTGTGCAGCCCTGCACTTCTCCTCATCCTCCTGAAGCACAGGTGCCACTACTGACGCTCATCATCCTTTGGGCCTGTGCTGCTCCAGCCAGTTTTTCTTTTGGCCTTATGCAGCAGGGGACTCGGAGTTTTCAAGTGTTGGCCCGGAGACCTGGCAATTTGTTCAAATTTCCCGAGTCTCTGGGCCAAAGCCAGAGAATTCCCAGGTATGGGAATTAAATATCTCATGCTATTATTAGATTCTATTTTTCTTCTCCAGGCTGCCACTGACTTCTTCAGACAGGGCCAGGGAAAGAGTATTTGGCACCCTAGGCAAACCTTTGGTCATGGACCTCCCCCAACTTACCTCCAGCATGGCGCTCCTTCCTACCAGTGGCAGTGGTTCCAACACAGTGCTCCATTCTTTGGCAGTATTGGTTCTGTAACTGCACCTCTCTAGGCTTTGTGCTGGTGGGATTTTGTCATCCCCAAAACTTTGGCGTTCTAGACAACCACCTACTTTGGCCCTGTACTCAGATGCTAGCTGATGTCTTTCTGCTCCCCCTGGATCCTGTTCCTTCCTGTGCTGCTATTGGCTCCTGCTCATTCCCATGATGCTTTGGAATCTTCATCCCTACCATGGGCTCCTATGATCCTAATCTTTCCCCAACCTGGCTTTTCTCTTTTCTTATAGGCGTTGGATAAGAGCTCTATGCTGCCACTAATTTCCTTATAAAAAAAAAAAAAAAATTATATATAGCTTTCCTGGTATGACCTATCCAACTGCTGGACACCAATTGCAACATAAAAATCACAAAAATATAAACATGACAAAACACAAAAATTCAAAATGCCTCCTCCTTTTCATGCCTTTACATGATAAGATGACTCTTTATAATATGCAGGTTAATGAAACTCTTTCAGCACAAACATGTGCATTGGATAAGGTTTCCAATCTTACTACCAAAACAAGCTGAACATAAAAAGCAATTAAACAGGTTTTAACAGCAGCTAAAGCGTATCACTATAGCTATATCTCCTATAATTGCTAACACAGAGCTAAAAATAGACTTGGGACATGAGCTGATCAAACTACGCAAGGTAGAAACGCCTGTGCAAGTTTCGTATTTCAGAAGTGCATCTACAATACAACACACCCACTTATCTATGTTGTATTTCTGGCATATTTTGGTGTCTTCAAAATTAGCCATCAAGATTTTTTTTTTTTGTTCAGGAAATACGAACCGGGGCATCCTGTTCTATGCAGGACAATCAGGAAATATTTTTAAGAAAGCATGTCTGCATATTCCCTGTAGATCTGTAAGGTCGGAAAGTCTGGAATAAGATGCGTTCAACCGTTAAAAATGAAATATTTCACGTTACTTATTCCAGTTGTGGAAGCAGTGTAACCAGTCAGTGTAAAAGCATCTGGAAAAGGGGGAACTGCCACCAAGGAGGGTGAGGAGTGAAAGCTGAGTTAAAGGGTGGGGGAGGGGAGAGAGGAAAGTAACCCAGCTATACTGGTGCCTCATAGTCTAACATGACAGATAGGAAAACCTACTGACTCAGAGTAAGTGAAGGTCGTCAGGACAGGAACTCCACCTCTTCCTGGTGGTGATGAGAATTTTTTTTTTCCGGTGTTCTTACTGTGCAGTCAAATTCCCACCACACCGCATCTGTCCTTCATAATTTATTATATTCCAAGTGTTTATCCTTATGCTTTCCTTTAGATTTCATAGCAGATACACATGCTCAGATGGAAATACCAAACGACTGTTAAAACTCCTGAGTTAGCAGGCGTTAAGACATAATTAAGCAAATGGTCCTGCCAAGTATAGAACCAGATGTTCTAAATTCTCTCATTTTGCATCTATGTAAAAAATAATTTGGACATCTGGACCCCGTATTTCCATTGCGTCTCTCTCTCTTTTCTGTACTTCCACTGAATTATCCTCTCGTTCTGCAATACAGCGCGGTGGGAAGTGGGTGAAGTTCAAGCGAAGGGGTGGAGCCTGTACCACAATTTCCTTGTGGATAAACGGAGGTCTTTGGTTTTCAATGCTATCAATGTGACACCTTGTAATTGTATTACCACCGAATTTGCACACAGTTATTTTGTCGTACTGCTGCATTTCCTGTTTTACTCACTGCTGGAAAGGTGCTGTGAATCCTGCCAAATGGATGGTTAAAAATGATTATTGGGCGTATTCCAGCACATTTAGTCTCTTCGGGAAATTGCTGAAAGACTTATTTGGGGACTAAAAAAAAAGAATAAAACCCACTCCCAAATGGAAAACTAAGAAGATGGGAACCATTGCGGAGTCACAAATTATTGACTTCAGAGAAATGTTTACTTGGCAAACAATTATGAAACTAAAAATAGCATACCCAAGGTAGCTATATTTGTCATTTTGCTTTTCCATTTCCACTTGAAGAGGTATTTAAAAATATCCACAATAAAAAAGTAGTTTTTTTTCCTCTGCTAGGTTTGAATTATTTGCACAACCGAGCAGGCAGTATATAACTGACGATTATAGAGCACTTAAACCCTTCTGACCCTACATGCAGCTTCATTTTCACAAGTGCTTAATGCAAAAAAGTTGACTACCTTCAAATGCTTCCCATTAGCACTATACTGTAGCATTATAAACCTTCGCAGGTGAAAATAGCTTTTTTATTTTTTAATGAAATAAAGGTTATTTCATCTTTTAAGATGAAGATCAGGATCCCAGTGTGATTTCTGAAAGTTAAAAATTCTGAATGTGATTGAAAAGTATATGATTTGAGTATAAAAATTGTAGTATAAATATGTTCCCAATAAAGAAGAAGAATTAAAATAAAAAGTAAAAAAAAAATAAATTAATATATATATATATTAGAGATGTGAATCGGAACCAGAATCGGGTCGGATTTCAGTTCCGATACACATCTCTAATATATATATATATATATATATATATAAAGTTGCTGCCAAGATCATGTTTACCTAACATTTTGTTTTACAATTTTGTGGTTCTCAAATCCTGTCCTTGTGGTTTTCATATAGGTGTTGGTTTTCAGACTATGCATATGTTTAAACTCTCAAACTATTGAGAGCTTTTATTTTTTGTTTTTGGGCCCAGCAGTTTCTTCCTTTGACTTCCAGCTCAAGTAGAACCAGCCTCCACCAGGTTACAGCACCATGAGCCTCCATTCACAACCACCTCTCTGTCATGGGACTGTGACAGCCCTTGACCAAGGGCCACAGATCATGGTTTCCTGTGGAACTCATTGCAGGCACACCCCCAAGTTTTGCCAGTAGGTGTCGCTGTTGAACAATGGCTGAGACTCCCTTCCCTAGGGGCTTTAGATGCCACCTCCACAGTATCTGCGCCCCGACCAGCCTGGGAAGAGGAAGATTTGACCCAAGAATTGAACCCAGGTCCTCCACACGGCAGTGTAGAGCACTGCCCATGCGTCACAGGGCCAGTCCCTGCTAAAAGCTTCTGGAATAAGCTTGTGGAACCGAAATATATTTCCTGTTGACCCCCAAAAGATCCAACACTTTCCTTTCTTCTTGTAAGTTATGTAAGGCATACTCTTCCAGAGCGGTTGATGGACAAAATGACAGCCTCTTCTCTTTTGGGCTTGGGTGTTCACAGACTGACTCAAAAAGGCAGTGTGGTACCTCCCCAGCTTGGTAGCCCGGGCTGTTACTTGGCTTGCCCATACCTTGCGACAGTCCTTGAATACATTGCATGTAGAATAACAGCCATACTGTTACATGTATTTATTTTAAATATTTGTTACCCATCCTTCTATTGCTCAGGGCAGGGTACAACAAAACATTCAGAAAAAGTCTAAAACAAGACATACATCAATGAAACATATGTAACCCCCACCCCAGTGTACCTTTCTTGCACGGGTGGGGCCATAAAAATGTATTGTTGGTTCGGGGCTGGATTTACTCCTGGTTAGCTCTAACATGTTTCCCTTTCCCCCAGGGTCGGGATCCTTTGTTGGTGGGGGAAAGTTCTACTTTCATGGCTCAGAGTAGCAGGGGTGACCTTTATACACAGAGGAAATTCAGGTACCAAGGGTCTCATACAGAATACAGAAATCCCTAGAGCAGGGGTGGACATGGACAACTCCTGTCCTCAACAGCCGTAAGCAGCCTTGGTATTCAGGATACCCATAATGAATGTGCATGAGATAGATTCACATACAATGGAGACAGTGCATGAAAATCCCTCATATGCATATTCATTGTGGATATCCTGAAAACCAGGCCTGTTTGTGGCTCTTGAGGACTGGAGTTAGCCATCCCTGACATAGAGCTTATCCCTAAAGCAAGGGTGGTCAACGCCACTCCTTAAGAGCCACAAACAGGCCTGGTTTTCAGGATGTCCACAATGAACATGCATAAGAGAGATTTGCATACAGTGGAGTCAGTGCATGCAAATCTATCTCATCCATATTCATTGTGGAGTTGGTCACCCCAGTCCTAGAAAATGCTGAAGTAGTTTATTGAGTGACTGCAGTTCTGTTTCTTTAATCATCCTGAAGATATTCTTCTCTCCTATTTAAGACAGTCTGAAAACTATCATTCAAAGGTTGGTCTCAGTTACCCTGGCTTTCACCCCCCCCCCCCCCCCCCCCCCAGGATATTCATTGTGGTTTTCAGAAACCTGAGATCAAGGCAAGTTACAATCAGGTATAAGTATTTCCTTGCCCCAGACAGTTTATAATCTAAGTGCCCTATTTACTAAACATTTTTCCCATAGACACAAACAGGCTGATGCAATATTGGCGCTCGTGATTGAGCGCCTGGTTCCTTAATGCATGACAATCCACCTCTCCCGGGTGCCTGATGTAATATTTAAATCGGGTGCTGCAGTGAAAAGGAGGTGCTAGGGGAAATCGCACGCCCCTAGCGCCTCCTCGGCAGCGGGCGCCCGGGAGAGGTGGCTGTCAGCCGGTTAGGAAAACGGACGCTCAATTTTAGAGCATCCGTTTTCCTAACCTGTGCACAGCCATGGGTTAGGAAAATGGACACTTGCTAATAGAGGTCCCTTTTCCTAACCTGACTGCCGGCACCCTTTTTTTAAATTATTATTATTTTTGTTTTCAGGGACATTTTTAATTTTTTTTAGTTCCTCCGACTTCATATCACCACGATATTCAGAGGAAGAAAAGAAAAGCAGTATTTTCTGCTTTTCTGAACACTTTTTGGGCTCCTCCAAAATTAACGTCTGCTCGGGGTAGGCGCTAATTTTGGTGAGTAACAATGTGCGTGTCGGGTGTACATTTATTTTGGCATCGGGGGGGGGGGGGGAATAGATAATAGCCCCTCAACATGTATTTACATGTGATGAGCCCTATTACCTATGTGCGCGATTGGATGCACATTTTGGATGCGTTAACCCCCATTTTGCATCAGGGGTTGCGGATGCTCGTCCAATCTCGCGCTGAGCCGTGCGCTGCAGCCAGCACACGGTATTGCATCGGCCTGATAATGGGAGAAAACCTTTACTAAACAGGCCCCTAAGTTTGTATGTGAGGCGATGAAGAGTGAATTGACTTGCCCAAGGTAAAAGGAGCATTGTAGGAAGAAGCAGTCTTTGATCCCTGGTTCACCCCAATGCTCTAACTGCTAGACAGTAGGGATGTGCTATCGTTCAGGACGGAATTGCCTAATTCATCCTGGTTCGGGGACCCTGAAAACCGAACAAATTTTTCCCAAAATTTGGGGAAAAATTCAGTTTAGGGTTAGCGCGCACTAACGGGAGTGCCCGAACCAAAAGGTTCGGGCTTTGCACATCCCTACTAGACAGTAGCATAGCAAAGGTCCCTGGTGCCCAGGAGTCAAAACGTTTGTGTTGCTTCCATTGTACCCCACCCCACCTCCTTCCCACTACCATCACTAGCATCCCCCTTGTAGAAATGCTTAAGGTCCCAGAAACAGCAGACAACATTTCAAATAGCCCCCTCTTCTTACCTTCTACCTGCATGCAGCTGAAAATAAAATACAAAAATAGGACTCCCGGGTGCCCCCTACAGCCTGGCGCCCAGGGGCTTTGACCCCACCTCTCCCCCCCCACTGCAGCTATTCCTCTACTCCAGGTTTGGGCAGTATAACTCTAGAAACACTAACTGCTGTCAGCTGTTTGACTCTGCTGACATTACGGGCATATTTGTCATATTCCAAAGGTTTAAACCAGGGGTGGCCAAGTCCTGTCCTCAAGAGCCACAAACATCCTTGGTTTTCAAGATACCCATAATGAATGTGCAAGAGATATATTTTGTATACAATGGAGGCAGTGCATGCAAATCTATCTCATGCATATTCATTGTGGATATCCTGAAAACCAAGGCTGGTTGTGGCTCTTGAGGGCCGGAGTTGTCCCACCCCCCCCCCCCCCCATCCCCGATTTAAATAAATCATCAAAAACTGTGATTTTAAAGAGGTCAATGAAACGAACTTAATATGCAGTCTATATGAAAATGTGTACATGTGTGTCGGGGTCCTGGGCTGAGATGTGGGCAGCCCCCCCGCCATGAATTGGGATCCATGGGGGCTCACTTATAGCACACAAGCCTGCCACAAATAGGCTGGCAGCTGGGACAGGTAGCCGAATACATTTAGTTTATTCACTATATTTTACAGTGAATCCAAGCGAAAACAAAGACTTGAGCAAACCAGAGATAGTGACCAAAAGAATCACAAACACTCACAGGAGACTGGACTAAGAACACAGAAGTAGTGCAGGCAGGCAGAACTAGGAACTGGACCAGGAACTCAGAGCACAAAGCACTAGAACAAAATCACAATGAGTTGGCAGGGAAGAAATACTCTGGTTTCTCTGGGCAGGCCCCTGCTGGGTCAATCATTAGGACAGGGAAGCGCCAGAATGTGGCAGCACCCTACACAGCCAGTAGTGAGCCGGCCAAAACACAAACGACAGCAGGAAGAATGCCTAGTTCCGGGGCAATGGTGCTCCAGAACCCTGGAGGAACTGATCAAGCCTAGCCCCTGTTTCTCAGTTTAACAGATGCAGTGTGTATGCTATACTGTTAAATCAATCATGGCCTTGTCAGCATTATCAGAGCAGTAGTGGGTTGTTTTGGCAAACTGGTGACTTGTCACTGTCATCAAGGCAAGAAAATGCAGTGCTATTTTGGTTCACATAAAAGGGGTGAATTTTCAAAGCCATTTATGTGCATAAAATACAGGTTTACGCAAATAAAAATGGCTTGTTACATAATTGCCCAGGGTTCGTGCATGTAAAGATATGCATGAAATCCAACTTCACGCATACTTTTACGCGTACACAAGAGGCATTCTGGGGACAGAGCTGGGATGGAATTTAGATATACATGCAAACTTTTTAATTTGTAAATAGTGTACATGCAAATCACATGCACGATTAAGTGTACTTCTTACAAGTTGCAAGCCACACTTTACAAAGTTTGTGTGTGCTCTTCTGCTTAATTTTCAAAGCGAGCCTATGCACATAAATACACTTTGAAAATTGCTGTAACGTATGGGCACAGCTGCTGCATAACTGGCCCGCGATGTTGCAAAATCTCTCTCCTCCTGTGTAAGTCAGGAGAGGTCAAGCGGCAGGCCATACTGGGACCTTAACTCTGAATGAATATTTCAGCAAACCCTGGGCCCCCAGCTTCAGTGCCCAGCAACTGAATCCTGCACCATCAATCTAGACCCTGTACTGGACACTGAAGCGAGGATTTCTGCACCACTGGGAAATCAAAACAAATTATCCTTGCGTTTCACCGATTGATTTTCCAGCATTATCCCCCCCCCCCCCCCCCCCACTTTCTGGATTGTAATGTTTCAATATTCCCCGATCAAATGGGCTTAAAACATGTTTATTTTGACCCTGCGTTTTTTCTGCTTTGGGCTTCCAGCTCAATCAGATCTGGCACTGTGAGCCTTCAATCAGAACTTCCTGGGGACTTTCTCCCTCCTTCCAACTTACTTTAGTATACTCATTGCAGCAGCAGTTCTTGGGCAATGGTCCATGCACCGGGGGTTCTTGTGGGACCCTCCAGTCATGGGCTCTACAGCCTTCCACTGGGTGATGCCATGGTGCGATGACTGTGATTCCCTCACCACCAAAGGTTGTAGCTCCAGCCGACCTGGGGAAAGAAATACCTGTTCCAGGAATTGAACCCTGTCCCTGTCCTCAAGTTTTATTTTGTTAAATGGCACCCGCCTCCGGTTAATACAGTTTGAGTCAGGGCAATTATGATTTAACATCGCAAGTCAAGCTCTTGTCAACAATGCAGACCTCCTTCCCCCGGGCCGAAGAGGGATATCTGGCTTGCTGCATGCAAGACGTGCAACCACAATGCCACCCGCAGTTGGCAGGAAGCCACAGGAGGAGGGCAGGCAGAGAAGGCAAATAATTCCTGAGCTTGGACAGGCACACGCCTCAAATTTGGCTCGCAGCTTCACCCAGCAATCTGACATGTGTCTAAGTGCAGAGAATAAAAATAGAATTGTTGCATCACATTAGAATGCAATGCCAGAGGTAAAAGTGAAAGGAGTCTTTAAGCTGGTAATTTACTAATAATAAATCCAGTAGTAAGCTATGTGATAGAACAGAAACTGATTCTATCATTTGCAATGAATCATAGATTGGGTTTTGGTGGTGGTGGTGGAGTGGGGGGGGGGGCATGAAGGGGTTTATGGAAATGGGAGCAATTGGTATTGATCTTTTCAACTGAATGTTTCTTGCACTTGAATAAATGTGGATTTAGGTACTCAGTTTTGATATAAACTGTAAAAGGTCTAAGATCCTTTCTCTTGATAAAAATAATTGATTATACAAACACCTGATTGCCCTCTGCATTGTTTTACTGTGCATTCAAACTATAATAACTTCAATTCTGCAACAGCTAACTTTGGTTTGGCACTAGGGTGTGATGGTGCAATTTTGTGTCTGAAATATACTTTACAACCAAAAGGGAGGCTTGAAGAGAGCAACCTGAGTTTCCATTGCCCCTTAGTCTACCTGCTAACCCAATAACGATCTCTGGTATCAAAGTGGCAAATCTCCCACCAGCAATCATAGGATCTGTAATATTCAGGATTCTGGCCAGCTCTTCAGTAAGACCTTTGTTGCGAGGACAGCAAGTGATCCACCCTGTGTTTTGGGGAAGACCAAGGTTAGAGGATGCAAGCAGGAGGTGACTGAATGTTGGATGTTTTTCCATAACTGAGCAAGCAAAGAGAATAAAGCACTGGGAACAAAGGTGTCTGCTGCCTACGTGCAAAATCTAAGCAATGCACCCTTAGACCAGGGATATAGCAAGCAACATGTGCAAGTTCAAATGTAGAGAAGCCATTAGAAGTTGCTTCGGAGACTCCCCCTCCCAATGTGCCACCCCCATCCCAAAAAAAAAAAGGATTTGGTACAAACCGCTCCAGCCCCAGCCAATCCAATCAGAACGTCTAACTTGAGCCTTCTCACATCCCCTGACTAGTGCTACAAACAGGTCATCGACCAGCCCCTAGCCTTAGTAGTTTGCCTCTAAACCAGGGGGTTCCCAGATTGGGTCCTTGAGAACCGTAACCCAGTTTGGATTTCAGGATTTCTGCAAGTCTTACAACCAGGGGCAGCTCATGGGAATCTGCTGCCTGAGGTGAGGGGATGAGATGTGCTCCTGCCACCCCCTCCTTCCCCAAGGCATAGCACAAGTCAAATCATCAAGGAGGACAAAGGGAGGTGGTGACCCCTGGCGTCTGGCACTTTTGGTGATGTGAAATGCTTCAGAAGGAAAAAAGCAGGGTCAGAGTTCCCAGAGGAGTAGCAGACACTCCAGACAGAGTGTCAGTGATATTTCTAGGAAACTGGGGCAACCCTGCCACACTCCCAGGAATCCTATCGCCTGCCTCCCCAGCATTTTCCTTCTGGGCAAGTGGGAGTTGAGTGAATGGTGATGGTCTATGTGTGGCGCACACTGTATGGGCTGGTGCAAGAGAATTAAGCACCCGCATTGAATTTTACAGCCATGTGCTCACCCTCCTGCCCGTACCACACACATTGAAAAATTCTGCATTTATTATAACCAATTTTACATGAAAAAGGAACTTTCAAAGTAGAGTCTTCTGAGATAAAAAAAAAATCACAAAAACATGTATATTATTTTTATATGCACCACTGTGGTGCCAGAAGACCCTGCAAAAAAAGCAAAACCCTTGGAATACATATGCTATAAGGCCTATTGTAATGCTTGTTGGGTGTGGGCTTTGCCTCCAGAAAGCCATGAGGAAACTGAATTACAATTACAATATAATAAACCGAAAAGATCAATAATTGCCAGCACTCAAACAATAAAAACTCTAACTCTGAAAAGGCAACACTGCCTTTTTATAGTGTTTGGGTACTTGCCAGGTACTTATAACCTGGATTGGCCACTGGATGCTGAGCTTGATGGACTCTTGGTCTGACCCAGTATGGCAATTTCTTATTATTATTATTACACCATGCCCAGAACACCAATACACCTCCTATTAGGGATGTGAATCGTTTTAGGACGATTAAAATTATCGTCCGATAATTTTAATATCGTCTTAAACCGTTATGGAACACAATACAATACAGATTCTAACGATTTATCGTTATAAATCGTTAGAATCGTGAGCCGGCACACTAAAACCCCCTAAAACCCACCCCCGACCCTTTAAATTAAATCCCCCACCCCCAATAACTTAAATAACCTGCGGGTCCAGCGGCGGTCCGGAACGGCAGCGGTCCGGAACGGGCTCCTGCTCCTCAATCTTGTCGTCTTCAGCCGGCGCCATTTTCCAAAATGGCGCCGAAAAATGGCGGCGGCCATAGACGAAAAAGATTGGACGGCAGGAGGTCCTTCCGGACCCCCGCTGGACTTTTGGCAAGTCTCGTGGGGGTCAGGAGGCCCCCCACAAGCTGGCCAAAAGTTCCTGGAGGTCCAGCGGGGGTCAGGGAGCGATTTCCCGCCGCGAATCGTTTTCGTACGGAAAATGGCGCCGGCAGGAGATCGACTGCAGGAGGTCGTTCAGCGAGGGTTCCGGCGCCTCGCTGAACGACCTCCTGCAGTCGATCTCCTGCCGGCGCCATTTTCCGTACGAAAACGATTCGCGGCGGGAAATCGCTCCCTGACCCCCGCTGGACCTCCAGGAACTTTTGGCCAGCTTGTGGGGGGCCTCCTGACCCCCACGAGACTTGCCAAAAGTCCAGCGGGGGTCCGGAAGGACCTCCTGCCGTCCAATCTTTTTCGTCTATGGCCGCCGCCATTTTTCGGCGCCATTTTGGAAAATGGCGCCGGCTGAAGACGACAAGATTGAGGAGCAGGAGCCCGTTCCGGACCGCTGCCGATCCGGACCGCCGCTGGACCCGCAGGTTATTTAAGTTATTTGGGGGGGGGTTCGGGAGGGTGGGGGATTTAATTTAAAGGGTCGGGGGTGGGTTTTAGGGGGTTTTAATGTGCCGGTTTTTTGATTTTTCGATTTTTTAACGATTTTTAACGATTTTTCACGATATTTTACCCCCCCAAACGGCAACAATACGATTCCCTCCCCCTCCCAGCCGAAATCGATCGTTAAGACGATCGAGGACACGATTCACATCCCTACCTCCTATTAGGAAAGCAGGACAAGCCAGCCTGCTATTGATCCCTACACAAACTACATAATAGCAGAATGCCTCACCTTAGTCATAAATGCATAACACAGACACAGGATAAAGAGACTATAAAGTTTAAACAGAAACATGTAGACAAAAACTGAACTGGAAACCATGACAAGCCAGACTGTATGCAGCTGCAACAATGGAAAAATAGAAATACCATTCCTCAAAACAATAAAATCAAGGAACATATAACAATCATAACAGTAAAACTAGACTAAAAAAAGGAATAAATATTTCAAATCAGCTGATGAATAGCATAACATCCAATAATTAAAATCTCATAAAAATTTATAAAAACCTCTCCAAACACCAATAAAATATTTCAAAATAGCAGACACATGAAATAGCACCCAATAAATAAACCTAGTAAGAATTTAAAACATCCCCACTTTCCATAACTGGGAGCATTTGATTTTCCAGGCACTCTGGCATTTCTCTGGATTAGTGCTTGGTATGGGGGAGGGGATGTGGCAGAAATCTTTTCTTCCCTCGCTTTCTCTCTCTCTCACACGTTCACTCTTGCTTACACGCACAAATGCTATTACACATACACATACTCTCACTCACCTACCATGCGCGCTCACTCACACTTGTGCATTCACATATATTCACACTCTCACACTTGCTCATTCACACACACACACACACAGGTGTGCACATTCTCACATTTGCTCTTTCACACACACCCATGCTTTCTCGAAAGCCACAGCCACATTTTTCCCCTCTATCTCACTTACACACACACTGTCGATCATGCTCATTCTCCCCTCTCTGTTCTGGCTATGGGTGGATGAGCTCAACAGGCAGCTGGGGCCTTTTATTTTCTTCTGCTGCTGCTAGGCCCTTCACATATTTTGGCCTCTGGTGGCTGGACACCACCGGACCTCTTCTTTTCTTCCATTGGCAGGTCCTTTGTTGTTCTTCGGCCGCCGGTGCGTTGGGCTCCGCCAGAAGCCCGTGGGGGCCTTCGCTGTTCTTTGGCTACCGGCGGGATGGGCTCCTCTGGCATCTGTTGGGTCTCTTGCTTGGCTCGCAGACAGGACCACTGCTTATTTTCCAATGGCGGGCCAGGCTTCTTCTCTCCTTCGGCTCCTGGGTACGTAATTTTTCTGCGCCGTCCCAAGAATTCTCTTTTAGCCCACAGGGGAGGGTGGGAGGTGGTGGGAGAACCCCCATGGGCAAGTTTTTAATTTTGTGGTTGGCAGCTAGGAGGAGAGTTTTGGGGACATTTTTTTTTTGCTGCTTCCAAATCTTGCCATCTGAGGCAGCCGCCTCATCCTGTCTCATTATGGAACCAACCCTCCTTGCAGCAGTTTAAATGAGAACAGTCCAGATCACACAAGTTCCACTTTTCAAAATGGTGGCAACTCCAGCAAAATGTAGAATTCAAACCATAGACCAAAATCCTGATCAAATTGCAGGGCATGAGGCAGGGAGGGTTTTCGGTCAGATAACAACTAAGTTTCTCATTTTTACTTTTGAGGCATTTCTATTAGTTTTCTCTCTTACACTGATTTAAAAAAAATGGTTTAATTTGTAGGAAGCAGAAAGTACTGAGAACACTGACATAGGAGGAAACCATTATCCAATTAACGAGTGAATACTTTAGTTCTGCTCTTAAGTACCATTATTCTATTGTTTGCAGTAAAACTTTGTCCAGTAACATACTGACACCAAGTGGTTACTACCTAAAAAAGCGAACATTAAGGAATAATTTTGCAGCAGTTGTAGCATTGTATCCTGAAAGAGGCCTGTCCCATAAAAATCTGAAAGATAAAACTCCTTGTAACAGAATAGGCATGGCAGATTATTTCCAGTTTTGCTGATCCATGGAAAGAGTGGAACGGCTGTGACATCCAGTGCAAAGGCAAATACCATCACATATTGCTGTATAAGGAATGATACTTAGGCGTTGCAGCGGACTCTGACTCAACTAAATTTCCACTGTCTCAGAACAGTGCTACTGCGACTCTCCGCATGCCTCACGCTGGTTTCACGAGATGTGCATATCAGCGCAAGGATACAGACATCTGTGTGGCTGGGTGCCTGCATTCTTGCCCTGAGAGCCAGAGGCATAGGCACACAGGCGCATGCACATAGATGAGGAGCTGTTCCTTTGCCTCTGTCTCCACATGCTTTAGAGCAGCCTGCAGCCTAAAGTCACTTTGATCCATCCCCAGAGCCCCCATCACCACTGCTGAACTCCTCTTCTGCCCCAGACCTGCCAAGGCTCTCACTAACTCACAGTTCCCACTGATGAGAGAGAAACTTGGAGAAGGCTACAAGGGGACTAGAGAGAGAATTTCTTTTTTGTTCACCTGTTTCGAATGCTGGGGGGGGGGAAGAGAGAGAGAGAGTAGCACGGTGGAACAAGAGGGGGGAGAAAGAGGTGAGAGAAAAATATTTATTTTTTTATTTTTATATACACCGATATTCATGGAACATCATACCGGTTCACAAAATGTAGGTATCACAATAAAAGTTGAGGGGCTCGAAGGGGGATATTGTTGAGTATCAGGAGTAGGGGGAAAGACGGAGGGGTCTGATGGGGGATACTGGTGCTGGGGAGCGGGAAGGATTGAGAGAATAGTGGGAGGGTGAGAAGGTGGAGAGCAGAGATGAAAGTGGCAGAGCAAAAGGGGAAAAGAGGGAGGGGGACAGGAGGGGAAGAGAGAGGGATGGGAGGAAGAGGGCAGGAAGAGACCGGTGGGAGACAGAGATGAGGGCAGGGGGCAGGAGGGGGGTGGTAGAGAGTGGAGGTGGTTGAGGCTGACTGGCTGTGAGCGCTGGAGGCTGGCTGCTGGTGCACAGGGGAAAGAGAGGGAGTCAGGGGATACTGATGCCGGGCCGGGAGAAGCAAAGTACCACAAGGGAGGGGGTGCAGGAGGAGTCATGTTGGGCCCAATCTTCCAGTCTTGCAAGGTCCTCCTGTAATGTATCACAGTCCGCTTGTGATTTAACTACTCTGAATAATTTTGTATCATCTGCAAATTTGATAACCTCACTCGTCGTATTCCTTTCCAGATCATTTATATATATATATTGAAAAGCACCGGTCCAAGTACAGATCCCTGAGGCACTCCCACTGTTTACCCTTTTCCACTAAGAAAATTGACCATTTAATCCTACTCTCTGTTTCCTGTCTTTTAACCAGTTTGTAATCCACGAAAGGACATCGCCTCCTATCCCATGACTTTTTAGTTTTCGTAGAAGCCTCTCATGAGGGACTTTGTCAAACGCCTTCTGAAAATCCAAATACACTACATCTACCGGTTCAGCTTTATCCACATGTTTATTAACTCCTTCAAAAAAAATGAAGATTTGTTAGACAAGACTTCCCTTGGGTAAATCCATGTTGACTGTGTTCCATTAAACCATGTCTTTCTATATGCTCTACGATTTTGATCTTGAGAATAGTTTCCACTATTTTTCCCAGCACTGAAGTCAGGCTCACTGGTCTTTAGTTACCCGGATCGCCCTTGGAGCCTTTTTTAAATATTGGGGTTACATTGGCCACCCTCCAGGTACAATGGATGATTTTAATGATAGGTTAAACATTTTAACTAATAGATCATAAATTTCATTTTTTAGTTCCTTCAGAACCCTAGGATGCATACCATCCGGTCCAGGTGATTTGGACATGGCAAAAGGGTGAAAGGCACGATTGCCCAGATGATGGACAAATTCTCTTCACAGAGGATGGTCCCACAGGTAAGAATGACTGATGATAGCGATCCTTAAGGAAAAAGCCCACAGAGTCCAGCAGATACCAAAATGACTCCCATACAGGGGGAAATCTGGAGGGTCACCGGGGAGCAACATTGGACAGGCTCCCTCGTGGATAGACCTGCTGTATCTTAGAGCCCCCAAGGGAGAGTGCTATTCTCGACTATTCTTCGGGCTGGTGCCAGTCAGAGCAGTGCCATCCCTTGTCCAGGAATGTAAAATGAGGGACATCCCTGAAAGGGGTACACAGTCAGGCACCAGAGGAGAACACAAAAGAGTTACTCTGGAATCCAGTTGAATCTCCCCTACTAAAGGGGAGAGGGGAGCAGAGGGATTGGGGCCTCCCGATCTTGAAAGATCTAGCAACTGCCCAAAGGAGAATTGACGTACAATCACTGATCTCTGAGGTGCTGAAGCGACCAACCCACCACAGGCAGGCAGCCTCGGATAGAGGAGATCACCACTGCAATCCCCGGAGGGACCCCAGCTGAAGACGGGCCAATGACCGCTGCTGCCACTCCCCAGCCCTGGCATCCAAAGAGACACATCGATTCAAGGGATTGGGGCCACAGATCAGAGAAAAAAAAACAAAAAAAGCTTTTCAGAGACAGACCCCAGGGACTGCTCCACAAGAAAGGGGAGTCAGACATGGTAGAGGTCAAAAGACACATTGCTGAGAAAGGAAAGGGCTCCTGAGCCACTCTCTTGCTGTCCACTCTCCTCAGGATCAGACCAGGAATGCAGTACTAGGTTAGTCCTGCAGCTACAGAACACAACCTGTTGTGACCACCCAGAGGGAAATACCCCCCCCCCCAAAAAAAAAAAAAACCCACCCAGGCGGCAGAGGGCAATTGGAAACCCTCCATTGCAAAAGCACGCTGGGTTGAACTCATGCAGCGGTAACCCATCCTCGGATGGCAGAACACCTATGATCCTAAGCGCCATGCCTGTGGGAGAAATCCCATGCCCCAGCGAGGACCAAGAACCATATGCCAAAGTGAGTGGCTACATGCCACCCCACGACTAAGCACGGGTGTAATGACACCTCCCTTGCCAGTGCTCCTCCACACTATGCAGTGCGGACTGACACAGAGGCTGAGACCATGGCAAAAGATGGCAGAACGCTAGTATAGCTGAAGAATGTACAGACAAGGAGATTGCCAACTGCCAGTGTCCAAGGCACTTGGAACAGATGCTTTATCTTTCTGAACCACTCAAGATGCGTGTCAATGTCATAGTAACTCCAGTGGAGTGAATAGTGTGATGATGGCATCCCCAGCACTACTGATGCTCTGGGTAAGGAGGTGGCGGACTATGATGTCACCCCCTCCAGTACCTGATAAGGCTTCGAGAGGCAGGCCCTCAAAACTATCAGAACTGCCTCACCTGACAGTCCCACAGGGAATGACAGCAGCGAAGTACCTGGCAATCACAGGTGCTTGTGGAGTATTGCGGACATGTTCTGCGATCTCCGACTGCAGCCACTAGGGCCCAGAATGGAGACAGTGCCCGTAGGGCCTATAGCACTTTTGCACTCACCAACGCAAAGCCACCACTGGGCACCCAATGACTCTGCACCCAGGGCCTTGACTGTGCTAAACCGAACTATAATCAGTTTGATGGTACATAGCGCCATCCCTGGCCCCACGGGTGCCCACAGACTTTGACCACCTGGGGGCCCCAATGAGGACTCGACCAGAAAGTACTGATGAAGGAAGCCATGGGCATCTGCAGGGGAAAGTCCTGCAGCCCACCCACAGGTCACAGATGCCAAAAAGAACCGATGACCGCCAGTGCCAACAGCAGTTCCCCTCGACTCACATATTCGTCCGGGGGTGTCGTTGCTGCGAGCTTGATGGCCTCGCAAGCATTATGGCAGATGAGAGCCTCTCTAGTGCCCATTAACACTGATGTTGTGCACATCCCGGTGGGGTCTCCAATGCTAGGATCTGTCGGCTGAAGGGACAGCTCTGAGCTTCTCAGTGCTCCTTAGTGGATACCACCCAGGAGCCTTGAGGGCACCAGACTACTGCTTATGGATGCATCAGCACGCCGCGAGTAGATGACTACCCCTGCACTTTATCCGTAAGAGGCCAAAAATCCTTGTCACTCAAGGGCTGCAGGGTCACATGGGGGCTTCAGAGAGCCCAGCGGTTGATGGCCTCAGGGGCAACAAGGGCGCTCAATGGCAAACCCGCTGCCTGGTCAGTGGAGCTCATTGTCTAGGCAGTAATGAAAGGCATTGGTGGTCTGAAGGCCTCTATGGTGGCCTCACACCTCAATGGCCTCAAGGGCATCAATGGTGTTGGGGCAGCATCACATTGTGATGGCATTGAGGTCATGCTAGCACTGAGGCTGTGACGACCTAATGGGAGTCATGGCAATAAGGGTACGTCTCTCGACATAATCGAGGGCTGCCACAGCATCGATGCTAAACACCATGACAGCATCAAGGGCCTATCATCACTTCACCCTAGACAGCCCCAAAGGTGGCCATGTATGCACCTTGATGGATCAAGGGCATTGATAGCATCAAGGGCACAGCACAATCGATGGTACCATGGTCACCACAGCACGGAGTGCAGCGATGATGACACCAACAGCACCACGATACCGAAAGCAACATGGTCTCGAGGCATCCGCAGCATCCAGGGCATGGTCTTGCGCTGTACTTTGTCCCTCGATGCTCAAGCCAGTGCAGCAAGACTCTAGTTCCACCGATGCTGATGGCACAGAAGGCAGCTATGGCATTGTGGGTGGTCACACACCTCGATGGCAATGAGGGTGAACCTGGACCTTGACGGCATCAAGGGTGACCATGGTACCAGAAGGTGGGAACGGTCACAGCCATGCACGGGCAACTGTTCACGGGCATGGCCCTGAGGTGCGGCAGCAAGCTGCTAGCCCAGGCTCCGCTCACCTCTCCCAGGGAAACTGCATTGCAAATGCTGGCAAGCAGGAGGGAAGGCAACGTCATCTAGGGCTCCTGGCCGTGAAGACTAGTTCCTTGAGATGTGGGCCATACCAATAAAAATAACTATTTCAAAACATGATACAGAATATTTAAAAATGTTGTAATTATTAAACTATTTTATGAATTTTTAAACAATAACATATTTCAGAATAGCAAACAAACACCAATAATTAAAAATATGGATTTAAAAAACAAAAAAATAAAAAAACTCTCCCACTCTCTATACCTGGGAACTTTTCATTTCAAGGTGCTCTGATATTGTCATGGATTAACAGAACAGAGGGAGGGAATTTGTTGAACACAAAACTTTCTCCTCAATCACATACATGCACCCCTCTACTGGAAGCACAAGGGACAAGAGCAGCCTTCTTCAGGCTACAATGGCAGATGTTGCTCTGCCTCCTTTCTTCCACGGCATGGCCAACTCTACTCTGCCAGACTCCTCCTCCTTTTGCCCCATGGTACAGCAGTACATGTATGTTATGTTATATGTCATAGATATAATCAGCATTGTAGAGCGATGTTGAAAATTGCAGAATCTAAATGTTTAACAAAAAGTATATAAAGGCTGCTCCTCTTCCTTTAGGTGAGGCAAGCTGATATAGCAGACTGTTCCTGTTCTTTCCAACGGCAACATCTTTTTCCTAGGCATGTGAGCCCACACAACTGGTCCTCTTTTGGGTCCATGTGAATGAAAAGGAAAAAATAGAATTGCTACCACCCCCAGAACTGTGACGCTCTAGGCAGCTGCCTAGTCCCACCCTCATGCATCCACTGACTTGGACTTAAGCATACAATTGAAAATTTCTCTTTAGAACTGGACTTTTGCCTATTTGATGCTTTTTATTAATGCAGCTGCATTTGTTTTGAAAATTGTTCTTCTTGCAATATTTGCAGGCCCATGAATAGTTTGTAATAACAGGCTTGTAAGCAAATTTTCAAAGGGAAATGCCCAGTTGAAATTCCCTTTGAAAATCCGTGGAGGGTCACTACTCATAGTACGTTGCAGGTGCTTCCTTTGCCTTTACCAGGCTCTCCCCTTTTCCTCCATATAGGGAAAAATATGGGTGCTGTTGGCAGCACCCAAAAGCTTACCCACAGAGTACCAGGGGCAGTTTTCATGGGTTTATACCTGTTTATCCTTTTGCTACACACTACTTCCTGTTTTGTACTTAGGACTATGAGAATATAAAATACTTATACAGGACAAGAATGAATTCATGAGTAACCTATCAGGAAAACATGAAAACCTTCTACTCTGTCTAGCACTGCCCAGTTACTGCCAGAAAGCTCTGGGCTTTCAGTTTCTGTTTCTCAGCAGACTAAAGTCACTTGTGTAAAAACAGGCTGATGGGACTAGCCCAGCTACACTATTAAGTACTGTGAGAACAAAACAAGGCAGAGGAGTTAAGAGACAGTATAGGAAAGGATGGAGGTACAATAGAAATGAACCATGAGGACTAGAAAGAAAAAGACAAAACAAGGGAAAATATTATTCAGTACATGCAGTTTCCTATAGTTACCCACATTGTCACAGAAAAACTGTCATGGCTTCTGGGCCCAGAAGAGCCTATCTGGGAATATTTTGAAGAAATGGTTTCCCTGAGAAGGAAAACATGTCAAGTGTAAGTAGTGCAAGGAGATGCATGGCCTAGCTGCAAGGCATGGGAGTAACCTGCAGAAAACAACAGTTACTACCCACAACAACATGCTGGAGAGACACGATGGACCTTTTGGGTCATTTATCTGCTGTCATTTACTATGTAAGGCATTTACTATGTAAATCTGTAAGGCAGCTAGTAAGCATAAGTTAGAGTGTTTGTATATTAAAAACAAAAACAAACAAACAAACAAAACAAAAAAAAAAAGCCAGAAGCTAGAAATAAGCTAGGAGCAGTGTATACCTAAGTAAAAAGGTTGAAAAGTGCAGTTCAGTTACTCACCTTGGAAAGGTGTTAAGGTAGTGTGATTGGGTTTGATTAGATACCAGCATTTGTTAATCAAGAGAACAGTGAGTCACTCTGCCTAACTGAAGTTAGACTGTTTTTCCCAATCCTCCCACCCCTCACCCACCCACCACTAGCTCATCCTTTAATTTATAGGCAGGTGCCACTTAAAAAAAAAAACAAAAAAAAACTTAGAGAGTTTGATCTTTCCCCTGTAGGCCACTACCAGACATATAGTGAATTCACTAATACATTTAAAGGACATTAATTAGAAACATTCCTACTCCCATAGCAACCTAAAACTTAAGTAGGAACTGAACAAATTTGAGATGAAGGCAGCAGTCCAGCAGTAAGAGGGAGGGCTTCCCAGTCTTTTGCATAAAGTGTCACATGTATGACTTTTTACCCACCGGTGAGAAATTGTACAGGTGCATACGATGCAAAGAGCTCCTGGCTCTCAGAGAACAAGTCCGATCACTGGAGGCTAGAGTGGCAGACCTGGAGGAGCTGAGGCAGACAGAGAGGTATATAGATGAGACCTTCAGGGACATAGTAGCCAAGTCCCAACTTCAGACTGGCAACCCTGGTGCTGACTTGGAGGAAGAAGGTCCCATGATTGGAGAGCATCAACCTGCTGCAGCAGGAAAGATCCTTTAGCAAGGACCTGCTCTCTAGGTGGTGCATTGTCCTTTCGCACCGAGGATATCTCCCCAAGGCCTACTGCCCAGGAGGGAAGGGTTAGGTCGGCCGCCATAGTTGGTGATTCGATTATTAGGAATGTAGATGGCTGGTGGGCATGAGGATCGCCTGGTAACATGCCTACCTGGTGCGAAGGTGGCGGACCTCACGCGTCACCTAGATAGGATATTAGACAGTGTTGGGGAGGAGCCGGCTGTCATGGTACATGTGGGCACTGACATAGGAAAATGTGGGAGGGAGGTTCTGGAAGCCAAATTTAGATTAGGCAGAAAGCTTAAATCCAGAACCTCCAAGGTAGCATTCTCTGAAATTCTCCCTGTTCCACGCGCAGGTCCCCAGAGGGAGGCAGAGCTGTGGAGTCTCAATGCGTGGATGAGACGATGGTGCAAGGAAGAAGGATCAGTTTTGTAAGGAACTGGGGAACCTTTTCGGGAAGGGGGGGGGAAGTCTCTTCCAAAGGGATGGGCTCTACCTTAACCAGGGTGGAACCAGACTGCTGGTGCTAACCTTTAAAAAGGAGATAGAGCAGCTTTTAAATTAGAAGAAAGGGGAAAGCCGACAGTCGCTCAGCAGCGCATGGTTCGGAGAGAGAGGTATCTTCAAAGGATACTAATGATGCATTAGAATTAGGGCATCCTGACAGTGAGGTTCCAATAATTAGAAAAGTAGTCCAAGTGCCTATAACTAAAAACTCACCTGAGCTAAAAAATTCTAACTTATCCCTATCAATTAAAAAGCAGAATGAAATTACAAACAAAAAACACACTTTGAAATGTTTGTATGCTAATGCCAGGAGTCTAAGTAGTAAAATGGGAGAATTAGAATTTATAGCAGTAAATGATGACATAGACTTAATTGGCATCTCAGAGACATGGTGGAAAGAGGATAACCAATGGGACAGTGCTATACCGGGGTACAAATTATATCACAATGACAGAGGGGAGCATCCGGGAGGCGGTGTGGTGCTTTATGTCCGGGATAGCATAGAGTCCAACAGGATAAACATCCTGCATGAGACTAAATGCACAATTGAATCTTTATGGGTAGAAATCCCTTGTGTGTTGGGGAAGACTATAGTCGCCGCATCTCAAAAAAGATATAGTTGTGATGGAGAAGGTACAGAGAAGGGCGACCAAAATGATAAAGGGGGTGGAACAGCTCCCCTATGAGGAAAGACTAAAGAGGTTAGGACTTTTCAGCTTGGAGAAGAGATGGCTGAGGGGGGATATGATAGAGGTGTTTAAAATCATGAGAGGTCTAGAACAGGTAGATGTTAATCTGTTATTTACTCTTTCAGATAATAGAAAGACTAGTGGGCAATCCATGAAGTTAGCATGTGGCATATTTAAAACTAATCTGAGAAAGTTCTTCTTCACTCAACGCACAATTAAACTCTGGAATTTGTTGCCAGCAGATGTGGTTAATGCAGTTAGTATAGCTGTGTTTAAAAAAGGATTGGATAAGTTCTTGAAGGAGAAGTCCATTACCTGTTATTAATTAAGTTGACTTAGAAAATAGCCACTGCTATTACTAGGAACAGTAACATGGAACAGACTTAGTTTTTGGGTACTTGCCAGGTTCTTATGGCCTGGATTGGCCACTTCTGGAAACAGGATGCTGGGCTTGATGGACCCTAGGTCTGACCCAGTATGGCATGTTCTTAATTACGACGAAGAAAAGGGGGAGCTATATTGCTATAAAGGTATGTTGCTCACTTGAAAGACCTAATTTTTAAATTTATATTTTTTTAATATTTTTTATTTTTTGGTTTTAATTAATGTTTTTAATTAAATATTAATTGAAGACGACATATAAGAGTCGTGCATTGCTTAGCAGAGCACATCTGAAGTAAAAGTAAACTGCATCAGCAAGCCTGACGGCGTCTCTTTGAAATGTATAAAGAACGCCCGGTCTTCTCAATCATTTGCAGTTACTTCCGGATGTTGCACAGCTTTGACATTATTTTCAAAAAAACTCTCATACAAAGTTATGTGAACCTCAAACCCAAGTGAATTTTTTGCATGGGTTATCAAAACTTTGATAGAGAAGCCAAAACGGATTTCCTAGAGATTTTAAAAGTTCAACATGCACCGCCAAATTGTGTAAGGGGTGCAGAAATCTCGTATAGGTCAAAGTCTGGGTGTTTTGAAACCGGCTTGCTGTAATCCTAGAGATGCAGCAACTTCATTACAAAAACAGACGGAGTGGCATATTTAAACCACGGCTCTACTGCGGCCGGAGTTTCGCTGTGACCAGCTTCATCAGGAGCCTGATATAACACAATGTTTATATCGGAGAAACTTCACACGGTTCCGTCTTGTTAGAACAATGCAACTGTAGTTGTTAAACTTTTCTATATTTACAGCTAATGCTGTTAAAATCTTCTATATTGCGTCTTCACTTTGCATCATCAGGACCCACTGGTCTCCCACATAGATTCAAGAAGACTCCCACGTAGATTCAAGAAGACAGACTGTCTTCTTGAATCTACGTGGGAGACCAGTGGGTCCTGATGATGCAAAGTGAAGACGCAATATAGAAGATTTTAACAGCATTAGCTGTAAATATAGAAAAGTTTAACAACTACAGTTGCATTGTTCTAACAAGACGGAACCGTGTGAAGTTTCTCCGATATAAACATTGTGTTATATCAGGCTCCTGATGAAGCTGGTCACAGCGAAACTCCGGCCGCAGTAGAGCCGTGGTTTAAATATGCCACTCCGTCTGTTTTTGTAATGAAGTTGCTGCATCTCTAGGATTACAGCAAGCCGGTTTCAAAACACCCAGACTTAGACCTATACGAGATTTCTGCACCCCTTACACAATTTGGCGGTGCATGTTGAACTTTTAAAATCTCTAGGAAATCCGTTTTGGCTTCTCTATCAAAGTTTTGATAACCCATGCAAAAAATTCACTTGGGTTTGAGGTTCACATAACTTTGTATGAGAGTTTTTTTGAAAATAATGTCAAAGCTGAGCAACATCCGGAAGTGACTGCAAATGATTGAGAAGACCGGGCGTTCTTTATACATTTCAAAGAGACGCCATCAGGCTTGCTGATGCAGTTTACTTTTACTTCAGATGTGCTCTGCTAAGCAATGCATGACTCTTATGTCATCTTCAATTAATATTTAATTAAAAACATTAATTAAAACCAAAAACCAAAAATATTAAAAAAATATACATTTAAAAATTAAAAATTAGGTCTTTCAAGTGAGCAACATACCTTTATAGCAATATAGCTCCCCCTTTTCTTCGTCGATTGTTTTTGGGGTTTGCTTAGCTCTTTTGTTTTTTATGTTCTTAATTACACCGCAAAATATAAAGTGCATATTGGGAGAATAATGAAGATTCTTGTTAGTAAATTCTTTGTCTTCAAAACTCGTGTCTTTTAGTCATAATGATTTAACCAGTAAATTATCAACATGGTCTTAGTGATCAGATCTGCACCACTCTTTAAGAAATGTCATATATCAGTGTGAAAGCTGATTTAAATAATGATTTTACCTTGCTGATTTAAATCAATGACTTGAAGCACTTTGATTTAAATCAATCCATGCTGACAATACTTGGTGTCGAATTTAGAGCCTATTACACAGGCTGCATGCCTCCTGGTCTCAAGATTGTTACTGACCAAATTAGGAACAGCGGGAAGATTAAAATGAGGGGGGAGGGGGGCAGGGATGAGGGAAGCTCCAGGTAGTTGTGAATGAAGTTTAATGCACCACAATCCCAGCACTTGATTTCAACTGAACTAGGAGGAACTACCATGTCCAAAAGCAACCTTCTCCTCCCCACTAACTACAATTAAAGTTCAGGCATAAGCATGTTGTTTCAGTAAAATAAAGAGTGGGAGGTAAATACATTATTCAAAAAGAATAAGTCCAATGAATTTTTTTGTAAGGATTTTTAAATAAATATTTACACAAAAGGTTTCAGAATCATATCTATATATATATACATACACAGTGTCAGTGAAATTATACATTTTAAACATATTGCTTTGTAACATACAACAATTTGTGGTGAAATCCCCATGATTTGTGATACCTCCAATTAATCAAAGAGCAAAACATTTATTGGTACACCTCTACATTAGAAGCAAATTTTTCAGTTACTACCAGGAGTAACTGCACTGTACTAACATCCATCCAATTCAGGCCCCTCTTTTCCCCTCAAGGATCAGGGAACAGAGGCTGGAAAGCCCTGTAACTACTTTCTACAGTTTCTGTGCTACTGTCAGCAGGGGGTTTTTTTTGTTTGTTTTTGTTTTGGTTTTTTTGTTTGTTTGTTTTTTACAGAAATATGAAGTGATTTTCTGTAGGAACATTGAAAACAAAGCTGAAAACTTTCAGCCATGAGAACTCAACTTTATAGTAGATTTAAAAAAAAAAACAAAAAACCCCAAGGACTGTCATAGTTCCCAGCTTCTAGGTAGGAAAATAGATTCTGTTGTTCATCAATAGAAATAGAATTTCAAGTTGTGCTGCCCTCAGGATGTCTCCTGGTTGTTATTAGCCATTGCCTGTAAAGAAGAGGAAAACGACATTAGGGAAGTTCGATTGATGCAACATTTTCAATCAGACTACTCAAAAGGCAGTACAATTAAAACAAAAACTAAGAAAAATGGCAATTAATAAAAGTCAAACCATATTTTGAAGAGTACTACAAGCAGTGGTGTAACCACAGGTGGGCTGGGTCCCTGGATGGGCCCACTTTTTGCTAGGGGCCAATGGCAAACAGCTTCATAGGGAAGCACAGGGCCAATGGCAAAGTGCCTGGTGGTGGCCTTAACATGTGGCAACACAGGCCCAATGAACATTGGCAGCCCCAATGAGGGGCCAACTGAAAGGAGCCAGAAGGCAGACTCAGCATTGCTGCCCCGGGGCAGAAGGCAGAATCCTTGCATGCATGTACCAAAACTGAACAGTGGAAGGGAGACTGCATTTTCTTTCAGTGAGCAACAGTGTGATGATCAGCAGCAGCAGGCCTTCCTCCCATTATAGAGGAGAAGAGGCAGCCCATTATAGAGGAGAAGAGGCAGCACTGCCTGGAGGTTGCTCATCTGAGTGGTGCTGCTATTTACAATGGAATGGAGACTGGCTGCCAGCAGAGAATCAGTGTGATGATGATACAGCTGCTAGCAAGAACGAGGTGTGTGCAAATACTGCTGGGGAAGGGGGAGGAAGTGATGAGACTCATACCTCATTCTCCTCTCCCTGCACCCAGCAGTCTCAACCATCCTCCGTCTCTTTGCCCTCATAGAGAGGCGGGGTGTTGAGAGAAAGAAGACCCTGATGAGAGAGGCATTGAGAGGGACACTGCTAAGGACAGAGGTTTAGACTTTGAGATTCCAGCTCAGGAAACTTGGTTGATATGATAGCTGGAACATGTATTACCAAAAGTAATACTTTAAAGTAATTAAAATACAAAGGAAAAGTTGTGAGAAAATGACGTTATAGCAGTAACTGTAAAATTAAATTACTGGTTAAAGAACAAACAATAAGAACAATTCCCAGGTTCTGGTCCTCATCCATACTGTGTTTCTGGCCTAGTGGCAGAATCCCAGTATTTTAAAGTAAAATTTCAAAGGGGTTCCATGTGTAAAAATTATCATGTACTCACAAATATGCTATTTTATAAACACAGAGTATATGCATATTTTCCATTTTGCGCATTTATTTTACCAGCGGGTGAGCACATTGTATTCTGGGGCAGGGTTGAGAAGCACACATAGTTGCTATTTTGTAAGAGGTATAGCTAAATATATTACCAAATTTATTTGTACGCTTTTATACCTGCTAATTGATTCACACAAGAGAAAACATTTCTGCAGTTTTTGGGTGGGAGATCTGAGTGAACTGCTGGGGGCTCAGGGTGACGTGCCAGAGGGTCTAGGTGAACTGGAGACACTGGGTGAACTGGCAGTTTCAAGTATGTGGCAAGTAATTATTTTCAAAACATATACATGCATACTTTACAAAATACCTGCCTCTATGTATAAATCAGTATTATTACGCATGCATGTTGTATTTTTTTTATGCATTTAAAATATACACCCCTTATCCTATTTCTTCTCTCTATCCCCACCCTCAGTCCAGCATCAGGATCCCCCCTCATCTTCTCCCCTTTCTTCATCCTGCATTTACAGAATAAAAGCAGGCACATTTTCATTTTCTATCATGTATCCCTGGATAACACAGCACCAGTGGAACTGAGCCAAAAAATCTCCAACATAATCTTAAAATTTTTACAAAATAACCCTAGACAATGCATACCTTGTCTTGCCATTGCCTGTATCTGGCAACTTGACTATAAGACATAACAAGAAAAAATCCTAAGGACCCTTTATGAAATAAAGAAATCCCAGACCATTTTAGCCACCCGGGGTACATCTTACTGTGAAGGTTGGCGGCACTCCGGGAACAGCAGACTGACAGGGAGCTGTTTGAACTGGAGGGGCCGCCGTAGCACACGCGGTTCAAACAGCTGATGTTTGCCCTGCGCCACGCCGAGCTTCGCAGTAAGATGCATCCTGGGAACAGCAGACTGGCAGGGAGCTCAAGCTCTGCCGGCAGAAGACGATACGTGGCATCAAAGTTAGTACAGGCCATTTCCTTCTCATTTGTTTAGATATATTAGAAAATCGTGAGGGTAATATACTCTATATATTATGATAAAATGTTTCATGCATTTGACCTGCGCCACCATACTGATTGGGCTGAGTTGGGAGGAGGAGGAGGGGGACAGCGCGCGAGAGGGAGAGTCGCTACATTCGCTCCATAAGACGCACAGACATTTTTCCCCCCCACTTTTGGGGAAAAAAAAGTGCGTCTTATGGAGCGAAAAAAAAAACGGTAAGTTCCTTGAAGAAAAGCCTCGTGACTGAGAGCCCACTCCAAAATTCTCCAGTCCTGGGAGAGGGTCCAGGACCCTATGCCCCCTTGTTTGTTCATTAAGAACACTGTCACTTGGCTGTCTGTTTGAATCAAAAATCTTTCCTTGAAGATGCAAGAATACTTTCAACCCACACTGAATGGCTTGCAGCTCTAAGAGGTTGATCTGGAACATTCCATATTTGCACATTCTACACTTTGGTAGACACATCTATTGCCAGAATTACCTGAGAAAACTAAGAGGGGCACCTGTTTCCAGCCACCAGTGGAGGGCCGTTTTTCATCTCTATGATAACCCTTATAGATGTGACAAGGGTTGATGCAGCTGATCCCACAGAGCAGAGTATCCAATGGAGAACTCTCATGCTCAGATGAGTGTGTGTGTGTGTGTGTGTGGGGGGGGGGGGGGGGGGCTACATGCTCTGCACTGCCATGTGCCCAGTGGCAACCAGGATTGCTAGGGCTAGGACTTGATCTCACTGCACAGATTGCCCTTGCTGATGGGAGGAATGCTCTCTCTTACAATGAGTCTATCCATGTGCCAATGAACTTGATTCTCTGGGCAGGGACAAGCTTCAACTTGGCAAAAGTTGACTATTACATTTAGTGACCGAAGGAGCTGGATTATTTTCTGCAAGGAGTCCAACATCCCTGCTTGAGAAGGTCCAGTCATCAATCAGTCTTCCAGGTAAGGGAAAAACACAAATTCTGATGATGGTATGCTGCTACTATTGACAGGTATTTTGTGAAACCCTTGAGGCCACAGGTGAGAACCTTGTATTGGTAGCAAGATATTTCCACCATGAATCTGCGGTATTTCCATTGAGATGGGTTTATGAGGATGTAAGCATATATATCCTTCAGATCCAGGGCACCCATCCAGTCTCCTGCTTGGATGAAGGGCAGGATTGTGTGGAGAGAGTTTATCTTGAAATTCTCCCACAACGGACTTGCTCAGTTTTTGTAAATTCAGGCTAGGTGCCAATCCCCCCCAACTTCTTGGGGATAAGAAAATAGCAGGAGTAGAACCCATTGTCATAATCTTACCCCTAGATTCATCAAAATGCATAACAATGCATGGATAACACCTGTGGTAAGAAAAAGGGATATGCTTATGGTAATTTTAGAATTACCACACCGTGCACTAACATTGCGCTTCGCATAGTTCTATTTTGCAGCTCGCGAACTGTGCAGACATATCTTGTACTATTGGGAGAGAGAGAGCGAGAGAGAGACTATTTAAAAGGCCTTCATAGTAGTCAACTATTTATATCTCTATAGGAGGGGCAGCTAATAGCTCGAGGTGAGGTGTTGGTGGTAGTTTAGGGTTTATTGGCCAGTTTTACATGCAGAGTGAGACGTACGAACAGCACAGTACACCTTGGTGAAGCTTTGACATAATTTGGAATAAAGGAAGTCTCACAAAGATGATATTTCTATAATGTTTTCTTGCTTTAGTTTGATGGACTCTATAACGCCATAACGCATTTTGATGAATAACCCTATTAGAGAGGGACAGGTTCTATCGCTCGCTGGCTGAGAAGTGACTCCACCTAAAGATGAAGCTTGGTTGAATGAGACAGATCCAGATTGAATACTAAACACTAATACAGTACTGGAGGACAAAAGAAGTGCAAATGGTGAACAAACTCTACAATTTTGAAGACCCAATGGGTCCTTGGTGATTTTCCGCCACTCATCGAGAACAACTGAATCCTTCCCCTTAATGGAGGCATCAAGACCTGAGAGTCGGGTCTTGTCAAAACTTGGCCCAAGTTTGGGCTAGGAATGCTGTAGCATATTAGGCTGACATATCTCAAAAGGGCAAAAAAGTTGCTGTTGCAGCAGCGCAGGCGGAATGTGATACTACAAAAATTGGTAGAAGAGGTGTCTCTGGAAAGAGCAGCGCTTAAAAACAAATTAAGGATGTCTAGAGGAGAAGCTGGTTGGCTCCTGCTGACAAGGACTGAATGGTCACATTCTGCTCCTTAATCTCTAAAAGGGTTTCTCTGACCTTAGCCCCAGTACATGGGATATAGGCCAATTTGTCATTAATGTCTTCCTGCAGACTGCTGGCTCTCAATCAGGGCAAACCGATGTGCACAAATGGCTGCAGATAATCTTGCTGCAGCGACCAGATGAGATGGTGTGCACACTCTTCTGCATCCAGAAGAGCCTGCTGATAATTATCCTGCTCCCTGTGCAGGGACTCTACCAGAGGCTTCAACCTGTCGAAGAAGTTGTGTATTGTATCATATAGGGTTGGTGAGCTGAAATACAGGCGTTTAGCAACTAGCACTGGAAAACTTTCTTCCAAAAGCTGTCCAGAAACTTGGGGATCCTTACCCAGGGGTGTGTTTGAAAAATCTTGGTATTTTTAGCCTGTTCTAATGCTAACTCCACCACTAAAGACTAGTATGGTAGTTGAACTACACCAAAAACAGGAGCTTGTGCTACATTTAAGATCCAATTTCCTGGCTGCTGGGAGGGGGGCAGAAGGCCAGATTATGCCACATTCTTTTGCAGACACTGCAGAATGTGATTAACTGGGATCGCTGATAGTTTAGAAGGGGTTTCCAGAATCTGAAGCAGGTTGAAGACCTTCGTGTGGGGATCCTTGTCTCTTCAGATTTGACCCCCAATGATCTTGCCCAACTTGTCCAGAAATCTGGTGTACAAGAGGTCTTCTGGTGGGGACAAATGTTTCAGCAGGTCAGGGAAGAGGTTTAAGGAGGATCTCCATAACCCCTCTTCCGAATCAAGTGGTAGAGGGATGATAACTCATGACCCCAATGAAGATGACAATAAAGGCAGAGACCTCTGTCAATTCAGAGGAGAAAACTCCCAGACCAGGCCCCACTTGGCTGTGCCCTGTGATTCATCCTCTGAATGCTGGCTGAACTCTTCCAGAGATAGATAGCTTGCCCAACTGGGTCAAGGAGGCGGGAGGGACTCCCCCCTTGAAGGAATAAATCTGACATCCCAGAAAGAAAAGGCTGAAGGGTGCCCCCTGTTGCTGGCCATTAAAGAGGTAAAAAAAAAAAAGTCATCAGCTCTATGTCCCCTGGGCCTATGAAACCAGTAAAGGATCATCAGCTTCAGAAGCACACACTAGGACTTTAGGTGGAAGCGTCCTCCTGCACTACCTGTGTTAAGAGCCACATAGAGACCAAAACCCTCCAGATCAGATATAGGATCTGGAGTTTCCAAATGTACCAGGCTGAGTGCTCAGGCAGACAACAGTAAAGGAGCCCTCGAAGGCCTGGGATCCAGAAGGAGAAAGTGAGATGGAGATACAGGCGTCAGAAAGAGGGCAAGTGCAAAGAGACCACACACTCAGACGAACAGAGTTCCGCAGGGACTGAACCTGCAGGATCAACATGTGTATCCAACCCTCCAGCAGAAATTCTCTGCCCTGCCTTGTATCGAATTGAACCCCGAGATACTCCAAGGTCTGAGACGGTTGCAAATTGCTCTTGTCCAGATTCACCAACCAGCCTAGTCCCCTAACAAGGAAACCATACTGCAGGAAGCAAAAGACTCTCCTTCCACTGTCTTGGCTCGAATCAACCAGTCATCCAGATAGGTCTGAACTAGAATGCCCTCCTTGAGAAGGGCCGTGGCTACCACCATCATGACCTTGGAAAAGGTTCTGGGTGCCGTAGCTAGTCCGAAAGGCAAGGCGTGAAACTGGTAATGATAATCCAGGATGGCAAACTGGAGGAACTGCTGATGCTCCTGCCGGATGGGAATAGGCAGATATACCTCTTTCAGATCCAGAGACATGAGGTACTCCCCTGCTTGAAGAGTCAATATGACACAGCATATCTTTTCCATCCTGAAATGCGTGACTCGTAGATGTTCAATGACGCCCTTGAGATCCGGTATGGGCAGCAATGACCTCCTTCTTGGGCATGACAAAATAAATGGAATATCGGACCATTATTTTGCTGAGATTCAGGAACAGGAATCACCGCTTTTATATTCAGCCGTTGTAACGTTGCTTCCACTTCTACCCTCTTCTGAGACCATGGAGAGACCATGAAGGATTCTGGAGGAATGAGATGAAATTCTAGAGCATACCCATCCCAAATCATTTTGAGAACCCATTTATCAGAAGTAATCTGGACCCACCTGTGATAAAAATGGGATAAGCAACCATCTATCTCCTGCACCAACTGGTGAGCCCGCAAACCTTCATTGGGAAGACAGAGGGGATCCACTTCCAAAGCTCACATCCTTTTGAAGTCCTAGGGGCCGAAAGGACTGAGACCTGCGAAAGGGGTGTCTAGGAAGAACCTCCCCTGTAAGGCCGAAAATGCTGGTAGTCTCAAGAGCAGCCAGTTGCCTGAAAAGACCGGGCAATGGGTTTCTTGTCCTCTGGCAATAGAGGGACCTGGGTCTTTCCCCATTTACTTGACATTTTTTCCAATTCACTGTCAAACAAAAGCAAGCATTTGAAGGGCAGCTTGGTAAAATTGGACTGCGAACCAGTTGCATAGCCACAGCTGCCACCTGGCCGCAATAACTGAAGCAGCTCCTTTGGCTGCTGTGCGTACCAAGTCTCAGTCCATATCAGCCAAGCAGTGGCCCCAAGTTCTACCAAAGATCCAAGATCGGATCCAGTGCCACTAGATTCTTGACGAAGACGCAATGTAGCCCAAGCTACCAAGGTGCAACAAGAAGCAATTTGCAAGTTCACTGTCACTGTCTTAAAGGCTTGCTTTAGGATAGCTTCAATCATCCTATCCTGAGCATCCTTCAGGGCCGCTGGGATGGTGGCATGTTTCATGACAGAACACACCAAGGCATCCACCCTAGGGAAACACAAATGCTCTCTGGCCTGCGGATTCAAGGGATATAAACCCTCCAAGTTGTGTCACCCTTAAAAAAAAAGGAAAAAACACATACGACCTTTAGCATACTCCATTCCAGTCAATAAACTCCTGGATTGTATCCTCACCAGGAAAGCCATCCCCCATAGTCATCAGTACATCATGATCCACCTCCATTTGAGCTCTGTCAGACCACAATGCGCCACAGCGCTTGACCGTGGAGGCAGGTGGAGGAGCACTCGGAGCGCACAGAACTATCTTAGTAGGTACTACCGATTCAGAAGACCGGCCCTGTAGAAACGTCTCCAATCCCTGGAAGAATTCTACTCAGGAAAAGGAGGACTGATCCAGTCCAGGCCTCACAGGCCCGAAACTGACGACCTGAGAGTGTGCCCTGAGGATCAACCCATGGATCAATGAAGGGAGGGGATACCCCCACTGTGTCTCCCTCAGTTCCACTCCCCTCAAACTGAGGAGATGGACCATCGCTGGCAAAATCAGAAGGATGTAAATCTCCCCAAGCATTTAGGCAGTGCTGACACAGGCTTGAAGAAAGCTCAGGTTGAATAGTCCTGACGTGGCATGTAGCACAAATAGATAGGCACTTAGGCTTCTTTACCGCAGGTGCCATGGCTGTAAGTGTGCAGACCAATAAAGGCTCACACCTAGATTACCTGTGCATATAAGCCACGCCCAAAAAGGATGCACTAAAAATGTGCGTCGAAGCACACGCACCTAGGCTGCTTGTCCAACTGGATGCCCAGTACAGCTGCTTAAGCTGGATGTGCGTTAAGGAAGAGCGCCCAAACTGGATGATAAGACAAGAAGGATGCACACATGGATGCGCAGGCACATGCCAAAGGTCTGCAGCAAAAAAAATGTGTGAAACTACCCCACAGCCTACCACACGCCAAAATGGAAGAAGCCTGGGAGCGGGCCTAGCCAAACAGCTGCTCAACCCGCCATGCCTCCACTATCTCCTCACAGAACTCCCCAGAGACGTGAGTAAGACAGCCGAATGCAGAGGAAACAGACCTTTCTCCTGCTTTCTTTTTTTTGCTGGGTTATTTACTATTTTTTTTTAAAAAAAAATATAAAACTTTTACCTGAGCTCAGACCTCCCTGGCTGAGAGCAGGAATGAATCCTGGCTATGGGGGGGGGGGGGGGGGGGGGGGAAGAGGGCTAAAGCCTTCACTGCTTTGCCTCTCTTGGCCTGCAACCACTAATTTGAATTTAGGTTCATGTCAAGGCTACTGGACTGAATGCACTCTACTGATGGAGGGACCACACAGTATCATCTCAGGAGACAAGTGGTGCTACACAGTCTTCTCGTCTTTCTGATATCTCCTTTCCAACTTCTTTCTTCTTTTTTACTCATATGCAGTCTGAAGGGAAATGCATGTTCAGCATGTGCTGGAGACGGAAAATATTGGTGGGCTGATGTTAGGGCGGGACTATATAGCTGTGACATTAGCTTTTGTTCTGTCTCCATTTGCTGGCAGAGATGCAGAACCCACTCCTGGGGACTGGCTTGCCCGAATGCTAAGGCACTTCCTTTTCTCTCTCTCTCTCTTTTTTTTTTTTTTTAATTTAGCACTGAAAAGAGCTGTTGGGGAGCTGCTGAGTCGAAGGCAACACAAAGACTGCAAGAACAGGTATATTGAAAAAGTAGAGAAAGGGTACACGATCATGAAAAACTTTGACAAAAACAGACTGAGGGTTCACAAAGCAGCACATACGCATGGGCAGGCACTCTTGCACATGCTCAATAGTAAAACTTTACTGCACTATAGAGATAGGTCCTGTTTGGCACCATTGGATGTCACCCATGTTTCATAGCTAAATCACCCTGCATGTCGACTGAGAATGATTTTGTTACATGGCTGCTCTAAGAAAAGGCGCAGTTTAAAAGATTTACTGTATACAATTAAAGTAATTCTTTTTTAGAGAATTGATTACTACTAGTATAAGCCAAAAAAAGATCATATGGTAATTCTAATGCAAAGACTTTCACCAGAGATGGGGGTCTTACAGATCATGAACATCTCCTTTGTTAAAACTGCCAAAAGGAGAGGCAAAACTTCAAGTTTTCCTTTTGTGTCAAGTTTGCACAGGGCTAAAGTTTTTCCTATCATCAGGTACTGCAGAAGCAACCTAATTTGGTAGTTTCAATACCGGCACACAGGTGCACATGTATGCACGTATGCTCGCTTGCACTCAGAGCCACAGCCATTTTTATAAGATTCACATGTAAATACACACATGGTACAAAATAGGCTGAACACATGTACATGTGCACACAATTTTATACGGATGCACAAATATCATCTCTACTGCATAGGTGGGGGGATTTTATAAGGGATGAGTGCCGATGCCATTACCATTTTTCTCAGTTCGTTCCCAGTTCACCCGGTTAAGGGATAGGATTTCCAAATTCCCCTCAGTTATTAGCCTCCCTTTCCCCCTGTTAGCACCAACACTTAAAACCCTGCTGACTAGTGTAGGTTTTTTTTTGTTTTCTTACTTTCATGCCATCCACAGCAGTAGTAAAGTTACGCAGCAGGGGACTCCGGAGCACACATTTCATGTTAAAGTCCCGGAATGCCCATGTCCCACCCAGCTCATACCCACCCCTTTTTTTGGGCTCTCTCACTTGTGCGTGTACCAGGAGATACATGCGTAATCTGGAGGCTTTTAAAATCCACTCGGCACGTGCCAGCCAGACATTAGAGATGTGAATTGTGTCCTCGATCGTCTTAACGATCGATTTCGGCTGGGAGGGGGAGGGAATCGTATCGTCGCCGTTTGGGTGTTTAGAGTATCGTGAAAATCGTTAAAATCGTGAACCGGCACACTAAAACCCCCTAAAACCCACCCCCGACCCTTTAAATTAAATCCCCCACCCTCCCAAACCCCCCCCCCAAATGCCTTAAATTACCTGGGGGTCCAGCGGCGGTCCGTAGCTAAATCGGGGGAAGGGGGAGGGCAGGAAAACCGGCACACTAAAACACCCTAAAACCCACCCCCGACCCTTTAAATTAAATCCCCCACCCTCCCGAACCCCCCCCCCCCAAATGCCTTAAATTACCTGGGGGTCCAGCGGCGGTCCGTAGCTAAATCGGGGGAAGGGGAGGGCAGGAAAACCGGCACACTAAAACACCCTAAAACCCACCCCCGACCCTTTAAATTAAATCCCCCACCCTCCCGAAACCCCACAAATGCCTTAAATTACCTGGGGGTCCAGCGGCGGTCCGGAACGGTCTCCTGCAATTGAATCGTGTTGTCTTCAGCCGGCGCCATTCTGCGCCGCCATTTTGCAAAATGGCGTCGGCCATAGACCAACATGATTCGACTGCAGGTCGTTCCGGACCCCCGCTGGACTTTTGGCAAGTCTTGTGGGGGTCAGGAGGCCCCCCCAAGCTGGCCAAAAGTCCCTGGGGGTCCAGCGCGGGTCCGGGAGCGATCTCCTGCCGCGAATCGTTTTCCGTACGGAAAATGGCTCCGGCAGGAGATCGACTGCAGGAGGTCGTTCAGCCGGGGTCCGGAACCCCCACTGAACGACCTCCTGCAGTCGATCTCCTGCCGGCGCCATTTTCCGTACGGAAAACGATTCGCGGCAGGAGATCGCTCCCGGACCCCCGCTGGACCCCCAGGGACTTTTGGCCAGCTTGGGGGGGCCTCCTGACCCCCACAAGACTTGCCAAAAGTCCAGCGGGGGTCCGGAACGACCTCCTGCAGTCGAATCGTGTTGGTCTATGGCCGCCGCCATTTTGCGCCGCCATTTTGCAAAATGGCGGCGCAGAATGGCGCCGGCTGAAGACAACACGATTCAATTGCAGGAGGCCGTTCTGGACCGCCGCTGGACCCCCAGGTAATTTAAGGCATTTGGGGGGGGTTCGGGAGGGTGGGGGATTTAATTTAAAGGGTCGGGGGTGGGTTTTAGGGGGTTTTAGTGTGCCGGTTTTCCTGCCCTCCCCCTTCCCCCGATTTATGATTTTTTGACGATAAATCGGGGGAATTGGTATTGTATCGTGGCCCTGACGATTTAAAATATATCGGACGATATTTTAAATAGTCAAAAAACGATTCACATCCCTACCAGACATACCCGCGTATCTCCCAGTTTTGGTGTCCTCTGGGCTTTTAAAATTCATCTCTAAATGAGGACAATTAAGCTGACTTTGCAAATCAAACTGAATTACTCCACAATCTCTTAAATTGTTTTCTTTGGTATAAGGCAAAAGATTTGTTCGATTTGAAGAGAAACCAGAGATTCTCTCTAACTTGTTTTCAATATGATTCTGGCCACGGAGGCACCAGAAATCTCAGTTCAAAAAAAAAGAGCTACATTCATAAGGGCAACATACAAAATATATAGCAGCAATATCTTTTCATGCTTTAACACTGCAGGGCTTGCTCATGTCAAACCCACAGCTAGGCACTCTGTCCTCTGCATCAAAACTAAGCTGCTATTTCCTTCTTTAACCTTGGCAAGAGTAGTAACTTACCTAATATATATTAAATGATGGCAGAAAGACCAACTGCCCAGTTATTTCTGTCCACATCACCAGGAATAATAGCTGCCAGCCACAGAGGGTGACAACTTGTAAGATCACTCCCTCTTCATGACAATTTTTGTTCTCCTCCTTAGTACTCCTCCCATCTTGGGGGGGGAGGGAGTTACTATTCCCTATTTAGTCCAGATCCAGTATTCCTCTCTTCACATGTCAAACTACAAAGCTGCTGCCTGAACATTTAAGCCTCCTAGGTCCCCTATGTAGCCTGGCAGACAGATCCAGCTATATGAGCACCTTCACTGAGTACCATCTGACTGGTGTGCTACAAAGAGGTCCATATTCAAAATACATTTAGATGGATAACTTAAGTTATTCATTTAAATGGCAAAAATGGCATATTCAGCAACTTATCCAGCTAAATTCTAGTCGGATAAGTCTGGGGAACTTCGAGGATGGGTCGGAGGTGATTTGCGAAGGAATGGAAATATCGGCTAACTGTGGTTGTGCTGCTGATCCTGTCTTGAAGTTAGGCAGATAAACTTAACCAGCTAGCTTTAAGATAGCCAGGTATATTCAGCGGCACGGCTGCTAGACACGTTTTTCTGGCTAACTAGCCAAGCAACAAAGCAGCTAGACCTTAGTCTGTTTTCCTTAGTCAGCTTAACTCAGTGTTACTTAAAATTAACTTAAATAGACTGACATGCCCCTAATTATTGAAAACTTGCTGTGCCAATGAAAAGCTGCGGGAGAAGTGCAGTTTTCTATTCTGTGTTAGCCTATATTATTCCTGGGAAACAGACCTTAGAATTCAGAGTCATTTACCTTCCTCAAGAACTGACCCCCAAGGTAACTGGTAGCCAAACTGGTTAGATTCTTCCTGCTGCCCACTTTACATTTAATATAACCATATAGGTTGGCACCCTGCAGAACAACACCCATTATCACCACAGCCTGCAAGAAAAGAACAAACACATCATTACTCTACTCTATGAAAGGCCTTTAAAAATTGAAGAAGAACTAGAGTGGTTAACTTATTGCCTAAACAAGCAAATCAAAACGCAGTAAATACACAGATTCTCAAACCCTGCTTTTTTTTTTCTCCGTTTTAGCCATGTCACAATCCTATCTTGTTAAATGAAAAGATAGGTGAGAAATTTGCAGGAGTCTGCTTTGTACAGCAGGAAAAGTGTTAAGTTCACTGAATAACAAAGGGAGATTCTTTCCCACCCTACTAAGAGGCACGTGGTAACTTATTACATGTGAATATTCATGAATGTAAAATCTGTGGGTGCAGCACCTACTGTCTTACAATTTGCACTGGTTGGGACACCTGCTCTGCTGTACTCTCCTTTCCTGCAAATAGCATGAGGCGACATTTTACACAAAGACACCACTGGCAAGACTTTACAATGAACAACCTTTGGCCACCTGAGAAATGCAGGAAGTGCAACATAATCCTTTAACGCATCTCTTGTCAGGTATTATTGAGTGCAAATGTTCTGGAACAAAACACATTTTAAAAATTCTTCATTTTTCTTTTGAGCTGTCCCAGTTAAAAATATCAGAATGCTGGGTCTTAAATGATTGTTAAAACTGCTTTGTGATTTAGCAGGGCTGGTCCGGTGGTACAGCCATGCAGAAAACCTTGAATTCCAAGCTCCTGCTCTCTAGGAGAGTGTTTCCTGACCCTCTCTTGGAAGCAAACTTAAGCATTCAGATTTTCAGAATACCCATAATGAATATGCATGAGATAGATATGCATACACTGGAGAACTGGTGCATGCAAATCTCTCTCAAAATCTGACTGGATAGGTGTGCTTCCAGGAGAGGGTTGGGAAGCACTGCTCTAGACCAGCCAGGAATGCAAATACTGTGGAAGTGGTGTTCACAGTACCTACGGGACGGAGTCTCAGCCATCACTCAACAGTGACATCTAGAAGCCAGATTCAGGGCCTTTGGCTGAAACAGCTGGGCTCAGTTGGGAGATATTAAAATAATGGTTGGGGAGGAGGGTGGGAATGGGGGATAATTTTGGTGCAGAATCACAAGATGCAGTCTGAGAAATCAAAATGCTGGATTTCTTAAACATTTCATATTCTTCCAAACTCAGCATTTACGCCTTGCCCCAGAATTGTCCTGAAACTTACTAGCCATTTCACTTTAAATGAAATCAGGGCACTGAAGGCAAATATCACCCAGATAATAGGACATGTGATAAGCCCCAGCCAGAAGATCCGGGATTCAGCATCTGAAGCGGCTCTTTTCCCTTGTGCTGATGTCTAAAAAAAAAAAAAAAAAATGAATGTCAGATGAAAAAATAAAATTGTAATTTAGCTCTCCTTAGCCAATAAAAATGTAAGAGCATTAACACGTAGCAACTAGAACAAAAGTGGAGTGAATATTTAGGCTGGCACCTGGGAACTCACACTCTGGTTCTCTTCTTTCCATAACAATGTGAAACTCTACTTTAGCTATTAATAGTGATATTTATTCTCAAATATATTTTACAGTGGTGCATCCAAAAAAGAAGAAACTCAACCAGCTGCCAATCACTCTTACAAAGGAGACTTCATACTTCGAGGGCAAAAACATAAAAGTACCTTCAGTAGCACCAGTAAAGTTTCTAATGTTTGTTTATTCTTATTTTTCATATATATTCAATTAACTAATGAAAGATTTTAAGGAGATTTGTTAAAGCAACCAATGGACAAGCTGAGTTGTTTTATACAGTGACAGAATAAAAGATGTTTTAATTGAAGTATGTGCCTTAAGGTTTTTCACTAAGAAATTATCCAAATCCCCCAAAAAGGAAAAAAAAAATAGATAAACTGCTAAATTTTACTGTACCGGTAGGCTGAAAACAGGATATTGCATGACAATATATAATTTTGATTTTAAAGAGTAGCACATTTTACTACTTACCTTCCTAGCTTCATATATCCAGTGACTTTTCCCATCGTCATCTACCTGGTTCCACCAGCGAAGGCCAACCAATAATCTTCCAGTAATATTCTGCAAAAGAGTTCAAAACTAAGCTAGTATTAAACATAATCTGTTGTTTTTGTATGTTTGTCAACTCACTGCACACAACTACCACCTCTCCGGTTTTGCCTATGTTAACCCTGTATCTTATTTTTGGTTTGCGAAACTCATCAATGCCATCAAATTAAAATCTTATAAAAAGAAAAATAAACTTTTTTCAAGCCAAAGGAATCGTTTATTTATTAAATATTACATACTGCTTATCATTATTCCTAGGCAATTAGTTTTGTTATCAATGTAAATCTCCTGGGTCCAAAATTCAACATGGCTAGCTCAGTCATTTCTCCTTCTGAGGCAGATGAATAATTACAATTAGTTCTTGTTTTAGTAATAAAAGTATCACTCTTAAAACTGTCTTTTAAGCTCATGTATTGCAATTCCAATATTAAATACTTATATACCCAAGATCAGCCTCCTGGACCTCTCAAGAAAATAAAGATAAAGTTGAGGAAGCCATATACAGTTTCATGTAATTGAATATAAATATGCGGTTGTTAAACATTCATGATATACCGTATTCAACTGAGGATACATCTGCAATTATTTTTGTCTAGTTATGTACATAAAAGAACAAACCTGCATCTCAAAAATAAACACTCAACCAAATAAACCCTTAGCCAAATTCATAGCAAGAAAACCTGTCTCTGAAATCAAAAAGGAACATCACACGCAGTCTGATGTCTCTCTCCTACATACAGGCAATGAAAGCAGCAGAAAATGCATATGCAAGATAATCTGATTTAACACAAGTAGAAACACGAGTCTAAAATTCTTAACACAACAGAAACAGAATATGAGGGCAGGTAAGGACTGAAAAGGCCCATCTAGTCTGCTCAATTTCATTTCTGATGCAATGCCACAGGCCTCAGTTAATTTTGTTGTGGATAATAATTCTCTCTCATGAAGTCAACAAAATATGCTGAATATTCTGCAAAATGAAAGATTTCAATCTCAGATCTGGCAGGAGCTTTGTTTAGGAACAATCTGACAATTTTCTCATAATAAACTGAAGATTTTTGATGCAGATGCTTAATTACTGAATTGTGCTCTCCCATGGTTTTCAAACTTAATTTAAAATTACATAATTTAAATCTGTTGACTGGGAAAGCCAGATTATGTAAAACACCTTCTTTTCAGCCAGGTTCCAGCGACACTAGAAAACAAAGCTACTTGCCCCAAGGTCAAAGAATCAGAAACAAGTTTTCAACTCATGATGCATGGCTTCAATCGGAATCAAAGCCTGGTATTCAAATCACCATGCAAAAAAGTACTGCATGGAAAACTGTGCAAGAAAAAAAAAAAAAAAAGCAGTATAGAATTTAGTGTCCTCAACTAGAATCAATCAAAACATAGAAACATAGAAATGACGGCAGAAGACGACCAAACGGCCCATCCAGTCTGCCCAGCAAGCTACGCAGTTTATCCATTTTTTTTATTATCTTCCCCCCCCCCCCCCTTTTTTCTCCCTCCCACCCGTCACTATTGGCTTCCAGCACCCTCCGGCCCCAATTCCCTTCCACCCCTCCACCAATGCAGAGAGCAGCGCCGTATCCACATCCCAGTGAACATCCAGCTCAATCAGGGGTAGCAACCGCTGCAACAAGCGGCCACACCCCTGCCCCATACTCTTACCCACCTCTGTTTTGTTTGTTTGTTTGTTTTTTTTTGGAGATGGCAGCCCTCCATCCTTCCGCTCCGTGAAGGTGGAACACAAACCACTGGCCACTGGCATCCCGCTCCGTGAATGCCTCTGTGGCTACTGCCGCTCCGTGCAGTGTTTTGCTGCCTGAAGGTGGAACACCAACTACTGGCCACTGGCATTGCGCTCCGTGAATGCCTCTGTGGCTACTGCCGCTCCGTGCAGTGTTTGAATGCCTCCTCTATATTTACGCCCACTAGACTTGATGGATCCACAGTGTTTATCCCACGCTCCTTTGAAGTCTTTCACAGTTTTAGACTTCACCACTTCCTCCGGAAGGGCATTCCAAGCATCCACCACCCTTTCCGTGAAGAAATACTTCCTGACATTGGTTCTTAGTCTTCCTCCCTGGAGCCTCAGCTCGTGACCTCTGGTTCTACTGATTTTTTTCCGACAGAAAAGGTTTGTCGTTGTCTTTGGATCATTAAAGTTTTTCAAGTATCTGAAAGTCTGAATCATATCACCCCTGCTCCTCCTTTCCTCCAGGGTGTACATATTTAGATTCTTCAATCTCTCCTCGTATGTCATCCGATGAAGATCCTCCACCTTCTTGGTCACCCTTCTCTGTACCGCTTCCATCTTGTCTTTGTCTCTTTGTAGATACGGTCTTCAGAACTGAACACAGTACTCCAGGTGAGGCCTCACCAAGGACCTGTACAAGGGAATAATCACTTCCCTTTTCTTACTCGATATTCCTCTCTCTATGCAGCCCAGCATTCTTCTGGCTTTTGCTATCGCCTTGTCGCACTGTTTCGCAGACTTCATATCATTAGACACTATCACCCCAAGGTCCCTCTCCTGCTCCGTGCACATCAGCCTTTCCCCCCCCCCCCATCGAATACAGTTCATTCGGATTTCCACTCCCCATATGCATGACTTTGCACTTCTTGGCATTGAATCTCAGCTGCCATATCTTTGACCACTCTTCCAGTTTCCTTAAATCCCGTCTCATTCTCTCCACTCCTTCCGGCGTGTCCACTCTGTTGCAGATCTTAGTGTCATCCGCAAAAAGACAAACCTTACCTTCTATCCCGTCCGCAATGTCGCTCACAAAGATATTGAACAGGACCGGTCCCAAAACCGATCCTTGCGGTACACCACTTAAAACCGCTCTCTCTTCAGAGAAAGTTCCGTTAACCATCACACATTGTCTTCTGTCCGTCAACCAATTTGCAATCCAGGTCACCACCACTTAAGCAATTTAAAAACTTTTGGCAAACTTCATAAAACCAGCCTATCAATTATCAGACTGTAGCTCAAGAATATATTCACAAATCCCCTTACTGTTCATTTTTAAAAATGTATTTTTAAATGCCATGGAAAATACACAGAAATGTAATTTTTATTTATTTATTTTTTAATTGTTCCTTTTCATATGCCAACTGCATAATAATGTGAGTGCCCATTTTTACAAGCAGGCAAAATGAAACAAACAATTAGGACATGAATAATCTAAAATAGGTGGTGGCTAAGAATAAAAATAACAGGCTCTGATGGTAGAAACTTTGGGACATGGGACACAGGCTCTGATGGTGGGACATTCTTCTGATGACATGAAATCTTTCATCATTGACCTGGCATATCATGACATGTGTGGGTGTGATAGACATTATCAGCCAACATGTTTGAAATAGAGTTGGATAGGTAGCTTAAACAAATAGCCCCTAAGGAGATGAATTTGGATATTGAATGGAAGATTTATGATATCCTTTTATAAATATGATTGCAGAAGCTGCTGATTTTTTTGTGATTCGTTTTGAAAGGACTACAGTGGCTTTACAATAATCTAGGTCACACCATGCTGGATAAAAAATGGATTATAGTGCTATAACATGTCCTCTGTTGAAGCCAAGTGGAGATGTCTTATCAACTGAAATGGCTATATAGTGACTACTGAAAGTCTACATCCCCCTAGAAATTTTTTTTTTACAAAATTTGTGTTAGTATGTCACACTTGCATGCACGTAAATGAGGTGCTTCCCTATCAATATTCCATATTGCACACATTCAGGGCCAAACATGTTTTACTGGGGGACAAGGCATATATGTATCCAAAAACAAAACTGAAATCCAACTGGATAAGTCTTCACCTTCCCTCCTGAGTCAATATTTGGATGAAGCACCTTTGGCAGCTATTACACCTGTGAGTCTGTTTGAATAGGGGTTCACCAATTTTGCAAACTTAACTTTATCAATAGTATACCATTTTTCTTTACAAAAATGTTCAAACTCTGTCAAGTTCCTTGGGAAGTACTAATGATAGTGATCTTCAAGTCATGCCACAGATCTTCGACTAGATTGAGGTCAGGACTCAGAATGGATTATGCTAGGATATTTATCAATTTGTTCCTTAGCTACTCCAGTGGCTGCATGCTTCCAGTCGTCATGCTGAAATGTTAATCTCCATCCCAATTTCAGCTTTCTTGCATAAGGCAGCAGGTTTTCCTCAAGGACTTTTCTCCATTCATTGTCTCTTCTGTCCTGATAATTGCCTCAGTCCCTGCAGACAAGAAAAAGCCCCATAACATGATGCTCCCACCACTACGCTCTGCAGTATTCTTTGGAATGACGTGCTGTATTGGGTATGCACCAAATGTAACACTTTGCATTCTAGACAAAAAGTTCTTCCAGCAAAAACATTCTATTTTAGTTTTGTCAAATAACAAACCTTTTGCCACATGGTTACACAGTATCCCAAGTGTTCCTTTGTAGTATGTCAACAGGATTCAAGGTAGGCATTCTTGAGTAATGGCTTCCTTCTTGCCACCTTATCATACAGGCCAATTTGTGGAGTGCTTGGGATACTGTTGTCACATGCACACTTTCACCAGTCTTGGTCATGGAAGCCTGTAACTCTTTCAAAGTTGCCACTGGCCTCTTGGTTGCCTCCCTAATCTGTCTCTTCTTTCCTCGGTCATCTAGTTTGCAGAGTCGATCTAGGCAGAGTCTTCTTGGTGGTGTCAAACACCTTCCGCTTCTTAATAATCATCTTTCACAGTGCTCAAAATGAACTTCAAGGACTTTTCAATTCTTTTATATCCATCCCAGATCTATGCCTTTCCACAACTCCCAGAGTTCTTGGTGCTCATGGTTGAACCTTTGCTTTGAAATTCACTTAGATCTCTCCTTAGAGTAGAGTAGTGTAACTGCTGAATTTATCCTGAAATCATGTGAAACAGTACAATTTAACATAAGTGGGGCCAAACACTTGAACTGCTTTAGAAGTACATGGGGTGGATACTTATCTAACCAAGATATTCTATGTTTTTATTTCTACTTCATTTTCAAAAGGAATTCCGGAATATATTTTCACTTGGTAGTTCTGTTGTTACTGAAAATGCTTATTCTGTCTCAATTATATCTGTCCCAAAGGCTTGCTTGTATAAACCAAGTTTTGATTTTTTTCTTAAATTGTCTCATGTTCGTTTCTAATCTTAATTCTTTTGGTAAATTATTCCAAATTGTTGGTCCAGCCAACAATAGGACAAAAAACCCTCTCTCACGATTATTTTATTCTTCAGAATAATTTTTTATGTCAATGAACACTTGTCTTCCCACAATGTTCAATAACGCTTGGGTTTCATGGTCAGAAATGTAGCAGTTTCCTATTTAAAGTCCAATAAAACTGCAATATTGAGTTTGATATTCAAAAGCTATTTCGACAGATTACTGAAAATTTAACAATATAAATGGCTAACTGGCGATATAAAGATGCCCATTTTGGGCAAGAGAGGAGCAGATGAAAGTTGTGGAAAAATGGCGTTTTAAATCTAGCCCTGATGCAATGTGTTTATAGCAGCAAACATGGCCATGTCGGCATTTTGTTTGTCAAAGATAAGAAACAATATTCCTGCATTACTGGACTTTAAATAGAAAACTACGACGTTTCTGAGTATGAAACCCAAGCATAACTGAACATTGTGGGAAGACAAGCATTCACTGCCATAAGAAAATTTTTTTGAAGAATAAAATAATCTTGTGAAAGGTTTTTTTGTCCTATGATGGCAGCTTGCGTGTAAGCTCGATGCTAGAACTGCAGAAGTTTAAGTTTTCTGTAATGGCAGTCTGAGGTTTTCCCTTGCATAAGAAAAATTCTTCATGATGAATTGAGAGAACATACTTAGGGAGACAAATTCTTTATGCTTGGGATAAATAACAGAATAAAAATTGTTCCTATTAGTTTAAAAAACTAAAATACTAATAGAAAAATGATAAAAAATAAATTAAAATAATTTGGGGATTATTTTATAATAAATTTCACCAGTGTGCTCTGGGTACTTTTTTGGATTATTGATAACACTAGAGTGCTCTTTGTTGGCACTCCTTTATACTTACAACTAGAAAAGTGAAAAACAAAAAAGACCTAGTGGTAGTGAAACTTACAAGTTCAGGTGATAATTCACAATGGGGTAGATTTTATAAATTTGCGCACACGCGTACTTTTGTTTGCGCACCAGGCGCGAACAAGAGTACACGGGATTTCAATAGATACGCGCGTAGCCGCGCGTATCCATTAAAATCCGGGGTTGGCGCGCGCAAGGCTAGCCCCGTTCCCTCAGAGGCCGCTCCGAAATCGGAGCAGCCTCGGAGGGAACTTTTCTTCGGCCTCCCCCCACCTTCCCTTCCCTAACCCCCCCCCCCCCCGGCCCTATCTACACCCCCCCCCACCCTTGTTGAATAAGTTACGCCTGCTCGAGGCAGGCGTAACTTTGCGCGCACCGGGCCGGCTGCCACGCCATGTTCTGGTCCGGAGGCCGCGGCCACGCCCCCGATGACGCGCCGGCCGCATCACGCCCCTCGACACGCCCCCCCCCCCCCCGATGACGTGGTCGCGACATGCCCCCCGACATGCCCCCCCCCCCCCAGGAAAGCCCCGGGACTTACGCGCGTGCCGGAAGCCTATGCAAGATAGGCTCGGCGCGCACGGGGGGGGGTTTGGGATAGGTTTTCGGGGGTTACGCGCGTAACCCTCTGAAAATCTACCCCATTACTTTTTGTCTGACTACTACCTTCTTGTTCCAGTCTTTACTAGTAGTGGTCACTGTTCTTTAAAATGTTCAGATCATGGCATTCAGACTAATTGTAAATACTGAGAAAAAAATGTGCTTGTGCTCATTCACTGTGTGCAAATGTAAAAGATTAAGTTAGCCGCCCCCACACCAAATCCCAGCTACAGGAAAAGGAAAAACTTACCTTTACTGTCCAGAAGTCACACGACAGCAGCAAGATAATAGTTACCATGCACGCAATGAAGCTGCTGCTGAATAAGTCGCACAGAAAGTAGACAAGTATTGCACTGACTCGGAAGAACAGGTGGAAAAAGGAGGCCACAGGGTGTCTACAAATAAAGGACGGAAGCACCATGAATTCACTTCTAATAAACACATTTCAAAAGGTCTGAAGTCTTGGAAACAAGAGCACTGCAGTTAGTTGAAGAAAATGCATTAAAAAAAAAAAAAGATAGATGAAAAGACAGAGTCAGAAGTAGAAGTAGAACGGAGTCAAACTCATACTGCAGGAATCACAGTTCATGCTATAATATTCATAACCTGACTATTAATGACTGGATGAATCACTATTGGTCGTAAGGTTTTCAACTGGCTCCTATCTGGTCAGGCTGACTGTATAAACTGAGGAAGGTTGGTGGCTAGCAGGACCATTATACCTGTGCTCAATGCCTGCTGCAGGACTGACCCCCCCCCCCCCCCCCAAACACTTTCCTCGCAGTTGGAGAAGAATTAGGTCCATGGAGGAAGGGGAAGGACAGGGATGAAGGTGCTGGCCATTTTATTTGTGGGGCCAAGATGCCAGCTCTAATTGGTGTTTGCTTTTTTTTATTAAACTAATTTCCCTAATAAAGAACAGAACTTTACACCATTGATGTAGTGTGTCAAAACAGCTAACCTTAATCTTCAGTTTCAAACTGGAAATGCCCCTTTGATGCAAGACAAGCATCAACGCATCCAACAGTGACATGGGCACAACTCGTAGCTTTACTTTTGTTGTATCAGAAAAGTATACAATAAAAATAGGTCAAGCCAGAAAAGAGATACCATTACAGTGTACTGCACTAATACAAGACCCTCTAATTATAACCAATGGAGCTTCATGGATTCCTGGGTATTCATTCACCATGTTAACTGCTTGCCACAACATTAAAATTGTAAGAAAAAGAGCGACAAGACTTGCTCCTACAGAAAAAGCTGACAAGAGAGACTGCACAATTTTGACTTTTAACCTGCTAGTTAGAAGAATAACACCCTAGAGGATAACAAAAATAAATAGTCATTAGATAAGATGCACAGTACAAGTATTAAAAAAAAAAAATCAGATACCTTTGGACTAGTTTAGAAAATGCTACTATAAAAGAAAGATTACACACTGTACAAATTGAAAATCTAAGGATTTGGTCAGAGCATGGCATAACAGTGCTGTGATACCTGGAAACTCCAGGATTATTTGCCAGTCTACCTCTCCTTAGGTGCCATTTAAACAACTCACCCTTCATATTCAAGTTTAGATCAAAAGCACGCAAATTTTTCTTTGTAGTGCTATGTATAATCTCGGTAGCAAATGAATACATATATGCAAAGAGGGAGAGTGTAAAAATAAAGTTTCAATCATCAGCAATATATATAATTATAAAAATGTACCTAATATTGTGCTGGCCCCAAGACTCAGGCTGCAACAATCCAGACAAGCAGACTCACATACAAATCTGCTGTCCAATGATGCCAGCAGGAGGCGGGTGCATAAAGGAGGTGAGAAGCAGCCCAGGAAGGAGGGAAGATGGCTACCATTAGTGCAGTGACCCCTACTGGCAAAAGGTGGGGAGAACTTTAAGCCCTCCTGCCCAGCAAGCATGTGTGTGTTGCTTGGCCTTGCTAATTAGGGAGTGGAGGGAGTACAAAGAGGAGAAAATCAGGGGATAAGATGTAATTTAAAAAATATTTATTTATTTATTTATTTTTAGATTTTTATATACCGGTGTTCCTGTATTAAAATACAGATCACATCGGTTTACATTGAAACATAAAAATTACGCCAAGAGGCGGTACATATAACAAGGTTATAGAACTTGGAAAACATGGAAAACAGGTTCGAAAAATAACATTGAGAAAATTGTATAGTCTTTTGAGAAACCAAATCATAAAATAAGGCGTAATTGTCTAAGATAAATGTGATCTGCAGAAGGGATTGCGATGGTGAGAAAATCTTGATAGCTGGAGGTAAAAAATAATCAAAGTTCTGGAAAAGCTTGGCTAAAGAGCCAGGTTTTAATTTTCTTTTTGAAGGAAGCGAAGCAGATCTCAAGGCGGATGTCTGGCGGGAGCATGTTCCATTGGACGGGTCCTGCTAAAGAGATGGTACGTTTCTGATGTAAGGATATTGTTGAAGGAACATAGAGTGTGCCTTTATAAGCTCCTCTGATAGGTCTAGATGAAGAGTGAAAACGAAGTTGGGTACTTAAGTGGAGTGGGGATATGTTGTAAATAGATTTATGAATTGCTGTGTATACTTTATAGAGAATCCTTTGCTTAATAGGCAGCCAGTGGAGGAGTTTTAGTATGGGGGGTTATATGGTCTCTTTTATTTGTATTGGTAAGGATTCTAGCTGCAGAGTTTTGAATCATCTGGAGGGGTTTGATGGATGAGGTAGGGAGACCAAAAAGGAGCGAGTTGCAATAATCGATTTTTGTTAGAATAATGGCTTGTAGAACCATCCGAAAATCATTGAAGTGGAGAAGTGGTTTCAATTTTCTCAGGACAAGAAGTTTATAGAAGCAGTCTTTAGTGGTGGTGCTTATAAATTTTTTGAAGTTAAGCTGATTATCTATCATGACGCCTAGATCACGTACATATGGTGAGTGATTAATTATAGGAGTGGTAGAAATGAGTGGGACAGCTGGGTATATTAGATTGTTATTAACGTCATGATTGATAATTAAGATCTCGGTTTTGTTGTTGTTGAGAATAAGGCTGAGACTGGATAGAAGATGATTGATTAGTTGCAAGCAATTATTCCAGTGAATCAAGGTTTTGTGTAGGGATTCTGAGATTGGGATGAGTATTTGGATGTCATCCGCGTAAATGTAGTGTGTTAGGTTTAGATTATTAAGAAGACGACAGAGAGGGAGAAGGTAAATGTTGAAAAGGGTTGGAGAGAGGGAGGAACCTTGAGGGACTCCTTGATTTGCTGGGACCGGGTGTGATTCTTTGTTGTTTATCTTTACCTTGAATTGTCTATTAACCAGGAAGGACTTGAACCAGCTGAGTACTGTTCCCTTAATGCCTATGTCTATCAGACCTTGTAATAAAGATGAATGGTTGACAGTGTCAAAAGCCGCAGAGAGATCTAAAAGTATAAGGAGGTGAGGTTGTTTTTTATCCATATTAGTTAGAATATTGTCGGTGAGAGAGATAAGTAGGGATTCAGTGCTTAACGATTTACGAAAACCGTACTGGGAAGGTGCAAGAATGTAGTTTTCTTCCAGGTACTCTGATAGTTGTCTATTGACTATCTTTTCCATAATTTTGGCGATCATTGGCAAATTGGCTATTGGGCGGAAGTTAGCTGGATCTGTGGCCGGAAGATATATATATATATATATATATATATATATATATATATGTGGCCGGAAGATATATAAGATATAAAAATATATTCTAATATCTGTAAATCTGAAATTTTACATCACAAATATGTAAACATGACTTATACACACAAAAATTCATGCATGAAGGCAAATACATTCAATAAAAATTCATTAAAAAAACAAAACAAAATAAAAACAAACTACTTCAAACACATCAGGTACAACATATAGCTACATGGTCCAACCTTGATGCCACTAGTGTGGACAAGTATAGTGCCATCTCATTTCACCTTTTTTTAACTAAAGTCATTAAAAAATTGTTTTACAGCAGTTGCAGCAGTTTGACCATCAGTTTCCCAGATGATAACCAATTTGGTTTTCAAACCGGCCACAGCACTAAATCTCTTCTATTTTCTAGCATCAGTGTTTTTCACTGCGGCTTTGACTCCA